>NW_026652292.1:30158972-30279604 GCF_009828535.3 Hylobates moloch | reverse complement strand
AGCTAGAAATACCATTTGACCCAGCCATCCCATTACTGGGTATATACCCAAAGGACTATAAATCATGCTGCTATAAAGACACATGCACACATATGTTTATTGCGGCACTATTCACAATAGCAAAGAGTTGGAACCAATCCAAATGTCCAACAACGATAGACTGGATTAAGAAAATGTGGCACATATATACCATGAAATACTATGCAGCCATAAAATATGATGAGTTCATGTCCTTTGTAGGGACATGGATGAAATTGGAAATCATCATTCTCAGTAAACTATCACAAGGACAAAAAACCAAACACCGCATGTTCTCACTCATAGGTGGGAATTGAACAATGAGAACACATGGACAAAGGAAGGGGAACATCACACTCCAGGGAATGTTGTGGGGTGGGGGGAGGGAGGAGGGATAGCATTGGGAGATACACCTAATGCTAAATGACGAGTCAATGGGTGCAGCAAAACAACATGGCACATGGATACATATGTAACAAACCTGCACATTGTGCACATGTACCCTAAAACTTAAAGTACAATAAAAAAAAAGGTTGATAGTATTCGTATTTGTATCCTGATTCCTAATCATTATTAAGAACTTTGTGTTTTAGCTATAAACTGGTTCTAAATATTTAAAATTAGAAAACAGTGTTTATATTATAGCAATGTAAATATTGTTTACCTTGCTACATAAGAGATCCATGCAATCTGTTATGATAATGGCTTATTTCTTGTACAGCCTTCTGTTTACATAGGACAGGGGTTGGCAGAATGTTTCTATAATAGTCAGATAGTGAACATTTTAGGTTTTGTAGACAATATGGTCTCTGTTGCAATTCCTTTTCAACATTGCTACTGTGGTGTGAAAGCAGCCAGAGACAATATATGAATGAATGAACATGGCTGTGCTCCAATAAAAGTTTATTTACAAAAATAGGCAGTCGGCTGGATTGAGTCAGCAGGTCATAATTTGCCCACCCTGAGTATAGGAAACTCTAGTTGCCTTTCTATTTTCTTTAGTTTTCACCTTATCCCATTCTTAACTTTGTCAAATGTCTCAAAGAAACTATCAAGTCTGTGAGATTCTCTTGTTTTCTTTAATCTGTCTCTACAGCATCTGCTTTAAATTCTGCTAGGATTGGGATTTATAGCTTTCTTTGTGCTTGTTGTCCAGCTATCATTCGTTCAATTATTTATTTAGCACCTTCTTTGGAGCACCTACAATATATTAGGCAACATTCTAGTTCAGAGGTAGCCTGGGGTTAGGTTTTGTTTTACTTTGTAAAGATAATGCAATATGATAAGTTTTGCATACTTGTTTCTGTGTGAACATCAGCTGTAATAAAGCTAATGAAGTAATTATGTCTAAAACATATACGTGTGTAATAACAATGGCTATCATTTATTAGGTTTTGATTATAGTATAATAAATGTTTTACATGAATTATTATCCTATTCCCTCTCTTAAGTCCTAATCACACTTCTGGGAAGACATTGGTATTTGGGAGGAGAGGCAGTTACTCCTATTTTTTTTTAGAATAGTGGTCAACCAATTAGTATAAAATACATAATTTTGGAATTCTTAGAAAGTAAAGAGGCTGGGTGCGGTGGCTCATGCCTGTAATCCCAGCACTTTGGGAGGCCGAGGTGGGCAGATCACGAGGTCAGGAGATTGAGACCATCCTAGCCAACACAGTGAAACCCCGTCTCTACTAAAAAAAATACAAAAAAAAAAAAATTAGCCGGGCGTGGTGTCGGACGCCTGTAGTCCCAGCTACTCGGGGGGAGGCTGAGGCAGGAGAATGGCCTGAAACCGGGAGGCTGAGCTTGCAGTGAGCCGAGATCGCGCCACTGCACACTCCAGCCTGGGCAACAGAGCAAGACTCTGTCTCAAAAAACAAAAAACAAAAAACAAAAGACAGAAAGAAAGCAAAGAAATTAACTAGATGGTCTCTGCAAGGAAATTGGACCGTTAGCAACAGGAACTACAAAGTTGGTGGTCCAGGAATAAGACGATGATATTGGTTTGTGATTTTAATTTCATCCAGATGGCTATAGGACCTTTAAGGAATGTAATGACATTAACAGCAAGAAAATAAAACTACCAGCCGTGAGCTGTAAGCTCTACCCTACCACTCAAAGATTCATTCCCCTGCTTAGTCATCTTTTCATCTGGCTTTATCTTAAAAGGTGAGTGTCATCCTAGACAATTGTTTTATAGGTCACCAATTCTTGGATTTTTATCAGACCAACTCCAAGATTAATTGTTTGATTGGGGAATCTGATAATTTTTTTTCATGTTTTCATGCAGACCAACAATGGTTAGTATCAGAGCTGATTTTATCCACAGTGGGATGAGTCTCTCATTACTTGGTTTCCTATTGTTGTAATTGTAACTCCTCTCTCCTCCCTTTTCTTCCTTAAATTTAGAGATCCCAGTACTTAGGGCAACTCCGGTCACTCCACATTTGAAAACCATCACTTGCATTTTTGAACTTCCTCCAGCCAAATTACTAAAAGAATGTATTCCTGAAGCAATTGCTCTGGTGATTACACCGATTTTGCCTTGTTCTAGTGACAGGTGTCAGGACCAGGGCAATTATGACTCACTGGGAAAAAAAAATCCTAAATTGAATGCTGCCCAGGACCTAGGCGTCCAGGCTGTCTGGGATTTGCTGTTTTTATTAAGGCTGCAGGAATGAGGTTTTGTTATATTAGTCACCACCTGTTTAACTATACTCCCTCTCCAGGTTGTCTGTCTGGCTGGCCTGCCTAGGCCCCATCTCCTAAGCTGGGGAATTGATATGTTCATTTAGATCCTTCTTAATTGCTGAGGGAAACAGAGAACCAGGCAGGTTCAGCTAGCCCTGCAGAGCAGCATGGCTGGGCTTGCATTCAGAGGGGTTCTTTCATTATTAGGGAGGTTAGCAATTCTGTGACCAGAGAGCAAATAACACTAAAGCTGTGAATACCTTAAATTTTTCTGACTTCCACAGACAAGATATTTTGGAACAATGTACCTTCAAGAACTTACAATCCCAATGAAAAGATGAGATGAGTAAATAACTAACTACAAAAGAGGTTCTCAGTGTGAATTAAGAATCCTTAGGTGAACATATATATATATATATAGTAAAATATAAGTAATATAGTAATATATAGTAAAATAATAAGTAATAATATATAACATAATATAATGATATATAAGTAATAATATATAACAAAATAATATAATGATAATCACTAATATTTATTGAACACCTAATATATTAGTCCATTCTCACACTGCTATAAGGTATACTACCTGAGGCTGGGTAAATATAAAGGAAAGAGGTTTAATTGACTCACAGTTCTGCAGGCTTAACAGGAAGCATGTATGACAATGTAATTTTTTTACAGTAGTTTATTCTAAAATATACAACAGGCTCCAAGACAACATTTCATTCTAGCCAGGTGGCAAGACATGTTATGGCAGATCTTTAAATATGAATGGACTCAAGGGGCACCATTGCCTCAGGCATAACGAACAGTTTATGGTTTCCCGGATTTCTTAATTCCACCTGTGGCCTGGGGCCCTCCCTCAAAACCTTTGCTTTTAGCTTCTTGATTTTCTTTTCCTCCTCTTTTGGTTTCTGCTTGTAAAACCTTTATTTTCCTTTTGCATCTCCTTGGCCTGCTTTCAGGGCTGTTTGAAGGGCTTCTTGCCACCTTCATGGCTGGACATGGTGCCTGCCATCCCTTCTACATATCAAGTCAATATTATTTTGAGTTTTTCAAACCTTTTTGTATATATTGGGTTAAACAAGTTTCCTGAAGTGAAAAAGACATATCAATCACTTGACAACTTTGGATAAAGCCTTTTTGTTGTATTTTCCAGATTTCAGAAAGTGGATGATTTTGTCAGATTATAGACCTTTTGCAACTCAAGTGGCTTCCAATTCCTTGTTTTCAATAAAAGTAGCCAGTTGATAAATTCTTAAAAATGACTCTTGAAGATGTTTCCTTGTGGAATTTTTGCTATGTAACTTAAAAAGAGTTCAAATCATTAAATTATATTGCTATAATAAAATTCCTTCTATACATATTTATATGACTAGGTTTTTTCAGTGCTTACATTTATAAAAAATAAAAAACATCAGTAAAATTGATACTGAGCTGTATCTCGTTAAAATAATAATTATTATTTAATTAACTAATTGAAAAAATTCTCATTAAAAGACGTATGTCCAATAAAATTTTACTTTTTATGTTCAATTTAATTATTTATTGAACTTTGTAATATGTATGTTGTTTGGAACAATTGTATACTACCAATAATTTCAATGGCTAATTCAATCTAGAAGAAATTATATGGATGAGAGGATTATGGATACAAGCAATTAAAAATAAATTCATATTTCAGATAACATACCATGTTAGTTGCAGAGAGTATTATAGGGTGATTAAAATAGCGTAAAGATATATTTTATTTTGGTATATTATGTGAGGGGCATTCTTTTTGATGCCTAAAAAAAGCAACGATGTAGCATGTATGTTAAACGTTCATTTATGTGTTTTTAAATAGTTGCATATCAACTAGTTAAAGTTAATAACTAGGGTATTTAACTTTCATTGGGCGAATTTATAAAAACATGCAGCAGTTTTGTTTTTAAATGTTGTTGTTTACAATACACCGGAAACATCACCTTTTGCAATTATTTAAGTTTATGATGAAAAATTTGAGAGAACATTTACAAAATATGTGAATGGGTACTTAGCTTTCGATCTTTTGGTGAGTAAGCAAACCAAAAGTGGGAAGATCATTGTTACAGAGAAAATGAAAAGTGCAATTTGGGTAAGGTTGGTGCTTTACTTACTGCGGGTAGCAAAGAGTAGTTGGGGAGAAATGGGGAACAATGAAAGGAGGATTAGCATACGTTATTTGCAGTACAACAGAAGTACCATAGAGGGGCGCTGGAAGACTGAGGGACAGAGAGGTCTTTGGCTGACCCAGCTGGAAGGGAAGTGGCTCTTGGGGCAAGAACGGGTAAAACAAAATGGCGATGGTTCGTCAAAGATGTTCAGCTGCACAAGGATATGATTGGATTCGTGACAGCGAGTTGGCTTGGGACAGCAGATTTCCAGTGAGGTGAACGCGAAGCTGTTCCAAGCACATTTGGTGAGTTGGAGTCAGTGCGGATGGAGAGGAACCATGAAGATTTCACTTGGGAGATGCTGTAAGTCCATCCTGACCACTCATGGTTCGACTTATGCAAAGCAGTCTGTGTCTTACACATAGAAGTGAGAGCACCTCAGGATTTCCCATGCCACTTAGGAAGAGGAATGCAATGTTGGTTGTAAATGAATAATGGGGTTTGCTTACTGAAGACACTCAGGATCTCTTGGTGACTGTAATGGTACCTGTGGAAGCAAAAATTTACTTTCCAAAGGCAATCAGTATTTGGTTAAATCAACTACTGAACTTTTTAGAAAGAGTACTTTGTATTTCAGAGTCTCCTGGGTTGCTGGAAAGTAGGAGCTATCGTCTATGAAAGTAGCGATTTAGGAGAATTTCTCCAGGATTTCACAGATGATGGTGCTGCAGAGACGATTTTCCGTCTTGCCCATTCAGGTGTTCAGTTGCAATTGTATACTACCAGCTTGTTTATTGGATTTGAAGCAAATCTGGCTAGTCAAATAAAAATCTAAAAACATCTCCAAGACAAAAATAACTGTTTAGATTCTCAATCATTCACATTACTTAAACCCTGATTTCTACTCCACCTTCTTCCTTTCCTTTAGAAGCACAAGTGATCTATCACTATATTTTTATTTTGTAAATACTCCAGTTTTCCCAGCAGCTACTCTTGCTTGTAGAGGAAAATCTAATTTTTTTAAATCTGGCATTTAGGGACCTTCACAATTTACCTCAATCTATATTTCTTATTTTTTTTTATGATGTCGTTATGTGGAGTCTCAGCACAGTCCATCTGCTTCTCTGCCATCTGAATATGACTTCAGGATATAGCAGGTGCCAGACTGAGATACAAAAGATTATTGGTGATCACTTTTAATAGGGCAATCAAGGAAGTTTTCAGAAAGAGATGACATTTGAACTGGTTCCTGATTTGTTGGATTTCAAGGTATGGGTTTAGAGTGAAATACTGAGCTATTGGTGAGAACTTAGATGTGGCCCAGCTTTTTAGGAAGTTTATTCCAATAAAAGTCACCAGGAAGCCAGGGACTATTTGTTTTGGTCTTTTCTTACTATATTCTATGCTGGTCTGGTAAAAGTGTCTCCATTAGATGTGTACTTAGGTGTCTTTCAACACATAGAGTTGTGAAGTAGGAACTTCCTAAAATTTGATCCACTAGTAGGCAGAATTTGATACAGGGGCACTTCTGTCTAGTATACTGTTCATGTTGTATTATAATCAGAGAATGACTACATTCCTATGTCTTTCACCTGGAGCATTTTCATCATCCAGACATCTCTTAGGCAAAATGGTGATTCAGATCTTTTTTTTTTTTTTTTTTTTTTGAGACAGAGTCTCACTCTGTTGCCCAGGCTGGAGTGCAGTGGCGTGATCTTGGCTCACTGCAACCTCTGCCTCCCAGATTCAAGCTATTCTAGTGCCTCAGTCACCCCAGTAACTGGGATTACAGGCGTGCGCCAGCACACTTGGCTAATTTTTGCATTGTTAGTGCAGACGGGGTTTCGCCATGTTAGCCAGGCTGGTCTCAAACTCGTGGCCTCAAGTGATTCACCTGCCATGGCCTCCTAAAGTGGTGATTCATATCTTTATTGTCAACCTGGGATTCGGAAAAAAAAGTCCTTAATCAAGAATCTGAGAGTATAGATCCTAGACCTAGCAGTGCCACTTGATGCTAATAAAAACCACAACAAAAAAACTTCCCCACCCTGGTTTTCCCACCTGTGAATTTATATAGTAATAATTTTTCTTATTTTTAGGTGTACAGTGGAAATTAAATGTTATTATAGGCAAACATTTTTCCAAGAAATAAAAAACCTTAAAATGTAAAGGATCAAATTCCGAGCCTTTTGTTCTCTGCGAAGGTACAACTAAGAAAAATAAAAAATATAGGTATGCAAATGTGTTAGATGGTACAGGTGAAGTTCAGGAGAGTCAGGACTTTGTTTTGCATTATATGTTCAGTTCATTTTACCAACATATAGTGAGTATGTGAACAGTGCAAGTATGTCTGTCACATATGTCTGTCACATACTGACACTGTTCACATACTCACTATATATCGGTAAAGTGAAGGGATGAATGATTGACTGGAGGCAATTAGGAGCCTTCTGCTATATGGCTCACCTGGCTGCCAAAGCTCTCTATGTAGGTGACTGGCTGAGTGACGTCTCCAAACTGTGTATATTTTAAGGATATCTTGCTTCCACCTGCTTTTCTCTCTGTTTTGATAATGGTAATAGTTAACATTGCTTGAGGACCAAATATATGCTACTTCTTTACATAAACCATTGGTAATCACCACAACCCTGAAAAAGTGTTTATTCCTATTTTAAATATCAGGAATTTATGCTCAGAGAGGCTAAATAACTTACTAAAAATGGTATAGCTAATGTATCAGTTTGGATATGTGAGATTATGCTGTAATAATAATCTCTAAATCTCAGTGTGATGGTTAATACTGAATGTCAACTTAATTGGATTGAAGGATGCAAAGTATTGATCTTGGATGTGTCTGTGAGGGTGTTGTCAAAGGAGATTAACATTTGAGTCAGTGGGCTGGGAAAGGCAGACCCACCCTTAATCTGGGTGGGCACCATCTAATCACCTGCCAGAATATAAAGCAGGCAGAAAAATGTAAAAAGACGAGACTGGCCTAGCCTCCCAGCCTACATCTTTCTCCCATGCTGGATGCTTCCTGCCCTAGAATATCAGACTCCAAGCTCTTTAGTTTTGGGACTCAGACTGATTCTCCTTGCTTCTCAGCTTGTAGACAGCCTATTGTGGGACCTTGTGATCATGTGAGTTAATACTTAATAAACCGCCTTTTCTAAATATATGTATGTTATTAGTTCTGACCCTCTAAGAGAACCCTAATACACACAGTAACTTAACACATAATGGTTTATTTTTTGCTTGTAATACATATTCACTGGGAGTCAGCAGGAAGGCCCTGCTTATTATACTTAGGGATCCAGGCTTTGGAGCAACAACCATCACAAATGTCCCTACCCCAGAGGGAAAGGCATCTCTGGAGAGTGTCATACCAGCAACAAATGCTTTACTTAGAAGTGACATCCATCCCTTCTTTTCATCATACTTTGACTAGGATTAGTCGTATGACACCACCTATCCACAAGTGGACCAGGAAGTATAGTTCTGCCATGTGTCTGGATGATAGAGCCAGACATTTTGGAGGTGATGCAAATGACTACCAGGGCAAGTAAGTCAAAGACTTGGTTTCTGAATCCAAAAGTGTTTGACTCCAAAGCCAGGTTTATTTCACAAAACCACATGGCTTTACTCAACTTGCCTAGAGTTCTGGGTCTGGGGAATATCCATACCTTTTGACTTTCTGTTGCTGTTCAGTAAGGATTGTCTCCACCTTAAATCTTCATAGGCTGAGAATAACCCTTCCCTCTCAGTTGTCATACCAGAAAGCATGACCCCTTTGGCCTAAGACAGATGAGGGGTTGAAAATCAGACCCTGGTGGCGTATGGTACTTGTCTCTGTTCCTGCTATCTTCTGCCTCTATATCTATGCAGAAGTAGCATCAAACCACTTTCTGCTTTTCCAGTCCCAGAGGCGCTAGAGTGATTTCTAGTACCAGAGCAGCTGGAGTGACCTAGCAATTGGCTAGGTACATCCTGAGCTATAGAAGATGTGTGCTCGGCCAAAAGCAGGACTTTTTCTTGCAAACTTGAATGGAGCTGATGACAGTGGCCTGTCAACAGTGCTGTGACCATAGTTTAGGGTCATTCACATTTCTCTCTTTATAGGAAGCCCATGGTAGGAGTTTAGAGGCAGCAAGTAGCCCTGAATCAGAAGTCAAGAGCTTTGAAAGCAGTCCTGGCTGTGTCATCACTAGCTGTGTGACCTGGGGTAAATAATTTAATCTCTGTGAAGTGTGAGTTTCTTTATCTGGAAGAAGATTAACTGTTCCAACATTCACATTTTTTAAATGAAAATGCCAATCTGCAAATAATGTGAAAGGCTAATATCTAAATAGTGCTTAATACTTTACAAAGATTTTTTTGTTTGTTTGTTTGTTTTTTTTTGAGACGGGGTCTCACTCTGTTGCCCAGGCTGGAGGGCATGGCGCAATCTCTGCTCACTGCAAGCTCCGCCTCTCGGGTTCACGCCATTTTTCTGCCTCAGCCTTCCGAGTAGCTGGGACTATAGGCACCCACCACCATGCCCAGCTAATTTTTTTTTGTATTTTTAGTAGAGACGGGGTTTCACCTTGTTAGCCAGGATGGTCTTGATCTCCTGACCTCGTGATCTGCCCACCTCGGCCTCCCAAAGTGCTGGGATTACAGGCGTGAGCCACCGTGCCCGGGCTTTACAAAGTTTTTCAACTGCCCTGCTGTGTAGGCGTGATCACCATGATTTCCCCATTGAAGAAACTAAGTCTTGCAGGATTAGGTCAATTGCCTAAAGTCTCACAATTAATAAATAACAGAAGTAGGACTTGAATGTAAGTCCCTGTCTCCAAATCTGGTATTCTTTCCCTTGTCTGAGTCTTTAACTAGGGTGGTCCATAGGATGTGAAAAGGAATGCACAAGTAAAGAAAGTGGGAGGCAGAGAGAAAGCAGTAGAGAATTTGGATCCTTGAAAACCAGATTTGAATTCCAGCTTTTCCAAATACTGGTTTGTAGTCTTTTAAAAGCCACTTCATCTTTCTTTTTCTGTTTGGCAAATGTAGACAGGGCTGATAGTCATGTGGTATATACTGGTATGGTCATATTGCTTATTAAAATACTGAAATCCTTCCATACTATTTAGTGAATACCCATTCCAACTGATCCCCTTGTTTGAGGTCCCCTCCCACCTCCTCACACTTTAGCAACAAAAGGGTTGATAGGCTTAGCAGGGGATATTAAGGACCCACTTTACTCCAGGGCTATGGCTTAGCAGCAGGGGACATTAAGGACTCACTTCACTTAAATGATTAGGAATAATAGTGACAAAGATAAGGGTCAGCCATAAACCTTAAAGTACTATTTTCTAAAATGTCATAGAAATGCCCTCTGGAAAAATAATTCTGTTGTGTAGAAAACACTACATAGAATTTTACCTAGGAAAGACTTACTATACATTAGCCCATTCAAGACTCTGAGATGGCTTGTTGTAAAGGAACTTATTTTACATTTTTAACTTTGATTTTTCTAATATTTGAGAATATAATTCATTTTTCCCCATTATCACCTATCATATTCTCTGCTAATTTTGTGAATCTTAGCTTTTGACCCTGAGCTTATTATTTGCTATGTCTACTCATTCTCTTACAGTACATCTTTTTATGTGGTGGTTCACATAGTTTGTAACCCAGATGCTGTTTAGTCCAGGGTAGAGACAGTCAACTTCCTATGGTAGGTTTATTGCAGGTTATTCTAGAGTTCAGCTATCCTAGAATGACAGGAACAAGAAAAAACAATAGCATTATCAACAACAGTGGCAGCTAGTATTGATTGAATGCTTTTGATATATTGAGGACTCAGCTGAGTGCTGTACATATTATGCTGGTTATGGTGCTTAACTCTGTTTCATTTCAAATGATCAGTCTAAGCCAAGGGGTAGTAAACTATGGCCTGTGGGATATTCAGTCCTAGGCCCGTGATTGTAAGATCCATGAGATAATTTTTAAAAATGTTTTTACAAGGTTCCAAGAAGAAGACTGGTGTGTTACAGAGACTGTATGTGGCCCACAAAACCTATGTTATCATTTTGCCATTTATAGAAAAAGTGTCAATACATGATAATCCCACCTTATTTTCTAATGGCTGGAATAGGTTTAGACATGTGATCCATTCAAACAACAAATTGTCATTGAGTCCTAACCACTATTTGAATATTAGGGGAACAGCAGTAAACAAAACAGACACAAAATCGTATTCTTGTGTATCTTACATTCTAATTCGTTCTACTTAATAAGATATAAATCTGTTACTGTTTGATTAAAGCTTCTCACACCTAAGTATGCAATATTGCAAATGATATTTCCTTTTTATGTTTAGATATTTCTCTCTTTAAATGTGGTAGTTCTAACTTATAATTGTAAGGGGAATCAGCTCAAGAAAGACCCAGCACATTAAGGGTGACAGAGAAGAAAGTTGAGAATGAATTAAGCTACTGAGTCAATCAGCCTTGAATTCTGCCATATCTTAGGACTTTCCAGTATATTAGATAATAATTTTCCTTATTGTTTAAGTTCTTTTAAATCAGTTTTCTGTTACCAAAATTAACTAAAGATATATGTATACACATGTGTTGCCTAATTTAATCCTTATGACAACTTATGAAATATTTATTATTCCATTTTACAGAGGAAGAATCTTAAGATCAGAGAAATTAATTATTTACATAGTCAACATATTATGTAACATAACCAAGTTGAGAACTCAGGTCTCTCTGACTCAAGTTCAATATCTCCCTCTTACAGAATTTCTAAGCAGTGAGAATTGTTAGAGGGAAGGGCAGAAAGCCAATATGAAGACAGTTTTTCATGTCCTGAGCCTGTGTATATGACTGTGTCATTGAGTTTCATCCTCTTTCTTAGATCTAAAGTAATATTTCTTTCTTTCATTTTTTTTTTTTTTTTTTGAGACACAGTCTTGCTCTGTTGCCCAGGCTGGAGTGCAGTGGCACAGCAACCTCCACCTCCTGGGCTCAAGCAATTCTCCTGCGTCAGCCTCCTGAGTAGCTCAGATTACAGGTAAGTGCCATGGCTAATTTTTGTATTTTTAGTAGAGATGGGGTTTCACCATGTTGGCCAGGCTGGTCTTGAACTTGTGACCTCAAGTGATCCGCTGGCCTCGGCCCCCCAAAGTGCTGGGATTACAGACATGAATCACCACACTTGGCTGAGTAGTATTTCTTGACTCCCATCCCACTATAAGAAGACAGCATTTTCCCATTTGTTGGGCATTCATTGTCCTAAAGACAACTGTATAATACACATAAAGAATAAGGGAGAGGCACATCACCCAGGGAGGGACAAATCTGTCAGTTTCTTTCCGTCTTCTCCACAATCATCTGATCACTTTTCACTTTGTCTACTCCAGCAATAAATTCCCATCTGGTCTATGTTTATTCACTCTGGCCTTCCAATTCAATCTTCACATTGCAACTAGAAGATAAAGACAGATTTTTAGGCCAGGTGTGGTGGCTCACGCCTGTAATCATAAAACTCTGGGAGGCTGAGGAGGGTGTATTACCTGAGGTCAAGAGTTTGAGACCAACCTGGCCAACATGGCAAAACCCCGTTTCTACTAAAAATACGAAATTATTAGTCAGGCATGGTGGCGGGCACCTGTTTCTCAGTTACTTGGGAGGCTGAGGCAGGAGAATCACTTCAACCTGGGGAGCAGAGGTTGCAGTGAGCCGAGATTGTGCCTCTTCACTCCAGCCTGGGCAAAAGAGCGGAAATCCATCTTAAAAAAAAAAAAGACAGATTTTTAATATGGTCTACAAAGCCTCTTCAGCTTCATTTTTCCTCAAGTGCCCTCTGCTTTCTCTGTTCCTGTGTACTGGCTTTTATCAACCATTAGTTTCTGCCTGGAATGATCTTTGTTTCCTTCTATGCGCAATAAACAACTATTTGTCCTTTTGATATCTGCTCAAGTTTTTTTTTCATACCAGCCTTTTCTGATCTCCCTGACTAGATTGACTCCTATCATAAGCTCTCAATGGGCCATGTGCATTTCCTTCAAAGCACATGGCACAACTGTAGTTTTTCATTAGTGTGTGTGATTACCCATTTATATCTATCTACCCTACTATATTATGTGCTCTAGGATAGCAGTGGCCGCATCTGCTACCCAGTGTGTGGCACACAATAGTTGCTCAATACATATTTGTGGAATGAATGTGTAAATGTATACAGAAAAGACATTTTACATTTCATCAGTGATTTAAAACAGATTTCAGAGCTCAGGTTGTAGCAATCTGAGTCCCTGCGAGAAATAAGTGAGATCATCAAATGCAACAATTTCCATTTTGAACAAGGAAAGTTCAACCTAGGGACTATTTACATAGTTGTAACTTGGTTATAAGGGAAAGTAACAAGGGATGGTGAAGCACCCTGGGGTTAGCAACAGTGAGTTAGAAGTTGGTCCCCTAAAACTGAATGGGCAACTGAAGGGAGAAGTTTGGCTTTAAAGAGAATAGCCATGGTTCTAGAAGACAGCCACAGGATAGGTGCTGTGGCCATTGTAGAGGATCCCAGCCAAGCCAATGAAGCTCTGCAGTGTCCAGTCATGTCAGAATTATAAAAACAAGAAAAAAAATTGTCATCATCAGCACCCTCTTCCCTTCCTTGACCTCCATCCAGTGCCTCCCACTGGCTAAACCCAACTGAAATCCAGAGGGAAGAGAACTGAATGTTCATAAAGGCCTGGACTTTCAGGGGACAGAGCTGGGTGGAAAATGAAGAAAATGGATCTAGCAGGACAAGTAAAAAATCCCAGCCATTGGTCATTGGGACAATTCCCTTTTTTTTTTTTTTTTTTTTTTTTGAGATGGAGTCTAGCTCTGTCACCCAAGCTGGAGTGCAGTGGCGCCATCTCGGCACACTGCAACCTCCACCTCCCGGGTTCAAACAATTCTCCTTCCTCAGCCTCCCGAGTAGCTGGGATTACAGGTGCCTGCCACCATGCCCAGCTAATTTTTGTATTTTTAATAGAGACGGGATTTCACTGTGTTGGCCAGACTGGTCTCAAACTCCTGACATCGTCATCCACCAGCCTCAGCCTCCCAAAGTGCTGGGATTACAAGCATGAGCCACCGTGCTCGGCTTACAATTCCTAATTTTTAAAGAATTGCTAAGATAAATAATGCAAAAAGACAGCTTGGAAAGTTTTAATTTAATATAATAGGAAGCAGTTACTAAAGTTTGAGAGTTATATAGGTAATGGTAGCTACAAAAAGTTTTCTTGTCATGGAAATGTCATGATTAATGAAATGGATTAATGAAAAGTCCATGGGATTTTAAGTTAGACGTGAGATAGAACCTTAGCTCTGCCATGTCCTGGTTTGTTAGCCTTGGTTTTCTTATTTGTAAGGTGAGGATTATAGTGCCTCTCTCATAGGGTAATTGTAAGAATCCATTGTCTGGCACATAGTAGGTGTTCATGAAATGGTAAGTATTGTGAGAAGGGCATGTAGTTATTGTCTGCTATGGCCTAGCACTATAGTAAGGTCTCCTCCTGGGAGCTTTTGATGTAGTTAGGCAAGCAAAGCCACCACGGATGGAGCAATTAGAGACTAACAGAACAGGAAATAATCAAAGACTCAATTGTATATTAAGATCCACAGGAAAGATGCAGGTCACAAGCTCTGACAGATCTGTAGTGAAACTGGACCACTCCTCACCTTTGAATTTTCCCCACTCCATCTGCCACTCCCCACACCCTGGATCTTTAAGGAACCTTCCAGTCCTAAAAGCTAGTGCATTGTAGGTAATGAGGATAGTGTACGTCAATGAACTCTACTGAGTCACTCAGCTACGTGCAGTTAAACCACAGGCTATCCAAGCCAATAAAAACAGGAGCAGTTTACAACTCCTTAGTGGGTAGTTCTACCTTAAGACTATAATGACATTACACAGCCCAGCTCTGATGCATTATGTGAAAGTGACGGGATCCCCCCCGCACCCTGCACGCACTTGCCCACTTAATAAAACTGCTCTTTGCTTACGTGGTACCGAATGGCTCATGTGTTTACATGAAAGACAGATTAAAGACCACATTGTACTTTTCCTTGCCATTGTGTAAAGGGCATTATTTTCCATGTTGATAAGATCTGGAGGGAAGAATAAAGCACAATGGACTTTTATTTTAATCACTAAACACTCACCCTATCCCACAGAAAGCCCAAAGTTTTTTATGCTTCTCCTGGTTTCAAGGCATCTGCCATTAGGAAAAGTAAAGTCAAGTGGCTCAGATTTTATCCAAGGGAGACTTAACAGTGTCCTTCCCTCATTGGGAAAGGGTTGAGAGAAGTGATAAAGAAGCAGAATTTGATGACCCAGAGGAAAAGCTGAAGTGACAGTATTTATGTCTGGAGTTCACTGCATGCAGTTGCTATGGGACCTGATTAAAGAGTCAGAAAAATATGATTCTTGCTCTCAATAGCTTGAGACATTTTGGCGGAGACGAGCAGATGCCACCTGCGTTAAGTAAGTCAGAGCATATTAGCAACGGACTTGGATAATTCCCACTTCACCCACATAGCCTTCTGTCCTGCAATGCTCTCTATCTCCTCCATATTTTCTTTTTTTTATTATTATACTTTAGGTTTTAGGGTACATGTGCACAATGTGCAGGTTTGTTACATATGTATCCATGTGCCATGTAGTTTTGCTGCACCCATTAACTCCTCATTTAGCATTAGGTATATCTCCTAATGCTGTCCCTCCCCCCTGCCCCCGCCCCACAACAGTCCCCAGAGTGTGATGTTCCCCTTCCTGTGTCCATGAGTTCTCCTTGTTCAATTCCCACCTATGAGTGAGAACATGCGGTGTTTGGTTTTTTGTCCTTGCGATAGTTTACTGAGAATGATGGTTTCCAGTTTCATCCATGTCCCTACAAAGGACATGAACTCATCATTTTTTATGGCTGCATAGTATTCCATTGTGTATATGTGCCACATTTTCTTAATCCAGTCTATCGTTGTTGGACATTTGGGTTGGTTCCAACTCTTTGCTATTGTGAATAGTGCCGCAATAAACATACGTGTGCATGTGTCTTTATAGCAGCATGATTTATAGTCCTTTGAGTATATACCCAGTAATGGGATGGCTGGGTCAAATGGTATTTCTAGCTCTAGATCCCTGAGGAATCGCCACACTGACTTCCACAATGGTTGAACTAGTTTACAGTACCACCAACAGTGTAAAAGTGTTCCTATTTCTCCACATCCTCTCCAGCACCTGTTGTTTCCTGACTTTTTAATGATGGCCATTCTAACTGGTGTGAGGTGGTATCTCATTGTGGTTTTGATTTGCATTTCTCTGATGGCCAGTGATGATGAGCATTTTTTCATGTGTTTTTTGGCTGCATAAATGGCTTCTTTTGAGAAGTGTCTGTTAGTGTCCTTTGCCCACTTTTTGATGGGGTTGTTTGTTTTTTTCTTGTAAATTTGTTTGAGTTCATTGTAGATTCTGGATATTAGCCCTTTGTCAGATGAGTAGGTTGCAAAAATTTTCTCCCATTCTGTAGGTTGCCTGTTCACTCTGATTGTAGTTTCTTTTGCTGTGCAGAAGCTCTTTAGTTTAATTAGATCCCATTTGTCAATTTTGGCTTTTGTTGCCATTGCTTTTGGTGTTTTAGACATGAAGTCCTTGCCCATGCCTATGTCCTGAATGGTATTGCCTAGGTTTTCTTCTAGGGTTTTTATGGTTTTAGGTCTAACATGTAAGTCTTTAATCCATCTTGAATTAATTTTTGTATAAAGTGTAAGGAAGGGATCCAGTTTCAGCTTTCTACATATGGCTAGCCAGTTTTCCCAGCACCATTTATTAAATAGGGAATCCTTTCCCCATTTCTTGTTTTTGTCAGGTTTGTCAAAGATCAGATAGTTGTAGCTATGCGGCATCATTTCTGAGGGCTCTGTTCTGTTCCATTGATCTATGTCTCTGTTGTGGTACCAGTACCATGCTGTTTTGGTTACTGTAGCCTTGTAGTATAGTTTGAAGTCAGGTAGCGTGATGCCTCCAGCTTTGTTCTTTTGGCTTAGGATTGACTTGGCAATGCGGGCTCTTTTTTGGTTCCATATGAACTTTAAAGTAGTTTTTTCCAATTCTGTGAAGAAAGTCATTGGTAGCTTGATGGGGATGGCATTGAATCTATAAATTACTTTGGGCAGTATGGCCATTTTCACGATATTGATTCTTCCAACCCATGAGCATGGAATGTTCTTCCATTTGTTTGTATCCTCTTTTATTTCATTGAGCAGTGGTTTGTAGTTCTCCTTGAGGAGGTCCTTCACATCCCTTGTAAGTTGGATTCCTAGGTATTTTATTCTCTTTGAAGCAATTGTGAATGGGAGTTCACTCATGATTTGGCTCTCTGTTTGTCTGTGATTGGTGTACAAGAATGCTTGTGATTTTTGTACATTGATTTTGTATCCTGAGACTTTGCTGAAGTTGCTAATCAGCTTAAGGAGATTTTGGGCCGAGACGATGGGGTTTTCTAGATACACAATCATGTCATCTGCAAACAGGGACAATTTGACTTCCTCTTTTCCTAATTGAATACCCTTTATTTCCTTCTCCTGCCTGATTGCCCTGGCCAGAACTTCCAGCACTATGTTGAATAGGAGTGGTGAGAGAGGGCATCCTTATCTTGTGCCAGTTTTCAAAGGGAAGGCTTCCAGTTTTTGCCCATTCAGTACAATATTGGCTGTGGGGTTTGTCATAGATAGCTCTTATTATTTTGAGATACGTCCCATCAGTACCTAACTTATTGAGAGTTTTGCATGAAGCGTTGTTGAATTTTGTGAAAGGCCTTTTCTGCATCTATTGAGATAATCATGTGGTTTTTGTCTTTGGTTCTGTTTATATGCTGGATTACATTTATTGATTTGCATATGTTGAACCAGCCTTGCATCCCAGGGATGAAGCCCACTTGATCATGGTATATAAGCTTTTTGATGTGCTGCTGGATTCGGTTTGCCAGTATTTTATTGAGGATTTTTGCATCAATGTTCATCAAGGATATTGGTCTGAAATTCTCTTTTTTGGTTATGTCTCTGTCAGGCTTTGGTATCAGGATGATGCTGGCCTCATAAAATGTGTTAGGGAGGATTCCCTCTTTTTCTATCTATTGGAATAGTTTCAGAAGGAATGGTACCAGTTCCTCCTTGTACCTCTGGTAGAATTCGGCTGTGAATCCATCAGGTCCTGGACTCTTTTTGGTTGGTAAGCTATTAATTATTGCCACAATTTCAGAGCCTGTTATTGGTGTATTCAGAGATTCAACTTCTTCCTGGTTTAGTCTTGGGAGGGTGTATTTGTCAAGGAATTTATCCATTTCTTCTAGATTTCCTAGTTTATTTGCATAGAGGTGTTTGTAGTATTCACTGATGGTAGATTGTGTTTCTGTGGGGTCGGTGGTGATATCCCCATTTTCATTTTTTATTGCATCTATTTGATTCTTCTCTCTTTTCTTCTTTATTAGTCTTGCTAGCAGTCTATCAATTTTGTTGATCTTTTCAAAAAACCAGCTCCTGGATTCATTAATTTTTTGAAGGGTTTTTTGTGTCTCTATTTCCTTCAGTTCTGCCCTGATTTTAGTTATTTCTAGCCTTCTGCTAGCTTTTGAATGTGTTTGCTCTTGCTTTTCTAGTTCTTTTAATTGTGATGTTAGGGTTTCAATTTTGGATCTTTCCTGTTTTCTCTTGTGGGCGTTTAGTGCTATAAATTTCCCTCTACACACTGCTTTAAATGTGTCCCAGAGATTCTGGTATGTTGTGTCTTTGTTCTCGTTGGTTTCAAAGAACATCTTTATTTCTGCCTTCATTTCATTATGTACCCAATAGTTATTCAGAAGCAGGTTGTTCAGTTTCCATGTAGTTGAGTGGTTTTGAGTGAGTTTCTTAATCCTGAGTTCTAGTTTGATTGCACTGTGGTCTGAGAGACAGTTTGTTATAATTTCTGTTCTTTTACATTTGCTGAGGAGAGCTTTACTTCCAACTATGTGGTCAATTTTGGAATAGGTGTGGTGGGGTGCTGAAAAAAAATGTATATTCTGTTGACTTGGGGTGGAGAGCTCTGTAGATGTCTATTAGGTCCACTTTGTGCAGAGCTGAGTTCAATTCCTGGATATCCTTGTTAACTTTCTGTCTCATTGATCTGTCTAATGTTGACAGTGGGGTGTTAAAATCTGCCATTATTATTGTGTCTGAGTTTAAGTCCCTTTGTAGGTCACTCAGGACTTGCTTTGTGAATCTGGGTGCTCCTGTGTTGGGTGCATATATATTTAGGATAGTTAGCTCTTCTTGTTGAATTGATCCCTTTACCATTATGTAATGGCCTTCTTTGTCTCTTTTGATCTTTGTTGGTTTAAAGTCTATTTTATCAGAGACTAGGATTGCAACCCCTGCCTGTTTTTGTTTTCCAGTTGCTTGATAGATCTTCCTCCATCCCTTATTTTGAGTCTATGTGTGTCTCTGCACGTGAGATGGGTTTCCTGAATACAGCACACTGATGGGTCTTGACTCCTTATCCAGTTTGCCAGTCTGTGTCTTTTAATTGGAGCATTTAGCCCATTTACATTTAATGTTAATATTGTTATGTGTGAATCTGATCCTGTCATTACGATGTTAGTTGGTTATTTTGCTCGTTAGTTGATGCAGTTTCTTCCTAGCCTCGATGGTCTTTACAGTTTGGCATGTTTTTGCAGTGGCTGGTACCGGTTGTTCCTTTCCATGTTTAGTGCTTCCTTCAGGAGCTCTTTTAGGGCAGGCCTGGTGGTGACATGATCACTCAGCATTTGCTTGTCTGTAAGGTATTTTATTTCTCCTTCACTTATGAAGCTTAGTTTGGCTGGATATGAAATTCTGGGTTGAAAATTCTCTTCTTTAAGAATGTTGAGTATAGGCCCCACTCTCTTCTGGCTTGTAGAGTTTCTGCCGAGAGATCAGCTGTTAGTCTGATGGGCTTCCCTTTGTGGGTAACCCGACTTTTCTCTCTGGCTGCCCTTAACATTTTTTCCTTCATTTCAACTTTGGTGAATCTGACAATTATGTGTCTTGGAGTTGGTCTTCTCGAGGAGTATCTTTGTGGTGTTCTCTGTATTTCCTGAATCTGAATGTTGGCCTGCCTTGCTAGATTGGGCAAGTTCTCCTGGATAATATCTTACAGAGTGTTTTCCAACTTGGTTCCATTCTCCCCGTCATTTTCAGGTACACCAATCAGACGTAGGTTTGATCTTTTCACATAGTCCCAAATTTCTTGGAGGCTTTGTTCGTTTCTTTTTATTCTTTTTTCTCTAAACTTCCCTTCTTGCTTCATTTCATTCATTTCATCTTCCATCACTGATACCCTTTCTTCCAGTTGATCGCATGGGCTACCGAGGCTTCTGTCATCTTCGCGTAGTTCTCGATACTTGGCTTTCAGCTCCATCAGCTCCTTTAAGCCCTTCTCTGCATTCGTTATTCTAGTTATCCATTCGTCTAATTTTTTTTCAAAGTTTTTAACTTCTTTGCTATTGTTTTGAATTTCCTCCCATAGCTCGGAGTAGTTTGATCGTCTGAAGCCTTCTTCTCTCAGCTCGTCAAAGTCATTCTCCATCCAGCTTTGTTCCATTGCTGGTAAGGAACTGCGTTCCTTTGGAGGAGGAGAGGTGCTCTGCTTTTTAGAGTTTCCAGTTTTTCTGCTCTGTTTTTTCCCTATCTTTGTGGTTTTATCTACTTTTGGTCTTTGATGATGGTGATGTACAGATGGGTTTTTGGTGTGGATGTCCTTTCTGTTTGTTAGTTTTCCTTCTACCAGTCAGGGCCCTCAGCTGCAGGTCTGTTGGAGTTTGCTAGAGGTCCACTCCAGACTCTGTTTGGCTGGGTGTCAGCAGTGGTGGCTGCAGAACAGTGGATTTTCGTGAGACCACAAATTCAGCTCTCTGATAGTTCCTCTGGAAGTTTTGTCTCAGAGGAGTACCTGGCTGAGTGAGATGTCAGTCTGTCCCTACTGGGGGGTGCCTCCCAGTTAGGCTGCTTGGGGGTCAGGGACCCACTTTAGGAGGCAGTCTGTCCGTTCTCAGATCTCCAGCTGCGTGCTGGGAGAACCACTACTCTCTTCAAAGCTGTCAGTCAGACAGGGACGTTTAAGTCTGCAGAGGTTCCTGCTGACTTTTTGTTTGTCTGTGCCCTGCCCCCAGAAGTGGAGCCTACAGAGGCAGGCAGGCCTCCTTGAGCTGTGGTGGGCTCCACCCAGTTCGAGCTTCCTGGCTGCTTTGTTTACCTAAGCAAGCCTGGGCAATGGCAGGCGCCCCTCTCCCAGCCTCACTGCTGCCTCGAAGTTTGATCTCAGACTGCTGTGCTAGCAATCAGCGAGACTCCGTGGGCATAGGACCCTCCAAGCCAGGTGCGGGACACAATCTCCTGGTGTGCCATTTTCCAAGCCCATTGGAAAAGCACAGTATTAGGATGGGACTGACCCGATATTCCAGGTGCCATCTGTTACCCCTTTCTTTGATTAGGAAAGGGAACTCCCTGACCCCTTGCGCTTCCCGAGTGAGGCAATGTCTCGCCCTGCTTCGGCTCGTGCACAGCGTGCTTCACCGACTGTCCTGCACCCACTGTTTGTCACTCCCTAGTGAGATGAACCCGGCACCTCAAACGGAAATGCAGAAATCACCCGTCTTCTGTTTCACTCAGGCTGGGAGCTGTAGACCAGAGCTGTTCCTATTCGGCCATCTTGGCTCCCTTTACTCCATATTTTCTTCAAACAAGGCTAGCAATTCTTCTGTTGCCTCCTCTCTTTTTTGAGTAATATTTGTGCTTTATGTTGTCTCAGTTTACTCTTGTATTTGAAGTCACATTGGACCAGAAATCAAGAGACCTACTTCTAGCATTAGCTTTGCCATGTATCAGTGAACATGCCCTTTGAGAACTTCCAGTTTTCTCAACTCTTAAGAAATAGCTATGTGCTGTAGTTAACAGTGTTGAGAAACCAGAGAAGTACATGTATGTAGAAGTAGCTTTTTTTTAAATTTGAGGTAATTTTTACAAACAATTGAATGCATAGATCTTAAGTATACAATTTGATGAGTTTTAGAGAATGTATGTAGGAATACCTCATTTTATTGTGCATTGAAGATACTGTGTTTTTTTACAAATTGAGGGTTTGTGACAACCCTGCATCAAGGAAGTCTGTGGTGCCACTTTTCCAATA
The DNA here is from genome assembly GCF_009828535.3 of Hylobates moloch. Classification (NCBI taxonomy): domain Eukaryota; kingdom Metazoa; phylum Chordata; class Mammalia; order Primates; family Hylobatidae; genus Hylobates; species Hylobates moloch. The sequence goes on along the minus strand of NW_026652292.1, from coordinate 30,257,519 downwards.
GCATGTGCTCACTTCATGTCTCTGTATCACATTTTGGTAATTCTTGCAATATTTTAAACTTTTTAATAATTATTATATCTGTCATGGTGATCCGTAATCAGTGATAATTGATGTTACTGTTGTAATTGTTTTGGGGTGCCACAAACTATGCCCCTATAAAATAGCACACTTAATAAATTATGTGTGGGTTCTGACTGCCCCACTGACTGACTGTTTCCTTTCTCTCTCCCTCTCCTCAGGCCTCCCTATTCCTTGAGAAACAGAACTGTTGAAATTAGGCCAATTTATAACCCTACAGTTGCCTCTAAATGTTCACATGAAAGGAAGAATTGCATGTCTCTAACTTTAAATAAAAAACTAGAAATGACTAAGCTTTGTGAGGAAGGCATAATGAAAGCTGAAACAGGTTAAAAGCTAGGCTTCTTGCACCAAACAGTTAGCCGAGTTGTGAATGCAAAGGAAAAGTTCTTGAAGGAAATTTAAAGTGCTACTCCAGTGAACACATGAATGATAAGAAAGCAAAATAGCCTTCTTGCTGATATGGAGAAAGGTTGAGTGGATAGAAGATGAAACTAGCCACACATTCCCTTAAGCCAAAGCCTAGTCCAGAGCAAATCCCTAACTCTCTTCAAGTCTGTGAAATTTGAGAGAAGTGAAGAAGCTTCAGAAGAAAAGTTGGAAGGCAGCAGAGGTGATTCAGGGGTTTAAGAAGCCATTTTTTTATAAAATAGAAGTGCAAGTTGAAGCAGCAAGTGCTAATGTACGTGCTTCAGCAAGTTATCCAGAAGATCTAGCTAAGATCATTGATGAATAGATCTCACAAGGAGATTAATGCTGTCTTCATACTGATGGCTAAACTACATTTTCAATGTAGGTGAAACAGCCTCATATTGGAAGAAGGTGCCATCTAGGACTTTCATAGCTAGAAAGAAGTCACCTCCTGGCTGCAAAGTTTCAAAGCACAGGCTAACTCTCTTGTTAGGGGCTAATACAGCTGGTGACTTGAAGTTGAAGCCAATGCTCATTTACCATTCTGAAAATCCTAAGGCTAAATCTATTTTGCCTGTGCTTTATGAATAGAACAACAAAGCCTAGATGACAGCACATCTGTTTACAGCATGGTTACTGAATATTTTAAGCCCACTGTTGAAAGTTACTGCTCAGAAGAAAACATTTCTTTCAAAATATTACTTCTCATTGACAATGCACCTGGTCACCCAAGAGCTCTGATGAACATTCACAAGGAGATTAATGCTGTCTTCATACTTGGTAACTCAACATTCATTCTGCAACCATGGATCAAGGAGTAGTTTTGATTCTCAAGACTTATTATTTAAGAAACACATTTCATAAGGCTATAGCTGTCATAGATAGTGATTTATCTGATGGATCTGGACGAGGCAAATTGAAAACCTTCTGGAAGGGAGTCACCATTCTGCTATCAAGAACATTAGTGACTCATGGGAGAAGGCCTAAATAACAACGTTACTAGGCATTTGGAAGAAGTTGATTCCAACCCTTGTAGATGACTTTGAGGGATTTACAGCTTCAGGGGAGGAAGTTGCTTGTTATGGATGAGCAAAGGAAGTGGCTTCTGAGATGGAAACTACTCCTGGTGAAGATGCTATGAACATTGTTGAAATGACAACATAGGATTTAGGGTGTTACATAAACTTAGTGAAGCAGTGGCAGGGTTTGAGAGGACCGTCACCAATTTTGAAAGAAATTTTACTGTGAGTAAAATGCTATCAAACAGCATCACATGCTCCAGAGAGTCTCTCAAGAGTCAACTCATATGGCACACTTCATTGTCATCCTATTTTAAAAAATTGCCAAAGCCACCCAGCTGATCAGCAACCTGATCAGTTAGCAGTCACCAACATCAAGGCAAGACCTTCTAACAGCAAAAAAGAGTACGACTCAGATGATCATTAGCATTTTTTAAGCAATACAGCATTTTTTTTTTTTGAGATGGAGTTCTGCTCTTGTCGCCCAGGCTGGAGTGCAATGGCATGATCTTGGCTCAGTGCAACCTCTGCCTCCCAGGTTCAAGCGATTCTCCTGCCTCAGCCTCCCAAATAGCTGGGACTACAGGTATGCACCACCAAGCCCGGCTAATTTTTATATTTTTAGTAGAGATGGAGTTTCACCATGTTGGCCAGGCTGTTCTTGAACTCCTGACCTCAGATGATCTGCCTGCCTCGGCCTCCCAAAGTGCTGGGATTACAGGCATGAGCCACCGTGCCTGACTAATTCAGCATTTTAGGATTAAGGCAGGCAGATTATTTTTTAGACATAGTGCCATTGCTCACTTAATGGACTACAGTGTAGTGTAAACATAACTTTTTTCTTTTTTTTTTTTTGAGATGGAGTTTCACTCTTGTTGCCCAGGCTGGAGTGCAATGGCACGATCTCGGCTCACCGCAACCTCCGCCTTCTGGGTTCAAGCGATTCTCCTGCCTCAGCCTCCTGAGTAGCTGGGATTACAGGTATGTGCCACCATGCCCAACTAATTTTTGTATTTTTAGTTGAGATGGGGTTTCTCCATCTCATATTGAATTGGTCAGGCTGGTCTCAAGCTCCTGACCTCAGGTGATCCGCTTGCCTTGGCCTCCCAAAGTGCTGGGATTACAGGTGTGAGCCACTGCACCCGACCCATAACTTTTAGATATACTAGGAAACAAAAAAATTTATGTGACTCACTTTACTACAACATTCATTTTATTCCACTGATCTGGAACTGAACTTGCAGTATCTCCAAGGTATGCCTGTACATCTATGTAACCAACACTCCAATTAAGATATAGTATATTTCTATCATCCCAGAAATTTCCCACATGTCCATTTCATATGCCCTTTCAATCAATCCTTCCCACCCTGAGGCAACAACTATTCCATCACCACAGATGTTTTTCTTGTCCTTGAACTTGTTAGAAGCACTTTGAAAAGTGAAAGCCACTGTACAAAATCCAGTATTATTACTGTATCTCAACTAGACGTTACATTATTTAAAAGACCTAGTATTTTACTTAGTATTGAGCAGAAAGCATGGTAGACACTGACTCAATTCAATATTGAATATATCTTAAAGTGAGTAAAGTGTAGGGAAAGGGTCTTTGGCCTGGGTTCTAGGAAAGCTGAATTTGAACCTGTTCTGACTTACCTAACATTGTGACATTTAAAATAAAACAAAACATTTTTTACCTTAAGCGTTTCTTCTACTAAATAAAGGAGTTGGACTAGATGATGTTGTAGAGTACCTTCATGCTTTCAGAAATTACTTAACGATGATAATGACTAACATTTATTGAATGATTACTGTATGTCAAGTACTACTCTAAATACATTTATTAACTCATTAATAACAGTCCAACAAGGTAAATCTTACTACAGTTGACCCCTGAACAACACAGGGGTTGGGGCCGCTGACCTGTGTGGTTGAAATCCATATATAAATTTTGACGCCTCAAAAACTTAACTACTAATAGCCTACTATTGACTGGAAGCCTTACCGATTTAACATAAACAGTTGATTAACACATATTTTGTATATTATATGTATTATATGCTGTAATATTACAATATAGTAAGCCAGAGAAAAGAAAATGTTATTAAGAAAATCACAAGGAAGAGGAAATATACTACTATTTATTAAGTGGAGGTGGATCATCATAAAGGTCTTCATCCTTGTTGTCTTCATGTTTAGTAGGCTGAGGAGCAAGAAGAGTAGGGGTTGGTCTTGCTGTATCAGGAATGGCAGAGGCAGAAGAAACTCCGTGTGTAAGTGGACCTGTGCAGTTCAAACCCACGTTGTTCAAGAGTGAACTGTATTTCCATTTTAGAGATAAGCTTCAGTGACTTTCAACATTTTGCCATACTCATTTTCTACTTTTCTTTTTTATAAAATAAAAACCATGAAAAATTTCTAACATACTCTTTTAAGTAGACAAATGGCATCTCTCACCCTTAAATACTCTAGCATGCATCTAAAAAAAGGACAATTTTATAATGGTCACACCTAGCAAAACTAATAATAATTCTTGAATATTACTTATTTAATGCCAAGTTCATATTTCTCTGACTGTCTTAATGTTTCTTTTTTGGTGTTTTGCTAAATTAGAGCCAAAAATGGTCTACTCGTTTTATTTGGTTGTTGTGACCCTTAAGCCTCTTTTAATCTAAAATCCCCTCTGCCTGAAGAGGGAGGATTTAGATTGTTGTGAAGGCAGAAGGACACCATGGGGTGCCTTTCTACTTTGCTTCTCATACACAAAAATGTGGTGATGAGGTTACAGGAGAATAAAGCAAAATCACCCCAGCTTCTTCCTATTTCTTGGACTCTTGACCCACCTTCTTACCTTATGGGTGGCCATCCCTATTTCTGTAGGTCACTTTCTTATGAGAGTAGTAAGGGGTTGCTAGGAAGAGGCTGGTGGATTTCCTTGCACTTACCAGAAACAGAGGGTATATCACTACCAGCGGAAATTACTATGAATAGCTCTCAGCAAAACACTTCCGTTGTAATAGGGGCATGATCTCAATGAGGAAATTGGTGCTTGAAGATTTGTCTTTGTATACTTTTTTTTTTTTATGCAAGAAGAGAAAACATGGGTTTATTTACATTGTAGGGAGGAACTCTTCAAGGTCAGAAGGGGCTCTAGTGAACTCAGCCTGGTCGAGGCTTACTGGCCTGTGCTTTCTGAGATTGAGTAGGCATCAGAGAACCATGTCCTTCCTCTCCATTGCCTGGGTTAAATATGGAGACATTCTACTAAAGAGTAAGTAGAATCACAGAAATGCACTGCTAGCAAAGGCCTAAAGAATAGCCAGAAAGTGTTTTCAAATGCTGTTCCCACAAGGCTCCATCCATGGAGGCACTTTAAGTATTCTGCAAATATTTTCTTTGAACTTCCTTAAAAAATATGGTCAATTCTTTATTTTAGTACTAGTCCTTATTTTGGTTTTCTTTTCCAATCTTTCTCTCAGAATTCAGTTTTCACTAAACTTTACCAACACTAATAATAAATTAGCCTCATGTCTTTGTCATGAAATCTCTAAAGTAATGATTCCCAAACCACCATGGAAAAAGCATACATTCTTGATGCCAAAATGAATTTTTGAAAAGGTGCTTTCTTCTTATGTACCTTAGTAAAATAATTTTTTGGATGTCCGTTCTCTTTGGTGAATCTTGAAGCCTGGGAAGACCCATTCTGGAGTGAGAGAATGTCTTCACAGAATAGGAGTTGTGCAAGTTAGGGTTTTGGTTTTTGTTTTTGGGTTGTGTGTGTGTGCAGTAAAAGTCATTAAATCAAGGCTGAAGCTTTAACTCCATAGAGGCTAGTGGAAGGAATGTTCCTCATCTTGTAAAAACCATTTCCAAGGAAGAGTTTAAAAGAAATAATTTGGGCCAGGAACTGTGGCTTACACCTCTAATCCCAGCAATCTGGGAGGTTTGAGGCCAGGAGTTTGAGGTTCAGTGAGCTATGATTGCACCACTGCACTCCAGCCTGGGTGACAGGGCGAGACCCTGTCTCTTAAAGAAAAAATGAGGATAAAGTTTATAAGTTTAGTAAATTAAAATATGGGATGCTCAATTAAATTTGAATTTCAGACAAATAGATGATTTTTTAAAAGTACATCATATTTGGGACATATACTAAAAACATTTGTCATTTATCTGAAATTCAAATATAGCTGAGACTTGCTGTTTTTCTGAAATTCAAAAATAAGTTGTTTTGTTTTTCATCTGGTGACCCTCTTGAGTTAGCTGCTTTTGTCTGGTATATTCGGAATTCCAGATTTATTCATTTGCAGTCATTCCTCCTATAACCCTCTTTCCAGTGTGCTGAGGTCCTGCAAGACTCAGAGCCAGGAGAAATGCCTGTGTACTGTGCCACTGACACTTCCTGCACTTAGTGACCTCAAAGAGGTTGACCCCGGGGCAATGAGCAGCAAAAGAGGAAAATCAAGTCATGGGTCCCTGTGAAATCTTTTCTTTCAGGGCTGACCTTGATGTTTTGCAGCCTCCCAGTGGCCTGGCTCAAGTGGTTTAGTGTTGAAATTCTTTTAAGTGATTGTGTTAGTTTCCTTTTCGTAAACCTTATCTCTTCCTTGGAGTGTGTTTTAGTTTGCCTGGATGGAGTTGAGTATGCTATCGGCTCCCTGAGTCCTCACGTCGGACTTGGTTTCTGTGGGATTTCTCTTTGCTTATTTGCTTTAGGAAGAGGCTCATTGATAAAAGAAGGCAGCCATCTGGGGGCCAGAGAGTCCTCTGGTGCAGCGGCCCACTTGGGACCCTGCCTCCTTCTCAGACTGCACGGAGTTTACTAATAATCATGGGATGTTTAGGCTGTGAAGCACCTTAATGTGATAAAGGAGCATGGGAAGGGGTCCCCTCACCCCTCCTTCCTTAGTAGTTTCACTTTTTGTTTGTTATACACTATAGGTTCCCCTGAAAGATATCATTTGATGAAAGGATTCTGCAGCTAGAAATAAGCTATAAAACCAATTCTCAATTATGGCCCTGACCCATTACAAATAAGGAATCTGAAGCCCAGAGAGGCTAAGCGACTTGCCAAAGATAGTACAGCAGATTAGCAGCAAACAGTGGGAAAATAAAAGCCCAGTTCCTTCAACTTCCATGTGGTGATTTTTATTCAGGATTATGAGAGATAATGTACCAAGTCCTTAACATCATTACGTCAGGAATTTGCTGGTCGGATTATGCACGTTTCAAGGCTCAGGCAAGAACTCCTTGGCTGTCCAGTTCACACGCCCTTTATGCGTGATCAAGGAGGGTTAGGGATTGTTTTGACTGCTGCTAGGGGAGAAGTGGGGAGTAGGAATGTGTTAAGGCATAAAATGTAAATACCTGGGAGAGGCTAGACAATCATTCTATTCCACATTCATAGAATAAGTAAATAGATACGAGTTTGTTGCCTGAGAAAAATGTTTCATGGTAGAAAGCGTAGAACAATCTTGGACTCTACAATTGGAACACTTAGGTGGATTGTTTTTAGGGTAGAAACAGATTCCAAGAGCAGGGGAATGTGACCATGGCATATATACTTGTCAGTTTTTCTTTCACTAGTCCTTTTTATGGTATTTAATCACCTCTGGGTGTGAGACAAATGTGGAATTCTCTTTTCTCTTTCCTGCTTCTTTGCTGAAATGTGAGGCTAGGCACTTCACTTTCTTTCTTGCGTCATGTACTTGTATTATTTGTAAACCTTTCCCTGAGGGATTCTCCATAGTTCTTTATTATATTGTTCCTCAAACACTTCAGGCAACAATAGGGAATCACAAATGCCAGGAACTATACCCCCAAATATCCCTTAGGCTTTCCTTTTATGTAGAAAAATGTGCCATGTCACAAGGAATAGAATAATGAGATGTTTAAGGACTGGGGGTTTGGATTCAAACAGACCTGGATTTAAGTCTCAGCTTTGACTTTTCTTAACATGTGACTTTCAGTAATTTATTTTTATCTCTCTGAGCTCAGTTTCTTCAAATATGAAAGAGGTGGATTGGGGGCTAGTAATAGTCCATTCTTCATAGGATTGCTGTGAGGCTTAAATGAGAAATGTGTATGAAGTGTGATATGGCTTGGCTGTGTCGTGACCCAATCTCATCTTGAATTCCCACATCTTGTGGGAGGGACCCAGTGGGAGGTAATCATGGGGGCAAGTCTTTCCCATGCTATTCTTATGATAGTGAATAAGTCTCACCAGACCTGACACTATTATAAAGGGAGTTTCCTCACCCAATCTCTCTCTTTGCCTGCCATTATCCATGTAAGATGTGAGTTGCTTCTACTTGCCTTCTGCCATGATTGTGAGGCCTTCCCAGCCATGCGGAACTGTAAGTCATTAAACTTCTTTCTTTTGTAAATTGCCCAGTCCTGGGTATGTCTTTATCAACAGTGTGAAAATGGACTAATACAGTAAATTGGTACCAGTAGAGTGGGGCGCTGCTGAAAAGATACCTGAAAATGTGGAAGTGACTTTGGAACTGGGTAACAGGCAGATGCTGGAACAGTTTGGAGGGCTCAGAAGAAGACAGGAAAATGTGGGAAAGTTCGGAACCTCCTAGAGACTTGTTGGATGGCTTTGACCAAAAGCCTGATAGCAATATCAACAATATGGTCCAGGCTGAGGTGGTCTCAGATGGAGATGAAGAACTTATTGGGAACTGGAGCAAAGGTGACTCTTGTTATATTTTAGCAAAGAGACTGGTGGCATTTTTTGCCCTTGCCTTAGAGATTTGTGGAACTTTGAACTTGAGAGAGAGGAGTTAGGATATCTGACAGAAGAATTTTCTAAGCAGCAAAGCATTCAAGAGGTGACTTGGCTGCTGTTAAAGGCATTCAGTTTTATAAAAGAAGCAGAGCATAAAAGTTTGGAAAGTTTGCAGCCTGACAATGTGATAGAAAAGAAAAACTCATTTTCTGAGGAGAAATTTAAGCAGCTGCAGAAATTTGCATAAGTAACGAGGAGCTGAATGTTAATCCCCAAGACAATGGAGAAAATGTCTCCAGGGCATGTCAGAATTCTTCACAGCAGCCCCTGCTATCACAGGTCCAAAGGCCTAGGAGAAAATGGTTTAGTGGGCCAGGCCCAGGGTTCCTGTGCTGTGTGTAGCATAGAAACTTGGTGTCCTGTGTCCCAGCTGCTCCAGCCATGGCTGAAAGAGGCTAACCTAGAGCTTGAGCCGTGGCTTCAGAGTGTGCAAGCCCCAAGCCTTGGCAACTTCCATGTGGTGTCGAGCCTACAGATGCACAGAAGTCAAGAATTGAGGTTTGGGAACTTTTGCCTAGATTTCAGAGGATGTATGGAAACTCCTGGATGTCCAGGCAGAAGTTTGCTGCAGGGGTGGGGCTGTCATGGAGAATCTCTACTAGGGCAGTGCAGAAGGGAAATGTGGGGTCGGAGCCCCCACACAGAGTCCCTACTGAGGCACTGCCTAGTGGAGCTGTGAGAAAAGGGCCACCATCCTCCAGACCCTGGAATGGTAGATCCACTGACCGCTTGCACCATGAACCTGGAAAAGCTGCAGACACTCAACACCAGCCTGTGAAAACAGCTGGGAGGGAGGCTGTACCCTGCAAAGCCACAGGGGTGGAGCTGCCCAAGAGCATGGGAACCCACCCCTTGCTTCAGTGTGACCTGGATGTGAGACATGGAATCAAAGGAAATTATTTTGGAGCATTAAGGTTTGACTGCCCCGCTGGATTTTGGACTTGCATGGGGCCTGTAGTCCCTTTGTTTTGGCCAATTTCTTTCATTTGGAATGACTGTATTTACCCAATGCCTGTAGCCCATTGTATCTAGGAAGTAACTAACTTGCTTTTGATTTTACAGGCTCATAGGTGGAAGGGACTTGCCTTGTCTCAGATGAGATGTTGGATTGACTGTGGACTTTTGAGTTAATGCTGAAATGCATTAAGATTTTTTTCTTTCTTTTTTTTTTTTTGAGACAGAATCTCACTCTGTCACCTGGGCTGGAGTGCAGTGGCACAATCTCAGCTCACTGCGTCCTCTGCCTCCTGGGTCCAAGCAATTCTCCTGCCTCAGCCTCCTGATTAGCTGGGATTATAGACATGTGCCACCATACCCAGCTAATTTTTGTATTTTTAGTAGAGACAGGGTTTCACCATGTTGGTCAGGCTGGTCTTGAACTCCTGACTTCAGGTGACCCACCTGCCTTGGCCTCCTAAAGTGTTGGGACTACAGGCCTGAGCCACCACACCTGGCCTGCCAAAATGAGTTAAGACTTTGGAGGACTGTGGGAAGGCATGATTGGTTTTGAGATATAAGGACATGAGCTTTTGGAGGGGCCAGGGGTGGAATGATATTGTTTGGCTGTGTCCCCAACCAAATCTCATCTTGAATTCCCACATGTTGTGGGAGGGACCCAGTGGGAGGTAATTGAATCATGGGGGCAAGTCTTTCCTGTGCTGTTCTCGTGATGGTGAATACATCTCAGATCTGATGGCATTACAAGGGGGAGTTTCCCTGCCCAATCTCTCTTTGCCTGCCATCATCCATGTAAGATGTGACTTGCTCCTCCTTGCCTCCTGCCATGATTGTGAGGCCTCCCTAGCCATGTGGAACTGTAGATCATTAAAACTCTTTCTTTTGTAAATTGCCCAGTCTTGGGTATGTCTTTCAGCAGCATGAAAATGTACTAATGTAAAGTGTTTTGCATAGTGCCTGGCAAGTGGTAAGCACTCAGTTGCTGCCAGTAGTGCTATTATTATTGACTTCTTTATTATTATTTTTCCCATAAACTTAATTTAGATCTCTTATACCATGATCTGGGGTTTGGGTCATTATTCTTGTCTTTCATTAAAGAAAATCTCTCTCCTAATCGAAATCTATTTATCTTATTTTAAATGGTTTCCCATTATGATTCCTTAAGTTCTAATTCCATTTGCACCTCCTTGTTGAAATCTTCTTTCACCATTCTATGTCATTGATCTCTTTCTCTTTCAATCTCTCAATTTACACATTCCCCGTGCCAAATGATCAAGAGCAGTTTCTAACATTTTTCCTTGTATTATTTTCCCTGTGAATGCTGTTGTTGAAAACATATTTTTAAAGCTAATTTTTTTATTATGGAAATCTTAAACATACATAAAAATCGTAAAAAAACTAGTGTACTTGTCTCCATGTATCTATTGCCCAACTTCAACAGTTATCAACTTTTTTCAATCTTGTTTCTTTTAAATTCTCTGCTCCCCTTTTATTTTGCCCAGAGTATTTTAAAAGCAAATCCCCAGACATCCCACAATTTTATATGTTAATAGTTCAGTATGTATGTCCAATCGATAAGGATTTTTTTTCTTATAACTGCAATGCCATCATCATTTCTAACAAGATTAACGATAATTCCTTTTTATCATTTAACACCCAATTAATATTGAAATTTCTCTTATTGCCTCAAAAATATGTATATATATTTTTAGAGATGGGGCCTCACTCTGTTGCCCAGGCTGGAATGTGGTGGCATGATCACAGCTCATTGTAACCTCAAACTTCTAAGCTCAAGCAATCCTCTTGTCTTGGCCTTCCAAGCAGCTGAGACTGCAGGCATGAGCCACTGGGCCTGGCCCCTCAAAAATATTTTTTATATTATAATCTGGATTCAAACAAAGCCTACACATTTCATTTGGTTGCTATATCTTGTAAATCTCTTTTAATTAATTACAGTTTCTCTTTCCTAACTTTTTTAATGAGTTTTCTAAAAACTCAAAATTTAGACAGAAAAACAATTCAGACTGCATTTATCATAAAGAAGTCACTTTCTTATGTATTAAATGAGATGTCTACAACTCTCAATCATGAGATAACTAAAATTAACATGCTGATTTGTCATCAGGTCAGCATAAAGCAAAGAAATTTGATATTTTAGTTAACATATGCATCTTTATTTCAAGGCTTATTTCCATTTGTCTTTTTAAAATAAAAATAGTTTGGGAAGTTTACTCCTAAAATGTAAAGTTGGGGCCAACTGACATTTATTATAGCAAGACAGTTCTTACTTTTAAATACCTAATATTAAGTATTTTTCTCAGCAGGAAGAGTCCTTTTATGTCTGTACTCCCTGTCCCCAAACGCACCAGTTATCACTGAAGCTGTCTGATGAGGCTTTCCTGTTCTCCAGGTCTCAGTCTTTGCCTTTGACCTATTCATTGGCTATTCTCAGCCCCAATGACTTTGCCTTCCCCAGGAGACTGGACAACGGAGGGGATGAGGAAAGCATCTTACCTCTCTTGGGGTTGGAAGGAGGGGAGAACATGAGATCAGTGGAGAGGGAATCATTGAAAGAGTCAGAGACCAAAACCCTGAGAGAGACAGGAGCCTATAGATCTAAGTTAAGAAGAAGGCTAATTTAGAGAGACATTTAGCTTTGGTGGCTGTGAAAATTATGTTTTATTCAGACTCAAAGTAGAAAGGGTGTTCAATCCTAGGTCTAAGATTTGTTATATTATTATAAAAAAAAATCATCTTTAATTTTGTGGATAGAGCCATCACCAGAGATTAAAAGGGCAGTTTTGGCTGGGCATGATGGCTCATGCCTGTAATCCTAGCACTATGGGAAGCTGAGGCAAGAAGATTGCCTGAGCTCAGGAGTTTGAGATCACCCTGGGCAACATAAGGAAACCCTGTCCCTACAAAAATGTTTTCAAAAAATTAGACGGGTGTGGTGGTGCACGCATGTGGTCCCAGTTACTCAGGAGGCTGAGGAGGGAGGATCACTTGAACCTGGGAGGTCAAGGTTGTAGTGAGTCATGATTATGCCACTGCACTCTGGCCTGGGGGTCAGGGTGAGATCCTTTCTTTTATTTTCATTTTTTTATTTTTTTGAGATGGAGTTTTGCTCTTGTTGCCCAGGCTGGAGTGCAATGGCGTGATCTCAGCTCACCGCAACCTCCACCTCCTGGGTTCAAGCAATTTTACTGCCTCAGCCTCCCAAGTAGCTGGAATTACAGGTGCCCGCCACCACGCCCAGTTAATTTTTGTTATTTTTAGTACAGACAGGGTTTCACCATGTTGACCAGACTAAGATCCTTTCTTTTAAAAAGAAAGAAATAACAACAACAGCAACAATAATAAGAATGATTGGTGTAAACTAGGAAAGAACACAGCCAGTTTGATTCCTAGATAGACTCCTCTGTTACTTTAGTAATTTGATTTTTAATATATCAAATTATTTAAAATTCTTTAGAGGGGCTCACCATGCAAAGAAATACTCTTTTTTTCCCCAAGTAAATTATAACCTTTTAATTACTGGTTTTGTAAGTTTTGGCTTTTATATTTTGACATTTCTTCAAATGAGTTCTAGCTAGATATTTGAGAAAATGAAAATAGGAGCAATGATGTTACTTGGTCTACAAAGAGAAAATGACATTTCTGTTATATTCGTTCTACTATTATAGCTGTAAGAGATGCCACATACTATAATTCTGATGACATCGAAAGGTTCAGTGGATGTATTCTTGAATATTCTCTGGACATATGTAAACATTTTGAATATATCACAACTTTCATTTTTCTTAATAATGGAAAATTAAGCATGCAATTAAATATATGACAGTCATGGATGACTTCATAAAGGGATTTTAAACTGAATTATAGCTAATAAAAAATACAAAGAAAGGGTATTTACAGCTACTATGAAAAAATTACAAAGAAAACAATAAAATCACCTTTAGGGCTTTCTTATTAAAATGTGTGTTTGTTGTCTAAATGTAAACCTTATCCTTAATTTAGGTTTTGTTATATTTTTAGCAAATTATGTTTTAAATTAATTTGTGTTGTCAAAAGTATTATTAAAATGTGTTAAAAAGATATTATTGATTGAGCACTCTGTAGTCTCAGTGTTGCCAGGAGATGTAGTTGGTTTAAGTGAAATATAAGATATTTTTGCCTTTAGTTATTTATAGTCTTCTTAGGTAAATGAGAAAAAACACATGAAATTATGAAAAAAGAGTGAGTGGCGATTAAGTGACATACTGTGTCTTACAATCACTACTTGGATAAATAATTGATTGGTATGAGCTGAAGTAGTTTGTCTTGTGGTTCCTGATAGAGTCTATAAAATTAAATTACTATTACAGTATCTTCTTGGACCTAGCCATTTGCTTAAAGGTCAAATTCCTTCTGCCACATATCAGAAATTCCATCTGTAATTTTTATTTGAACATTTCCCTGCCTTTTCCAATAATGTATTCCCACCCTAACCACCCACCAGAGAAAGCAACACAGGATTCTTTTGTGTAGTGATGGCATTTTGTGAACAAAAGAACATGACACATGTGATTCAACTGAGTATCTGGATGTCTGCATGATGCTGTAATGTAGTCCTTTGGACAAGAATTACATGCATCTATCTTGGGAGTCACTGTACCAGGGCAGGAGTGAAGAAACCTTGGACTTTAAAACCAGCCCCTAGGCAGAATTCTGTTTTTGAAGAGAAAAAATAACCTGAGAATGGTGTGTGTGTGTATGTGTATGTATAGTGGCAATAATGGCAGATTTCACAGATAAGGCAATGGCAACAGTTCTGAATTATTTCCTAACAATATTGAGTGAGGGAGGAGCTCTGTCTTTCAGCTTTCAAATTATGTAAGAGGGACGAACTGCCGAAACTAGCATCTGGTACCAGGTGAGTCAGCTGCTATGTACAAACTTAAGTGCTTCTATTCACCAGGCTAGGTCAAGCTGCAGTAACAAGCCATAACAAAATCTAAATGGCTTGAAAAACAAACGAGTATTCCTTGATCCCACTCATGTCCACTGTGGCCCAGCAGAGGATTTTGTTGCACTACACTATTGTCCCTACTCTGGGACCTAGGTTGACAAAGCAGCCACCATCTGGAACATTACCAGTCAAAATGGTGGAAGGGAAAACAAAACAAAAAAACCTCTCTAGGGTCTTGTATCTGCAACAATCTCTAACTTGAATATAACGCAAATCATGGGGGAGGGTACCAAGATGGCCAAATAGGAAGAGCTCCAGTCTACAGCTCCCAGCATGAGCAATGCAGAAGACAGGTGATTTCTGCATTTCCAACTGAGGTACTGGGTTCATCTCACTGGGGCTTGTTGGACAGTGGGTGCAGCCCACTGAGTGTGAGCCGAAGCAGGGTGGGGCATCACCTCACCCGAGAAATGCAAGGGGTTGGGAAATTCCCTTTCCTAGACAAAGGAAGCCATGACAGACGGTAGCTGGAAAATCAGGACACGCCCACCCTCATACTGCGATTTTCCAATGGCCTTAGCAAACGGCACACCAGGAGATTATATCCTGTGCCTGGCTCAGAGGGTCCAATGCCCATGGAGCCTTGCTCACTGCTAGCACAGCAGTATGAGGTTGAACTGCAAGGCGGCAGTGAGGCTAGGGGAGGGGCATCTGCCATTGCTGAAGCTTGAGTGGGTAAACTAAGTGGCTGGGAAGCTCAAACTGGGTGTAGCCCATGACAGCTCAAGGAGGCCTGCCTGCCTCTGTAGACTCCACCTCTGGGGGCAGGGCATAGCTGAACAAAAGGCAGCAGAAACTTCTGCAGACTTAAACATCCCTGTCTGACAGCTCGGAAAAGAGTAGTGGTTCTCCCAGCATGGGGTTTGAGATCTGAGAATGGACAGACTGCCTCCTCAAGTGGGTCCCTGACCCCCAAGTGGGCTAACTGGGAGACACCTCCCAGTAGGGGCCAACTGACACTTCATACAGCCGGGTGCCCCTCTGAGATGAAGCTTCCAGAGGATCAGGCATCAACATTTGCTGTTCTGCAATATTTGCTGTTCTGCAGCCTCTGCTGGTGATACCCAGGCAAACAGGGTCTGGAGTGCACCTCCAGCAAATGCCAACAGACCTGCAGCTGAGGGTCCTGACTGTTAGAAGGAAAACTAACAAACATAAAGGACATCCACACCAAAACCCCATCTCTAGGTCACCATCATCAAAGACCAAAGGTAGATAAAACCACAAAGATTGGGAGAGATGAGCAGAAAAGCTGAAAATTCCAAAAATCAGAGTGCCTCTTCTCCAAAGGAACATGGCTCCTTGATAGCAATGGAACAAAGCTGGACAGAGAATGACTTTGACGAGTTGACAGAAGTAGGCCTCAGAAGATCAGTAATAAAAAACTTCTCTGAGCTAAAGGAGGATGTTCGAACCCATCGTACAGAAGCTAAAAACCTTGAAAAAAGATGAGATGAATGGCTAACTAGAATAAACAGCATAGAGAAGACTTTACATGACCTGATGGGCCTGAAAACCATGGCACGAGAACTACGTGATGCCTGCACAAGCTTCAGTAGCTGATTTGATCAAGTGGAAGAAAGGGTATCAGTGATTGAAGATCAAATGAATGAAATGAAGTGAGAAGAGAAGTTTAGAGAAAAAAAGTATGAAGAAATGAACAAAGCATCCATGAAATATGGGACTATGTGGAAAAACCAAATCTACATCTGATTGGTGTACCTAAAAGTGATGGGGAGAATGGAACCAAGTTGGAAAACACTCTTCAGGATATTATCCAGGAGAACTTCCCCAACCTAGCAAGGCAGGTCAACATTCAAATTCAGGAAATAAAGAGAACACCAAAAAGATACTCCTCAAGAAGAGCAACCTTAAGACACGTAATTATCAGATTTACCAAGGTTGAAATGAAGGAAAAAGTGTTAAGGGCAGCCAAAGAGAAAGGTCGAGTTACCCACAAAGGGAAGCCCATCAGACTAACAGCGGATCTCTTGGCAGAAACTCCACAAGCCAGAAGAGAGTGGGGGCCAATATTCAACATTCTTAAGGAAAAGAATTTTCAGCCCAGAATCTCATATCCAGCCAAACTAAGCTTCATAAGTGAAGGAGAAATAAAATACTTTACAGACCAGCAAATGCTGAGAGATTTTGTCACCACCAGGCCTGCCTTACAAGAGTTCTGAAGGAAGCACTAAACATGGAAAGAAACAACTGGTAGCAGCCACTGCAAAACATGCCAAATTGTAAAGACCGTTGGTGCTAGGAAGAAACTGCACCAACTAATGAGCAAAATAACCAGCTAACATCATAATGAAAGGGTCAAATTCACACACAACAATATTAACCTTAAATGTAAATGGGCTAAATGCTCCAATTAACAGACAGAGACTGGCAAATTGGATAAAGAGTCAAGACCCATCAGTGTGCTGTATTCAGGAGACCCATCTCACGTGCAGAGACACACATAGACTCAAAATAAAGGGATGGAGGAAGATCTACCAAGCAAATGGAAAAAAAAAAATAAAGGAAGAGATGCAATCCTAGTCTCTGATAAAACAGACTTTAAACCAACAAAGATCAAAAGAGACAAAGAAGGTCATTACATAATGGTAAAGGGATCAATTCAACAAGAAGAGCTAACTATCCTAAATATATATGCACCCAATGCAGGAGCACCCAGATTCATAAAGCAAGTCCTTAGAGACCTACAAAGAGACTCAGACTCCCACACAATAATAATGGGAGACTTTAACACCCTACTGTCAACATTAGACAGATCAATGAGACAGAAAGTTAAAAAACATATCTAGGACCTGAACTCAACTGTGCACCAAGCAGAGCTAATAGACATCTACAGAACTCTGCACCCCAAATCAACAGAATATACATTCTTCTCAGCACCACATTGCACTTATTCCAAAATTGACCACATAGTTGGAAGTAAAGCACTCCTCAGCAAATGTAAAACAACAGAAACTATAACAAACTCTCTCTCAGACCACAGTGCAATCAAATTAGAACTCAGGATTAAGAAACTCAATCAAAACTGCACAACTACATGGAAACTGAACAACCTGCTCCTGAATGACTACTGGGTACATAACAAAATGAAGGCAGAAATAAAGATATTCTTTAAAACCAATGAGAAGAAAGACCCAATGTACCAGAATCTCTGGGACACATTTAAAGCAGTGTGTAGAGGGAAATTTATAGCACTAAATGCCCACAAGAGAAAGCAGGAAAGATCTAAAATTGACACCCTAACATCACAATTAAAAGAACTAGAGTAGCAAGAGCAAACACATTCAAAAGCTAGCAGAAGGCAAGAAATAGTTATAAGATCAGAGCAGAACTGAAGGACATAGAGACACAAAAAACCCTTCAAAAAATCAATGAATCCAGGAGCTTGTTTTCTTGAAAAGATCAACAAAATTGATAGACTGCTAGCAAGACTAATAAAGAAGAAAAGAGAAAAGAATCAAATAGATGCAATAAAAATGATAAAGGGGATATCACCACCGATCCCACAAAAATACAAACTACCATCAGAGAATACTATCAACAACTCTATGCAAATAAACTAGAAAATCTAGAAGAAATGGATAAATTCCTGGACACATACACCCTCCCAAGACTAAACCAGGAAGAAGATGAATCCCTGAATAGACCAATAACAGGCTCTGAAATTGAGGCAATAATTAATAGCCTACCAACCAAAAAAAGTCCAGGACCATACAGATTCACAGCTGAATTCTACCAGAGGTACAAAGAGGAGCTGGTACTATTCCTTCTGAAACTATTCCAATCAATAGAAAAAGAGGGAATCCTCCCTAACTCATTTTACGAGGCCAGCATCATCCTGATACCAAAGTCTGGCAAAGACACAACAAAAAAAGAGAATTTTAGACCAATATCCCTGATAAACATCTATGAAAAAATCCTCAATAAAATACTGGCAAGCCGAATCCAGCAGCACATCAAAAAGCTTATCCACCACGAACAAGTTGGCTTCAGCCCTGGGATGCAAGGCTGGTTCAACCTACACAAATCAATAAACGTTATCCATCATATAAACAGAACCAAAGAAAAAAACCACATGATTATCTCAATAGATGCAGAAAAGGCCTTGGACAAAATTCAACAGCGCTTTATGCTAAAAACTCTCAATAAACTAGGTATTGATGGGTTGTATCTCAAAATAATAAGAGCTATTTATTACAAACCCACAGCCAATATCATACTGAATGGGCAAAAACTGGAAGCATTCCCTTTGAAAACTGGCACAAGACAGGGATGTCCTCTCTCGCCACTCCTATTCAACATAGGGTTGGAAGTTCTAGCCAGGGCAATCAGGCAGGAGCAAGAAATAAAGGATATTAAGTTAGGAAAAGAGGAAGTCAAATTATCCCTGTTTGCAGATGACATGATTGTATATTTAGAAAACCCCATCATCTCAGCCCAAAATCTCCTTAAGCTGATAAGCAACTTCAGCAAAGTCTCAGGATACAAAATCAATGTGCAAAACTCACAAGCATTCCTATACACCAATAACAGACAGAGAACAAAATCATGAGTGAACCCTCATTCACAATTGCTTTAGAGAATAAAATACATAGGAATCCAACTTACAGTGGATGTGAAGGACCTCTTCAAGGAGAGCTACAAACCACTGCTCAATGAAATAAAAGAGACACAAACAAATGGACGAACATTCCATGCTCATGGATAGGAAGAATCAATATTGTGAAAATGGACATACTGCCCAAGGTAATTTATAGATTCAATGCCATCCCCATCAAGCTAACAGTGACTTTCTTCACAGAATTGGAAAAAACTACTTTAAAGTTCATATGGAACCAAAAAAGAGCCTGCATTGCCAAGACAATCCTAAGCAAAACGAACAAAGCTGGAGGCATCAAACTACCTGATTTCAAACTATACTACAAGGCTTCAGTAACCAAAACAGCATGGCACTAGTACCAAGACAGATATACAGACCAATGGAACAGAACAGAGCCCTCAGACTTAATACCACACATCTACAACCATCTGATCTTTGACAAACCTGACAAAAGCAAGAAATGGGGAAAGGATTCCCTATTTAATAAATAGTGCTGGGAAAACTGGCTAACCATAGGTAGAAAGCTGAAACTGAATCCCTTCCTTACACCTTAAACAAAAATTAATTCAGGATGGGTTAAAGACTTAAATGTTAGACCTAAAGCCATAAAAACCCTAGAAGAAAACCTAGGCAATTCCATTCAGGACATAGGCATGGGCAAGGACTTCATGACTAAAACACCAAAAGCAATGGCAGCAAAAGCCGAAATTGACAAATGGGATCTAATTAAACTAAAGAGCTTCTGCACAGCAAAAGAAACTACCATCAGAGTGAACAGACAACCTGCAGAATGGGAGAATATTTTTGCTGTCTACCCATCTGACAAAGGGCTACTATGCAGAATCTGCAAAGAACTTAAACAAATTTACAAGAAAACAAACAAACAATGCTATCAAAAAGTGGGCAAAGGATATGAACAGACACTTCTCAAAAGAAAACATTTATGCAGCCAACAGACACATGAAAAAATGCTCATCATCACTGGTCATCAGAGAAATGCAAATGGAAACCACAATGAGATACCATCTCATGCCAATTAGAATGGTAATCATTAAAAAGTTAAGAAACAACAGATGCTGGAGAGGATGTGGAGAAATAGGAACACTTTTACACTGTTGGTGGGAGTGTCAATTAGTTCAACCACTGTGGAAGACAGTATGGTGATTCCTCAAGGATCTATAACTAGAAATACCATTTGACCCAGCAATCCCATTACTGGGTATATTCCCAAAGAATTATAAATCATGCTACTATAAAGACATGTGCACACGTATGTTTATTGCAGCACTATTCACAATAGCAAAGACTTGGAACCAACCCAAATGTCCATCAATGATAGACTGGATTAAGAAAATGTGGCACATATACTCCATGGAATACTACACAGCCATAAAAAGGATGAGTTCATGTCCTTTATAGGGACATGGATTAAGCTGGAAACATCATTCTGAGCAAACTATTGCAAGGACAGAAAACCAAACACCGTGTATTCTCACTCAAGTAGGAACTGAACTGAACAATGAGAACATTTGGACACAAGGTGGGGAACATCACACATAGGGACCTGTTGTGGGGTGGGGGGAATGGGGAGGGATAACAGTAGGAGAAATACCTAATGTAAATGATGAGTTAATGGGTGCAGCACACCAACATGGCACATGTATACATATATAACAAACCTGCACATTGTGCACATATACCTAGAACTTAAAGTATAATTTAAAAAAATAAAATGAAAAAGAAAATAAATCAATCTTTTTACATTTTTTAATGTATGTTTTTATTAAATTCATTTTTACTTTAATAAGTCATTAAAAATAAGAGGAAAAATTATAAAAACCTATCTCTGTGATATTTTATAATTTATTTTAGTTTTTGTTTTAGGTTCAGGGGGTACACATGCAGGTTTGTTACATGGGTAAATTGTGTTTTTCTGGGATTTGGTGTATGAATCCTTCTGTCACCCAGGTAGTGAGCATAGAATTGGGTAGTTTTTTAACCCTTACCCCCCTCCCCCACTTCCCCCCAGTATTTTTCAGTGTCTGTTGTTCCCATCTTTATGTCCATGTGCACTCACTGTTTAGCTCTCACTTATAAGTAAGAATATGTGGCATTTGGATTTCTGTTTCTGTGTTAATTCACTTAGGATGATGGCCTCTAGCTGCATCCATGTTGCCTCCAATGACATGATTTTATTGTGTTTGATGGCTGGGTAGTATTCCATGGTGTATATATATGCCATATTTTTATGATCCAGTCTGCCATTGATGGGCATCTAAATGGATTTAATGTCTTTGCTATTGTGAATAGCACTGCAATGAGCATATATGAGTATGTGTGTCTTTTTGGTAGAATGATTTATTTTCCTTTGAGTATATACTCAGTAATGAGGTTGCTGGGTTGAATGGTAATTCTGTTTTAAGTTCTTTGAGAAACATCCAAACTGCTTTCCACAATAACTGAACTAATTTACATTTCCACCAACGGTATGTAAGCATTCCCTTTTCTCCATAACCTTGCCAACAACTGTTTTTTTTTTTTTGGACTTTTTAATAATAGCCATTCTGACTTGTGTGAGATGGTATCTTATTAAGGTTTTAATTTGCATTTTTCTAATGATTAGTGATGTTAAGCATTTTTTCATATATTTGTTGGCCACATGCATTTCTCGTTTTGAGAAGTATCTGTTCATGTACTTTGCCCATTTTTAAATGAAGTTGTTTATTCTTGTTGAAATGTGTCAGTTCTTAAAGATTCTGGGTATTAGACCTTTGTCAGATGCTTAGTTTGCAAATATTTTCTCCCATTCTGTAGGCTATCTTTTCATTCCATTGATAGTTTATTTTGTTGTGCAGAAACTCTTTAGTTTAATTAGGTCCTGCTTGTTAATTTTTGTTTTTGTTGTAATTGCTCTTGGGGCAGAAATTCTGTGCCAAGGCTAATATCCAGAATAGTATTTCCTAGGTTTTCTTCTAGTATGTTTTCAATTTTAGGTTTTACATATAAGTCTTTAATCCATCTTGAGTTAATTTTTGTATATTGTGAAAGTTAGGGGTCCACTTTCAATCTTCCTTATATGGCTAGCTAGTTATCCCAGCACCATTTATTGAATAGAGAATACTTTCCCCATTGCTTGTTAGGTCAACTTTGTTGAAGACCAGATGGTTGCAGGTGTGTGGGTTTATTTCTGGGTTCTTGATCCTGTTCCATTGGTGTATATATCTGTTTTTGTACCAGTACTGTGCTTTTTTGGTTACTGTAGCCTTATAGTTGGGCAGTGTGATGCTTTTGGGTTTGTTCTTTTTACTTAGGATACTTTTTCTAGTCAGGCTCTTTTTTTGGTTCCATGAATTTTAGCATAGATTTTTCTAATTCTTTGAAAAATGATGTTGGATAATTTTGTAGGAATAACATTGAATCTGTAAACTGTTTTGGGCAGTATGGCCATTTTAACAATATTGATTCTTCCTATCTCTGAGCATGGAATGTTTTTCCGTTTGTTTGTGTCATCTCATTTCTTTCAGCAGTGTTTTGTAATTCTCATTATAAAGATCTTTCACCTCCCTGGTTAGCTGTTTTCCTAGTTATTTTATTCTACGTGTGGTTATTGTAAATGGGAATGGGGTCATGGGAGCTCCTGCCGTTAAGATCCCGGAGGTCCATGACGAGAGTGGGCTCCTTCACAGTTACTTCACTCACTCTTTCCTTAGGAGCCATTGGACAAGTCAATCTTGACAGTTTACGATTTATTCAAGTTTCATAAAACTCCACTGAGGTAAATACAAAGTCTTACATTTGAGACTTCTAATTCACTTCTAATTAAGGAAGTTAATTGATTTCAGGTTACAATTATAACATCCAAAGCAAGAGAGATAATGGTCTCCAACAGTTCCGCTATACTCCCTTACATTCTAGATTCTAGAAGGATCTAGCTTCTAGAAGGATCTACTCAGATTAGATATTATATGTGAAGAGAGAGATTCATAAGGTAAAAATGATTCTAGATGCAAATAAACAGGAAGTCGAAGAGTCAGGAAACTCTAATGTGAGGAATGGTTGAAGAAACAGCTATTTTACTTAAGAGAGGATAGACTAGGCACGGTGGCTCACGCCTGTAATCCCAGCACTTTGGGAGGCTGAGACAGGTGGATCACGAGGTCAGGAGTTTGAGACCAGCCTGACCAACATGGTGAAACTCCGTCTCTACTAGAACTACAAAAAATTAGCCAGGTGTGGTGGCGCATGCTTGTAACCCAGGTACTCAGGAGGCTAAGGCAGGAGAATTGCTTGAGCTCGGGAGGTGGAAGTTGCAGTGAGCCGAGATTGCACCACTGCACTCCAGCTGGGTGACAGAGCAAGACTCCATTTCAAAAAAAAAAAAAAAGATAGAGATGTGATATCTTGGTTGCCTCTAGTATATGGAGATGGAAATTCACTCTATACCTATGTATACAGATGGTAGGAGGGGACCCATGCATGGAAGTTAAAGGAAGGAGGACTTCAACTCAGTATAGAGAACTTAGTAGTAATTAGAACTGTCCAACAGTAGCATGGACTATAGGGTGAAAGGTCTATCTCTGTGAGAGGTTCTAATTGAACAAGCTTTGTTACACGATATGATTCCATTGTTGTCTCTGATAGACTTTTAGTCTTATTTAGTTAGCTACATTTTTATTTTGTGCAGTTAGGAGGCTGTTTTAACCTTATTTGGGATTTTTGAAACTGTCAAAGGTCTTTAAAAACTTTTTGATAAATAAAATAACGAAATTTTGAAACTCTCTTTTAGGAATTATTAAATCACATATATTGGAGTCAGACTGACTTGTGTACATATGCTAGCTCATCCCTTACAAGCTTTCTCACCTTGGCAGTTTAGTTTCTTAATCTCTGAGCCTAACTACTACTAATACTACTACCACTACTACTACTACTATTACTACCACTACTACTACTACTATTACTACCACTACTACTAGTATTGCCGAGAGGGTTAAATCAAATGAGCTAATGCACATAAAGAGCTTTTATGGTGCTTGGCACAGAGTAGGCACCCAGAACATGAGGCTACCACTGTTATTAATCCTTTCCTTGACCTTTGTTTTGCTAAAGCTAACGTGGTGCTTATTAAAGGCTTTTAGATCTTAGTCTCAGCTTCTTTTCACTATTGTCCTTGAGTTACTTAGGTTTCAGGGTGAAGTCAAGAATATCATGAATTTTAATGACTCTTCTATTCATTTACTTTCTCTACACTCAAATGCTCTAGAATCAGGGTTTTTGGATAACCTCTGCAGCTGCAGTCACTGATTATTTAAATAGTAAAACACATCGTACTATAGCATCCAACTGTCTCACTTGTCTTTGAACCAGTCTTCTCTGGCTCCATGCACACTTTAGATTTTGGGGCGATAGGCCAACTCATGTGTATATGATCTTAAGTTTTTCCTCACAGTCAAAGGCTTTTTAGTTTTTCTTTGACAATTATCTACAGTGTGAGACTTAGATGGTATTATTAACTTGACCTTTCCATTAAACCAGAGAAAATTCAAAGAAATCTCATCTAAATCTCTTTTAGAGAAAATAAGCTTTAGAAACAATAACATTTGCAAGCATTGAAATTTTTTATTTTTTATTGCCTCATTTTTTCCTTGGAGTTGACCAAAATAATTGGTATCTCAAAATCTGTTGGAAGCAGCAGACTTTTCAAATCTCATATTAGATGAGAATGTGAATAATCACATTGTATGTATGTCCTGTTTTGCAATACTTTACTGAAAAATCACTAAAAAGGACATTTTTGCCCGTGGATGGGATGCTTACATCTAGCTCTCTCACCTGTTCTGCTCAGATGACAACTTGTCTTTATTTCTTGTTGAGTGTCCAACCTGTTGGCTTTATTCCTAAGGTTTGTAAGGAATTAATTCTCTACCTCTCCATAGGGACCAGTGAAACCTAACTATGTTGTGATATGAAGAACATGAGGCCTTTGGAATTTATGAATCATAGCACTAAAATCTGGAACTAGTCATGTAGCCCTTTGCCTGGAAGCATATTATTGAGCATTCAATTCATGTTTATAGCTTTTCCCTAATGCCAGTTTGTAAGTTAGTTTAAAAACTGTTTTATTTCTGTGAAGAAAGTCAATGGTAGCTTGATGGGGATAGGATTAAACCTATAAATTACTTTGGGCAGTATGCCCGTTTTCACAATATTGATTCTTCCTATCCATGAGCATGGAATGTTTTTCCATTTGTTTGTGTCCTCTTTTATTTCCTTGAGCAGGGGTTTGTAGTTCTCCTTAAAGAGGTCCTTCGCATCCCTTGTAAGTTGGATTCCTAGGTATTTTGTTCTCTTTGTAGCAATTGTGAATGGGAGTTCGCTCATGATTTGGCTCTCTGTTTGTCTATTATTGGTATATAGGAATGCTTGTGATTTTTGCACATTGATTTTGTACCCTGAGACTTTGCTGAAGTTGCTTATCAGCTTAAGGAGATTTTGGGCCGAGACGATGGGGTTTTCTAAATATACAATCATGTCATCTGCAAACAGAAACAATTTGACTTCCTCTCTTCCTATTTGAATACGCTTTATTTCATTCTCTTGCCTGATTGCCCTGGCCAGAACTTCCAACCCTATGTTGAATAGGAGTAGTGAGAGATGGCATCCTTGTCTTGTGCCGGTTTTCAAAGGGAATGCTTCTAGCTTTTGCACATTCAGTATGATATTGGCTGTGGGTTTGTCATAAATAGCTCTTATTATTTTGAGATATGTTCCATTAATACCTAGCTTATTGAGAGTTTTTAGCATGAAGGGGTGCTTAATTCTATCAAAGGTCTTTTCTGCATCAATTGAGATAATCATGTGGTTTTTGTCATTGGTTCTGTTAATGTGATGGATTATATTTATTGATTTGTGTATGTTGAACCAGCCTTGCATCCCAGGGATGAAGCCAACTTGATCATGGTGGATAAGCTTTTTGATGTGCTGCTGGATTCGGTTTGCCAGTATTTTACTGAGGATTTTCACATTGATGTTCATCAGGGATATTGGCCTGAAATTTTCTTTTTTTGTTGTGTCTCTGCCAGGTTTTGGTATCAGTATGACACTGGCCTCATAAAATGAGTTATGGAGGAGTTCCTCTTTTTCTATTGTTTGGAATAGTTTTATAAGAAATGGTACCAGCCCCCTTTTTTTACTCTGGTAGAATTAGGCTGCGAATCCATCTGTTCCTGGGGATTTTTTGGTTGGTAGGTTATTAATTACTGCCTCAATTTCAGAACTTGTTATAGGTCTATTCAGGGATTCAACTTCTTCCTGGTTTAGTCTTGGGAGGGTGTATGTGTCCAGGAATTTATGCATTTCTTCTAGATTTCCTAGTTTATTTGCATAGAGGTGTTTGTAGTATTCTCTGATGGTAGTTTGTATTTCTGTGGGATCAGTGGTAATATCCCTTTTATCATTTTTTATTGTGTCTATTTTATTCTTCTCTCTTCTTTGTTAGTCTGGCTAGCAGTCTATCTATATTGTTAATCTTTAAAAAAAAACTAGCTCCTGGATTCGTTTATTTTTTTGAAGGGTTAGTTCAACCATTGTGGAAGACAGCGTGGCAATTCCTCAAGGATCTAGAGCCAAAAATACCATTTGACCCAGCAATCCCATTACTGGGTATATACCCAAAGGATTATAAATCATTCTACTAAAAAGACAGATGCACATGTATGTTTATTGCAGCACTATTCACAACAGCAAAGACTTGGAACCAACCCAAATGCCCATCAATGATAGACTGGATAAAGAAAATGTGGCACATATACACTATGGAATACTATGCAGCCATAAAAAGAATGAGTTCATGTCCTTTGCGGGGACATGGATGAAGCTGGAAACCATCATTCTCAGCAAACCAACACGGAACAGAAAACCAAACACCAATTGTTCTCACTCATAAATGGGAGCTGAACAATGAGAACACATGGACACAGGGAGGGGAACAATGCACACCGGGGCCTGTGGGGGGGCGGGGGGGTTAGGGGAGGGACAGCATTAGGAGAAATACCTAATGTAGATGATGGGTTGATGGGTGCAGCAAACCACCATGGCACATGTATACCTATGTAACAAACCTGCACGTTCTGCAGATGTATCCCAGAACTTAAAGCATAATAATAAAAAGCAATAAAAATAAATAAATAAAAATTTTTAAAAACTGTTCATGCAGCCATTCTATGAGGAGAGTTATGCTGGCAAACACTTCAGTGTTACAGACATTTATTACCAAACTAAGCAAAACATTCCCATAAATGTTCATGGTTTTTTTCTTTAGAACGGTCCCCAAAGGGGACTGTTTTTTCAAAGTTTTTCTGCTTTTTATTGCGCGTAGCCTCCCCACTTACTCACACGTTCATCAGCACTCCCTTGACTAATTTGTGTTAAAGTGACGATGAGGGCATGTTTTCGAGTTTTTTAAAGGAGGAATTCATGGTTTTTTGCAGACGGATTTCTTAACTTTTCTTAACCAACTTTAGATTACTGGGCTAGTATTCATAACTGGATTACCCTAATTTTTATAATGGGTAAAAATTTAAAATATTTGAATTGCTCCCTATGTATAGGCACTCTCATAAGCAGGAATGAGTTACTAGAGAGAGAGAGATTCAGGTAAATTAATATTAGTAGCTTTCATATAAAAGTTGTTGGGAAGGCATTAGGCCTCTAGTTCTTCATTTATAAAACAGCACTGCTAACAGTACTGTCTCATAAAGTTGTTATGAAATCCCAAGGAGGTTGTGCATAGCAGCTAACCCAGTGTCTATGGCATTGTAAGTGAGGATCTGATCCTTGTAAGCCTGTGACCTAGGAGGTATAATGTTATCTGCACTTTACAGGCGAGAAAACTAAAGCTCCAGAAGATTAACAGGGACTTGCTCATGAGAGTGAGATTTTAGTCTGAGATTCCTAACTTAAAGCTCAGTGCTTTTTCACTATAAGAAGGTCCAGGGGGAATTAATCAGGTAGATTGCTCGACCTTAATCCCATTTGTTTAAGCACTTTTTCTTTGACTCTTAGTATTAACAGTACCTTAGTAGGACCTTTCTCTTGGGATAGTATATTGCCCCAAAGAAAAATCTGTTACTCTCCTGCCCCAGAGATATAACTCAGCTTTTAGCATTATGAGCAAAACCCCTGGCGCAGGAGACTTTTACTTAATCTGCTGTTTTTAGTATGGTATTGCTGCCTTCAACTGTGCCTGATGTTTCTGAGTCCATAGAACTTTAGTTTCAGTATCTTCATAAAAATCAATGTGTCCAGTCTTCTGCTGGGGTTGGGGAGAGACAGTCTCCTGGCTTGGCCTGGTAGGAGAGGAAGTGCTCTTTCTATGGGTCCTTTTCCAGTCCCTTCCCGTATTCGAAGCCACTTGGTGCCTCCAGTTTCTGATTCTTTCTTGTGTTTCCCATTGTGAATCTGCTTCTTTGTTACCACTGCCCCTCCACCTCCAGCCTGCCACTTGTAGGTAGTTAGCTTTCTGTCTTAAAGGATGTTTCAGTTTCTACTCTTTATTTACTTTCCAGCTTCCAAAAATTTTGACATGGATCATTTGTTATCTTTTCTCTTGTTTCTCTTGTTTTTTGATCCTTGTGGGTTTGTGAGTTTTTGAAAATTAAATAATTTTACTGTTTTTACAGGGTTTTTTTTAGAGATGGAGGAAATCTGAAATCACATGGTCAATCCACCACGTTTAACCCTACCATTTTATTTGTTATTTTGAAGAACTTAACATACATTTATTTTCAGGTCACTCTACTAACTCTATCTCTTTGGATGTGATATCCTTTTAGTCTGCCTTTTGTAGCACTTAACTTCTGCATATTTGTAATTGTTGTTAAGTATATATTATCCTTTGTGGCTTTATCCTGTCCATCATCTCCCTACGGGCATCTTTTGTCTTCTTTTCCATCTCTTTACTGCCATTGTAGTGAACAGGTTGCTTGCTAGGCTCTTCCTTCCCTATTTAGATATTTGTTCTTTTGTTCGTGGCAATTGCAGTCTAGGTTACAATTGGAAATGTGAGGATGTGATGGCTGCAAGAGGGAAGGGCATGGAGCTTTCTTCTTCTTTTCCCTTTTTTTCTTTCTCATTCCAATCTGCCTCCTAGGATCTTCCTTCATCTACTGATGTCTTTACTCTTCTGCTGACCTGTTGCCAGCAACAGGGATTGTGACTGCAAAGGGCAAAGTGAGAAGCCCCAAATATACCCCACCAGTCCTAGGGCTGTCAGCCACATGCCTGCCCTGCCCAGCAATCACACCTCAATCCCAAAAGCTCAGTCCTGTTTGAAAACCTTAAGGACCTTTTTTAAGTGGATGTCTTCCTTTTATAAACCCAGAGGGACCTTAGAATGTCTTGGTTTTTCCCTTAGGACCTAAGTAAAAAGAAAGGAAAGAAGATACAGGAGGGAGTTTTTTTCTTTTTTTCGCCTACTTTTGTGCTTACTAGCAATTTTAAAAAAAATCTGAAAACTAAGATTAGTGGTAAAGTTGTCAGATAATATTTTATTGTTCATGGGGCCAGAGTAGGAAGAAATTGGTCAAAAGTTATGTGATGGCTTTAGAAGTGAAAGGAGGCAGACCCAATTCATCCTAAATTTCTTTGGGAGAAATATGCTCTGCTCATAGATCTTCTCTTTGTTTCTTTACCTTGTCAGATTCTCCCTTTCCTCAAATTTCAGATAAAAAAGTGGTTCGGAGAGGAAGTTCTAGAGCTAGACTTTTTTTGAAGCCCAGCTTTGATGATTTTTAGGTATATAAACTCGAACACCGTTGTAATAATTGTGACAGCGTGATACTGGTGCAAGCATAGACAAATGCACCAATAGAACAGAATAGACTCCAAAGCAGACTAACTTATGACTTATGATAAGAGTGATACTGCAGTTCAGTCCTTAACCTCTGTGTGTCTCAGTTTCCTCAAATGCAGAATAGGAACAACTGTATCCCTATGGTGGTGGTGTGATGATTAAGGGAATTAATACAAATGTGCTTACAATAGGGCCTGACATCTAATAAGTGTTTAATAAGTTCCACCTATTTTCCCTGGTCCCAGGCCTTAATCAACTTCCTCTGAAATTTTAGTCCTTATTCTGCACTGCTTATTTTGGGACTTAATTATTCACTTCCTTGCTTTGCTACCAAATTATTTTGTGTGCAGTAGTTGTGTGTCTCCATCTATTGTAAACTCTGAGGACAGAGACCACATAGACTCCATGTAATTGCTTCTCTAGTTATCAGGGTGCCCAGAATAACGTTGAGTTCCAGCTGGCATTCAATCTGTGCTTATCAGTTGATTGGGCAATAGATCACTTTGGGAGTTAGGAGATGTTTGTCAGGAGATCTGCATTTTACCTTTCAAGACAGAGAGTAGGAGCAGTTCTGTTTTTTCATAGCCTTAATTTTTATCAGAAACATTTGCTGTTTTTAACTTTTTACTAAACAGCTCTGGACTGTATGAGTTCTTAGGGATTATACCTGAAAGAATCCACCCAGGAGTAAATACACTGCAAGGACATGTAAAGACTCATGGTTCTTCCCTTTCTTTCACCTCCAGGGCCTTTAAAGGAGACAAGAAAGAGTTTATGATTTTGCTCATTCATGAATAAGATTTTCTCATCCATATTGTTCTTTTGGGTCTGCTTGGTTTATATACTTTATGTTACAACCTAAAACTCCCAGTTTTTTTTTTTTTTTTCCTCTTCTTTTTTGCCTTCCATTTTCACATTACCTTCTGGCCCTAGGAAATCTGTTTTTTCAAAGTTTTTTCTGCTTTCCCGAGACAGTTTGCCAGTTTACCTGGAAGGTGGCATATTGCCCTTCTTCCTGTTTCCAACTAGTCTCAAAGTGCTTTCTTTCCCAAGAGGTGGCCAAAAACGGCTGTGCTGAAATGGTCATTTGTGAATACAGTAATTCTCAGGAGGCATAAATTCATATCCTGTTCTCACTATGTATTTTATTAACTGTTAGAGTTATTCTACTGCCAGGCCCTGGCTAGAACCTGACTTGGTGCCTAGTGCTAACAACTGTCTTTAAAGGATTATGAACAGGGTCATAAACACTATTTACATTAGTAGGAACACATACTTTTAGTATTTCTACCACTCCTTCTCGCTGCTGCTCACCCTCACAGGCATGGGCAGTTCATAATAGGTGCATGGGTACTCTGCATTTCCCCTGTGTTTTTTTTTTTGTCACATGTGGATGAATTTGTTTGTTTAAACTTTATTTTTCACAATCAAGTCACTCTTGTATCCTGGCCTCCAGTCTTCAAATGACATGAAACTTCCCAGATTATGTGTTCTAAGGATTTTTCCCCCTTCTTTTTAACTAGGGCCAAAAATAATAAACCTGGGTTATGATGCAAGTAACCAGAAAGTTAAACCATTGCTTAATGTGCATTAGCATTAGTATCAGAGCCTTGTCATAGGCATAACAAAATCGTGGAACACTCTTTAGTTCAATGGCAAACTTAATGTTTACTTCCCAGGTGTTTGAGATATTAAATATCAACTTCACATCAGAGAAATGTAAAAATGAGAGTTAGAGAGGCAACTCATCCATGGGTTTTTCCCTGTTTTACTTAAGAAGGAAAATGGATAGTTGAAAAGAGGGATTATTCCTGTTCTCTCAAGATATGAACCCTGTCCTGTTAAAACATGTATTAGATGGCAAATGTGGGAAAGAGGCAGTATTGTGCAAGGGTTACTTTGATAATGACTGGCTTTGCACTAAGAACATATAGTAATTCATGGTGGATATCATTCAAAAAGTTTCCAAGTGTATGTAGGACAGGGCTTGGATTCAGTTCAAGCAGATGGATGAACAGTCACTCATTCAACATGCCCCTCTAAGTGATGAAATCAGAATAATGATAGCAGGGATTATAGACGACAGAGTCTTTCCTACAAAAAAAAAAAAATACACGGCAAAGAAATGCAAAAACTAATGTTTCCTTGACCTTCACGTAGAGATAAGGAAAACTAAGGGAAGTTTGCTGATTGTGTACTTAATTTTTTCTCATAGCCTCATTTTCTCATTCTCATTATTTGGGTATGCATTTTATATTCTGTGTCCTTAAAACTGATCATAGTCATGAACTGTGCCTGAAAATGCTGTTTAAGTCAGTGTAATATGGCCAGCTGAAGTTTCAACAAGCCACCTATCCCATAAAAGCAGTTCTGAGTAATGCTTCAATGCACTGGCTTTGGAAGTAGCAGAGCTATTCAGTATAGCATCCATTGATTCAACCAGTCATGGATAGAAAATATTTTTTCAAAAAAATAAAAAATAACAATACAACAATACAGATAATACAAATTTTAAAACTCAATACAGCATAACAACATTTACATAGCATTTACATTGTGTTAGGTGTTATAGTCTAGAAATGATTTAAAGTACACAGGAGGATGTGCACAGGTTACATGCAAATACTGTGCCATTTTGTATAAGGGACTTGAACATTTGCAGATTTTGATATTTGCAGGGAGTCCTGCAGCCAACCCCCACAGATACCTAGGAACAGCTGTAGAGTGCTGTTAATCATTACTTTGATTTTGCACTGACGAAGATGTCAACTATCTGGCTAGTTTGAGTAACCTCTTCTCCAGATACTGCTAGAGAAACATAATGATCTGTGTTTCACATTTAAAGTCCATTTAAGGGGCCAGGCATGGTGGCTCAAGCCTGTAATCCCAGCACTTTGGGAGGCCGAGGCGGGTGGATCACCTGAGGTCAGGAGTTTGAGACCAGCCTGGCAAACATGGTGAAACCCCGTCTCTACTAAAAATACAACAATTAGCTGGGCATGGTGGTGTGCACCTGTAATCCCAGCTACTTGGGAGGCTGAGGCAGGAGAATCGCTTGAATTCAGGAGGTGGAGGTTGCAGTGAGCTATCACACCACTGCACTCCAGCCTGAGCAAAAGAGTGAGACTCCGTCTCCAAAAAAAAAAAAAAAAAAAAGTCCGTTTAAGTCTTTTAAGAGTTCCATGTAAGTCTTTTGATTATAGCCATGTGTTATTCCTGCCCAGTTTATAGAAAAAGATTGTTCCTAGTTGCGTTAGGAGAGAAAGTTGACCAGTGGGTACTGATCTCTTTTTTAACATGGCTTCTGTCTTTAACCAAGGAGGGCTGGACTCATGCCTTACCATAAAGAGGATAAGAGACAGTGAAAAATTTAGATGGTAACATTAACTATAGTGTCTATTACAGAATGGGCTCTTGTTAGCCGGGCGCGGTGGCTCACACTTGTAATCCCAGCACTTTGGGAGGCCGAGGCGGGCGGATCACGAGGTCAGGAGATCGAGACCACGGTGAAACCCCGTCTCTACAAAAAATACAAAAAATTATCCAGGCGTGGTGGCAGGCGCCTGTAGTCCCAGCTACTTGGAGAGGCTGAGGCAGGAGAATGGCGTGAACCTGGGAGGCGGAGCTTGCAGTGAGCCGAGATTGCGCCACTGCACTCCAGCCTGGGTGACAGAGCAAGACTCCGTCTCAAAAAAAAAAAAAAAAAAAAAAAAAGAATAGGCTCTTGTTGAGGGGCTTTGTAAACAAGAAGGGATTGATCAAGTGAAATACATAGATTCAAATAGGAAAAGCTGGGGAATTTTCTAATTCTAGTACCTTCCCCAAGCCTCAGCATGTATAGACCTTTATACATATGGTATGAAAAAGAAGAATCTATTTTGCTTTGTTTTGTTATTGATTTTTAACTACTAAAGACTCTTCTCTGTGAAGCTATTGTGTTAGTGAAATAAATTTTACTCCACAGAAATTGAATCTTCTCTTCAGAAGGTCTTTGATAGCTCTTCTTGCTTCAAATATCCAGTGGAAAGAAGCCCTTACATATCTGTGCTAATATTTTCTCCACTTTGGAAGTACTTGAGTGAACACAACACATCATTTTTTCAGAAATCAAAGATTTCTCGTTAAAATCTTTACTTGAAATTCACAATTTAATAAAGTTTCTGAGTTAATATGAAACCAATAGTCCATTAAGAATAAGGAATGATTGGCTTGTATTTTTTATTAACCTTCAGCTGTAAGCAACCTTAAAATACCATCTAACACATTCAAATTCACCAGGCATGACTGCTCAGCGCCCCACCCAACCTAGCCTCTCATTTGTTCTCTTATTAAATCTCTTATTAAATCTCCAGTGGAAGAGATTGTGTCAGAGTCTCCTTCACTAGTCTATTTCAGTGTTTTACAATTCATATAATGCTTAAAAAGAGAAGTAAGCATTGTTTAAGTGTAAATGTTTATTTTGTTATTTGCTCAAGTTGAATCCTTTTCATATTCTGCTGGCTGTTTTATTCGTGCACTAGTTGTTATTCCATGATGCAGATTGCTGATATTATATCTGATGTTACTGTATACTATAGAAGATGGGCCACCAAAAATGCTGAGTGTCCATGAATCACACAGCAATGATTTGAAATCTCTTTGAGTATGAGGACCATTGTTAAATGACAAAATGTCATGCCATCACCCCAGCCCCGATCACCTGACCTCCTTTCACACATATACACAATACTAGTTTCACTTTTAGTATCTAAGAATATTTATTGTGGAAAACATCTGTTATGAGTGTAGTAAAGCTTTATAGTGAAAGTATATTTTATTAAATATAATAACATCTTCATACATCTAAAAAGCACTAATGATATTTCAAAGTTTTTTATCTAGAAAATGAAGGTACGGTATTTGTACGAGTTCTCATTCCGAGTCATTTAGTGAGAAAATTGGTGGTGTTTTACCTATAAAAATCCTTAAAACATTGTGCATATTTTTGGAGCTAATTAAAAGCAAAAATAACAAAGATTGATATACATTTAATTTTGTTCACTCTACATAGCTATTGCCCATAGGAAGGGTTCTGCAAGAACACAGCAATCACTTCGATGATGAAGCATAATCCCTGTGGGTGCTTCATGCTAAGTTCTGAGCCTCAGCCCATGTTGCCTATGGTTAAATAAAATAATGTATGTAAATAACAGCAAAGGGTCTGTAATCTCAAAAAGTTACCTCTACACAAACTTGTGTATATACATACTTTTCTCTATACAGAGTACCAAAATTTCTTGATTCATGAGTCTTCTTTAATTTAACATTTAAAAAATTGCCCTCTGTGGCATATATCGCTCTATGGAGATTACCTCAGAATAAAACAATCTTTTAACAACAACAAAAAAGTATTTATGAGGGTCTACCAGGCGGCTGGCAAGAAATTAGTGGTTTCTCTCATGCATTTACCACATGTTATCTGTTGGCCTTAGATAAGTACTGAATGTCTGTTTCTATGGATGCAGAAAGGGATTTTTATATTGGTGAGCTGTATGTCAGTTTAGAACATTGACCCAGGTTTTATAAAAATAGATTCATCTTTGATAGATATTTTATTGAATAGCTATAAAGGCACTGTTGTTTTCATTCATTTTTTATATTTGTGAAGGAAAAGTTGATTTGTATATTTTTGGGGCTGGTGAATTTTTTTTCTGCCCATGTATGAAGAACTGAATGATTATACATGTGGTTCAATGTTTTCGTTAGATTGTTGGGGACAGTGATGAGGGTGGGGTTAAAGAATCGGAAATTGGTATACCAAAGGTACCAAGAGATTGCTTGTCTTGATTTGGTGCTAATAGAGGGACAGAATTCCCCTTTCAGAACCTAGGAGGCCTGTTTGTTTTTGTGTGTAGAGATAGATACATGGAGGTTCAATTTGGAAATATAGTCAAATCTCTGCTAGAATAGTTGATAGAAAAGCTACTGTGGGCCACTCATATTTCTGGTTATCATAAAGGTCGAACTGGATATTTAAAAAATCAAACAGAAGGCTTTAAAGGACTGTTTCCCTTGCTGTGAAAACCATTCATGCCCCTCTGCAGGTAGCAGTATTTAGTGGGAAAGATTGATAATCACAACTCTCCATTGTCAAGTTTAATATAAAATATGCCTAAAATACTTCCATTAATCATGAATCACAGACTTTTCTTGGGCATTCACTGTGTTCAGGGCACTGCAGTTGACAGTGAATACACAAGTGTCTGTGGTGTAATGAAATGTGAAGTTTAATTAATGGGCTCTTTTCATCCTCCAAGTTTAGTAACCCAAGTGAGTTAACTGCCCATTTGGCAGTTATACCTTGGACACCTGTTGCTTTTGTGTTGCAAACCCCACATGCCAAATTTGCAACTTCTAGCTTCAAAGAGTAAAATAGATGATTTGAGAAGAAAATGCCAGCAGACTGAGCAAGTTTCTTATCCTGTTTCCAGACTAGGTAAAAGACTCTTTGAACTGGCACAGGAAAGGAGCATTTGAAGAGGAAAAGTAGAATTAGACATAGTCATGTGCATGGCTTTTAGCCTCCCAATGGGGTTGGGGTTGGGCAGAGGACACAAGAAAATTCCCCTTGAGGTTCTCAGGATTCCAAGAGTAGGGGAAACTTGTGCTGTATCTTCACTTTTGGAAACTTCGAAAGTAGTAGGTTTACATCGGTGTCTTGTGCTATCTTTTAACAGGTGAGAGGACCATATATATACATATATATGTGTGTGTGTATATATATATATATGACTGTATGTATATATGACTGTGTATATATGTGTGTGTGTGTATACACATACACACACACACACACACACACACACAGATGATGTCCTGTATATATGCCAGATGACTTGCAGTATGGTAGATATTACAGAAGTTAAGAAGAAAGAACAGTTATTGTGGCCTCGGTTTGTTGGAGAAAAATTAAGTATTTTCCTATCTTAATAGCTTCAGTATGGGTAACAGGATATTATATTAGCCAGTTAGGATGAATAAGATGTTTATTATCCCCAGAATCTGATCAGTAATAGTCTTGGTTTCTTTTTTTGCCCAAATATATAATAAAATATCTACTTATTGTTGACTAGAGAATGGATAGAGCAAACACACTTTTTTTCTTGACCCTTGGGGTGCTGTTTTCTTCTTTCGGTTATTAAACTACTTCAGATCTGATGGTTAGTAATTTTCTTTTTTTCTTCCTCCAAAAGTAACTGAGGTATCAGGAGTCTTGATCAATTGCCATCCATCTAATAGGCATTATAGAAGAGCAACAATAGCCCCTAATAGAACAAGTTCCAGCCATTACATTTTAGAAATAAACCTACATCCTAATAATCACTCAGATCACAGGGCACACATATCCATCCATTTCCTGTGTTCAGGGCACTGCAGTTGACAGTGAAGGGTCCTCACCCCCAAGGACTCACATTTCTTCCAGATGTTCCTTGTTCTCAAAAATTACAGAACAGCCACTACAAAGGTAACACTACCATAAATTTTGCCTGCCCTAGAAAACCTTCAGGTAAGAGCCTCCCATATCCAATTTCCATTCCAAGAATAAAGTAATAAACCAAATCACAGCAAGAAAATACAACCTTTACATCATTTGTATCCCATGCAATTTGACCTCACAGGGAAACAATAAGAAAATTATCATTGAACTAACTGCAGACTGTACCATATGAACTGGAAATAAGAACTTTAAGGTTTGCAAAAGCCGTTGGGAGATGCTGCTTAGATTTAATTACCGATCCATTTATATTGTATTTCGGGTTTTCAAACATTATCAGTTGTTTGGTGAATTCAGAAGATCCAAATAATATAATGTGGAATATCAGTTCAGAATTTACATTATGCAATGATTTATACTACTATCTATCTTTTGTCCTTCATAAGAAAAATAGCGTTTTCTTGACAGTTCTATTCCTGGTAAAATTACAAACTGAGGTGTGACCTTTCACCTTAAGTAAACAATTATATCACTACTTAGTAATAATCATTTTACCATCTACACTTCACACTAAATTAGCAGACATCTGATTCTCATTTCTGGCATGTAGCTCCAAGCCCTACCTTTCTTTTCTTAGTTCATTAATGATCATTTGTATCCTGGTGACTGTTGGACTCAATCAGTTTGATGGATGGAAAAACAGAGCATGAAATCTAGCCTCATTTATTCTGAGCTGATTACTACATCCAGTTTTGTTTCCATCCCACAAAGCTCAGTTCTTAGATAATCCAGGCTTTCAGGTTTCTTTCTTTTTTTATTAAATCACTTTATTGCGGTATGACTGGCATACAAAAAGCTGTGTGTATTCAATGTATACAACTTCATGGGTGTATATATACAACTTCATGGGTGTATATATACAACTTCATGGGTGTATATATATCTCCAGGATTTCATATTTCTTTATCCCATTTTGGTCCTGTAAGTACATGGATTATTTATTTGTGTTAATTTTCCATTGTGACGCTTTCTAGTTTTGAGTGAGATTCCAATGGCTTCTGAAGGGAACGGGGAATATAGAAAGGTCAAAATCTTTCTTCTAACATGGATTGTGTTCCCTGTATCCATGGAGAGACAAGGCTATCCCTTGATGGGCGTTAAACTAATGCAAAGGTTCCACCCAGACTCCGTTGTGAGGAAAGCATTTGCTTATGTTCCAGTGTGTAGCAGGCTTTTACAGCAGAGTAAAAAAAAATTAATCATATTTCCTGACAGTCTAAACACTTTCTTAATGTATTGCTCTTTGCTGGTGCTGAGGAGGGAGGGGAGGGGAGGGGAGATGTTGGCAATCATAAGGCTCTGAATTATTAGCCTTTTGTCCAATTCCACAGATGTTCTGGCCTGAGAGCCTTCATTTTAAGGCTTAAAGAAAATATTCCACCACCAACTTCTTCTGATAGTTACAGATGAAGAATTTGGATTCCATCTTTCTTTCTTTTTTATTTTTTGTTATTCATCTAAGTGCCTGATATACTTTCCTCTTCATATTCTGTCTTTGCTTTCATTCCTTCCAATTCTCCCTATTATCTCACTGTCGTTCTACACCAAGGCATATACTTTGCTGGACTTAAAAAATTTGAACTTATATTAAATGTTGAAATTATCCCTGATGTATTTTGCCGGTGTCTGTGACTTCTAGGGTGTCCTACACTTTTCATGATAAAGAGAAGGGTGACCAGCATGGAGTCAGTGACTTGCTATTTCTAGAAACTCATCTGTATGAATTGGATTTATGGCAATTTAAGTAGCTGCTCTCTGGAGGTCACTTGGCTGTCCGACTATACTACCCTAGAAGATTCCTGTTGGAAATGAGCTGTTAGTGCAGAGAGCAGCCTGTTAGTGCAGAATAATTCTGCAGTCAGCCAAAATATAATTATGGACACATTTGCAAAGGTTGTATGACTTCAGAATAAATCCCCTGAATTTTTAAAGAAAACTTAAATTTTATATATTTATATTTATATATAATATATTTATATATAATATATTTATATAATATATAATATATTTATATTATATAATATATTTATATATTTATATATAATATATAATATATATAATATGTATTTATATATAATATATTTATATTTATATATAATATATATAATATATTTACATATAATATAATATATTTATATATACATATTTATATATACACATATATACACATATATACACATATATATACACACACACATATATGCACACACATTATCATCAATCTATTTATACTATATACTACTATAGAGAGTATAGTTCGATAGATAACATATATTAATTTGTTATATAATTTCCTTCTCCTAGGTGCCTCTAGGGAAATGGCCATCTCCTCCCAGGTTAGCCTTGAATATAGGGATAGTAGATAGTCACTTTTATGGGACAACGGATTAACTTGTGTGAGCCCAAAAACATCTCCCTCACATCCATCATAGAGCCTCAAATTCTGTCAGTTGGGTTCCATTCCTTTAAGTTCTGAAGACCTTTCAACATTCTTAATTAAGCATCAATTAAAATTTAAATGCTCTTGAGAATACTTATCAGCTAAAACTCGTTTGAAAGGATGGGAGAAAGAAAGAAAGGGCATCCGCTGATAATTAGATAACAGTAAAATCTTGGCAAAAAGAGTCTGGGGTAGATAACCTGGATTTTACAGGGGGACAACTTAGGGTAGGGGATGGCACTCACAGCCAGAAGGGGTGGGAGGGAAGTGTCAGGAACAAATTCACCTAGTTTTGCAGAAGTCTGGCCCAGCCCCCCTTTTGTGTGTAATGGGTGTTCACTTTGTCAAACAAGTACTTGGATGGTCTCTGAAGGGAGGGAGAGAAATAACTTTTCTCTCCACACTAACAGCCAGAACCATCACACACCTAAATAAACACCCTTCTGTGCCAAACATCACATTAGTTTATAGGGAGATGTCAGTGGTAGAGCTAAAATATTACTTTAAAAGCTTTCCTGTTGGAGGGGTCTGACAGAGGAGCTGGAGGACAGATTTGCTGGGCTGGGCCAATAAATGCTCTTTAACATTATTTTCCAGTGGCTCTGTTGAAGTTGTAATTCTTCACATTCATGCAATTTAATGTGTTTCCTTGAAAGTGAAATGGCTGGGACGCGGCTCGGAAAGTCAAAACCTGCCCCTGTCTATTGGATTTGATGGTGATGGGGTTAGTGACAAAATCTTTAAATCCTTGTTTTGGTCTGAGTCTGTGTCTCATTTTCAGCCTTTTATGAGGACCCATTTTCTTTTGCTAGCAAAGTT
Organism: Hylobates moloch; assembly: GCF_009828535.3. NCBI lineage: Eukaryota > Metazoa > Chordata > Mammalia > Primates > Hylobatidae > Hylobates > Hylobates moloch. Next base: position 30,216,988 of record NW_026652292.1, on the reverse strand, counting down.
TGACAATCGTACCTTTGTTTCAACATCACTGATGAGTCTCAGGCTAACCAACTCTTTTTGGCCAGTCTCATCCTGCAGTTGCTTGTCAGTACTGTCAGCTGTCCCCATGTTTCCTGGAGTCCAGACTTAGCATCTCCTTCTTTTTTTTTTCTAAAATTTTTTGTTAACATAACATGTTGACCAGACCAGAGTGGTAGGAGTCAAAAAAAGTAATGGAGATGAGAGTAAGTACCTATTATGTGTCAAGTGCTATGTAGCATTTTTTACACACTTTATTTCATTTAATCCTCAAAGCACTGTGGCAAGATAGACAATTATGGTAATCATTTTCATATGTGTGTAAATTGTAGCTCAGAAAGGTTAACCTAGATACTACTTGAGTCTAAAATCAATTTTGGGTTCTAATCTTGAGTCCACCTACTTGCTACCTACTGTTACTGTCTCACTGTTTCCATTTTCTTATGTGTAAAATGTATGGAAATGGATACACTTTTCATGTGCCTAATATCCAAAACATTTTCATATGGTTTATAATAAAAACACAAAATGAGGCAGCTAAAATTTTAAAAAATGTTAAGAGCAGTGGTTTTCAAATGACAATCGCTGGAATAATAGGGGATCTAGCGCCATCAGGGGGTAGGGGATTGGTTTTTCTTTTTGCTTAATTTTCTTTTCTTTTTATTTTTTAAATTGATACATGATGTTTTCCATATTTATGGGGTACAGGTGATATCTTGCTACATGTGTAGAATAGTCAGAGTATCTGAGGTATCCATCACTTTGAGTATTATTTCTACATTTTGGGAACAGTTCCAGTCGTCTCTTCTAGATACTTTGAAATACATAACACATTGTACATCTATAATACACTGTTGTTTACTATAGCCACTCTACTGTTTACTATAGTCACAGACAACACTTTGTTGTCAAACAATAGAACTTATACCTTTTATCTGACTGTGTTTGTATTGATTAACTTACCTCTCTTCAGCCCCTCTCCCTTCCCAGCCTCTAGTATCTATTATTCTACTCTCTACCTTTATTATATCAACTTTTTAAGCTTGCGGTGGGGGATTTTTGAGGGAGATTTAGTTGGGAGTGCTTGTAGCTCTGCTCTCAACAGCTGTATTTTAACTGTTTCATGCATCAGGATTCTAAGTAATATATACTTTTTAAAGCCAAAGGTACATTGCTTATCAAAAACAAATTTATAAGTCTTGATTAGTTACAGAGTTGCAGAGGTTTGTGTGAGGAACTTGAGATGTCAAAGTTAGAAGCAAAAGGTTGATTGAATTTCTTAGCAACTTCTAGGGCAAAGAAGGAACTATGTTTATTCATACAGCCCCTATTATCTTGTGTAGAAAAGAAACGGAAGGAAAGAAGAAAGAAATGAAGGAAAGAAGAAAGAAAGGGAGGAAGTCATGCCAGTCAGAATGGCAATTACTAAAATGTCAAGAAACAACAGATGCTGGCGAGGTTGCAGAGAAATAGGAATGCTTTTACACTGTTGGTGAGAATGTAAATTAGTTCAACCACTGTGGAAGACAGTATGGCGATTCCTCAAAGATCTAGAACCAGAAATACCATTTGACCCAGCAATCCCATTACCAGATATATACCAAAAGGAATACAAATCATTCTATTATAAAGATACACACACGCATATATTCATTGAAGCACTATTCACAATAGCAAAGACATGGAATCATCACAAATGCCCATCAATGATAGACTGAATAAAGACAATGTGGTACATATACACCATGGAATACTATGCAGCCATAAAAAGGAATGAGAGAATGTTCTTTGCAGGGACATGGATGGAGCTGGAAGCCATTATCCTCAGCAAACTAATGCAGGAACAGAAAACCAAACACCGCATGTTCTCACTTACAAGAGGGAGGTGAACAATGAGAACACATGGACCCAGGGAAGGGAACAACACACACTGGGGCCTGTGGTGGTGGGAGACTGGGAGGAGGGAGAACATCATGACAAATAGCTAATGCATAGGGGGCTTAATACCTAGGTGATGGGTTGATAGGTGCAGCAAACCACCATGGCACATGTTTATCTACATAAGAAATGTGCACATCCTCCACATGTATTCCAGAACTTAAAATATAAAATAAAAGAATTTAAATTAAAAAGCAAAAAAAAAAATGAAAGGGGGGAAGGAAGGAAGGATAGAAAGAAGAGAGAGCAGGCAGAGCAAGGACAGAACAGAACAAGCAAATCAGTATGGCAAGGCTGACTTTCTCCTGGCATTAATTGAAGAGGAATTTATCATGTTTCTTATATGAGGGGCATGATGGACAGTTACGGTTTTAACTCTGGTTTTACATAAGATATTCTTATGACGGATTTTTCTTTTAACATCCTTTGATGAAACCTAAAGCATTAAAAAGCATTCCTGAGGGAAGGAAACAAAACAGGGTATATAAAATGGGTCTACCAATTTGCCTAGCCTACTTTACAAGGTTGTTGCTGAAAGCTCCAAAGAGCTAATGTGTGTGAAACTGTTTGAAAACCTGTAGGAATCACCTAACTTTTAGATAGTTATATCATTCATTAGAGAACACATATTTATGGGGCTCCTACTCTGTGCCTGGTAGTGTTCTAGGTGCTGGGAATGCTCAATGCCAATCATTCTAGGTTAGATTTCATTTGTTTACCTTTATTTTTAGCAAACTATAGATTTAGTTATCTTGCTACTTGGAAAGAAAAGATTAGTCACAAAAATAAATTGAGTGGGATTCATCAATGATTCCTGGATTGCTCTCAGAGCATGCTGGAAGGATTTCTAGAGGTTCATCTTGCCAATATAGGACTCCCTCTCATAGAATTCCAGAGGCAGAGCACTGGAAACTCTTCAGAGATTTTTAATTCCCAGGCAAGCCAGCATATCATTAGTTTAGTTTTTAGAGAATTTCTTTACATTGAACAGCCTAGAACAGTGGTCCGCAACCTTTTTGGCACCAGTGACTTGTTTTGTGGAAGGCAATTTTTCCACACACCAGTGGTAGTGGTGGGGTTGGTTTTGGGGTGATTCAAGTCCATTACATTTATCATTTGATTCTCATAAGGAGCACACAACCTAGATCCCTGCATGCTCAGTTCATGATAGGGTTCATACTCCTATGAGGATCTAATGCCTCTGCTGATCTGGCAGGAAGCGGAGCTCAGGTCTTAATGTTTGCTGGCCTGCCACTTGCCTCCTGCTGTATGGCCTGGTTCCTAATAGTCCATGGACCGGTACTGGTCTATGGCTCGGGGATTAGGGACCTCTGCCCTAGAAGGTTGGCGAGCAGTGGTAGAGATGGGTATTAGAAAATTCTTGATATTCTTACATTGATTCCTTTCCTCTTTAACTTCCACTTTTTGGCCCTCAAAAGCATGGTGGGAACAATCCTGCCGCCTTTGCACTTGACAATCTTTGAAGGTAAAGATGTCTGTGTCATCCTTGCAACTTGTCCTCTTACAGGTTAAATGTTCTCAGTTCTCTCCTTCATCATTTGAGATAATTTCCAGACAGCATCTTGGTTGCTTTTGTCTGGATACATTGTTTTGACAGTGTTTCTTTTACAACATAGCATTGAGAAATAAACACAGTGTCCTAGATCTGGCTTTACTAACTCATTGGATTCTGTCCTGGAGAGTTTATTTTACATTTTTATTTTCTTTTTTTAAGCTTCAGATCAACTTATACTTGAAATATGCGCTTATGAGAGACCTCTGATCATATGCTGTCTCTCAAATTGTTTACTAATATCATTGTACAAACGATATATCTAAAAGTAACATATCACATAATGGATGCTTGGATGAGGTAATCAAAGCAAAGCCTGTCTGTAAGTCATTAAACACTGTCCAAGTATGAGATGTTGTAATTAAGGCCCTCATAGTTTCAACATGTCAGTTTGAAATCATTGTTGAAATACCCTTGGATCCATAATTTTATTTAGGCAAAATAACCAAATATCTTCCAACTAACCAAATGTTTTTTTCATGATCATTTTTTCTTTTATTGAAATAAATTAATTGGGGCTACATTTTCACACATCAATCAGGAAATGGTTATTGAGCACTGATAAGTGTACTGTTAAGCACTTCAGTGGATACAAGGCAATCTTGGACACTGTCACCACAGAGTCTCTCTCATGAAGGCAAGGTGGCCTTGGGCAAAACTGAATTTGTCATTGTTGTTTTCATTAAAATATTCTTTACAAAAAGTGCTCATTTGCTGGAAGAAGAGGGAACTAAAGCCTCGGAGATTGGAAAAGAGTGGTTGATTTTGGTGTATTAGAAAATGTGTGATCTTTAGTTTTTAAATATTTACACTGAGGTGACAGTGTGGACTTGCAGAGAACTCTTGCTTTCTGGAAGTGAAGGCAGAAACAAGAGAAGCTGTAGTCTGGAAGAGCGAAGGGAAAAGAAGAGAGAAAATAGGGAGCAGTGAGTGAGAGGATAGCACCCTGGGAATAGCTGATGAGGGTTAGTAACTAAGCATAGGGGAACTAAGGGGGTGTTTGCAACTAAGGGAAGATTAAAAGACACACTTGGCATAGCCCAGGGAGTCTGCAAGGCAGCGAGCTCTAGCACAGAGGTTTCAATCAGAAGATAAAGAAATTGGACAGATCTGTGGCCTAGCAGGACAAACTTGGCTGTTCCATAACTGAAAGGAAGATGAAGCTCAGTCTTGAACTAGAAGGAAGAAATAAGGGAGGATGATCATAAATGTCAGCACTCAAAATGGGCTTTTTATTATCTTACATTAGCTTGGAGTTAGAGGTACTACAGATAATTCAGTGCCTCAGTGATGTGATCAAGGGCCCAGGTCAGTCCTTTCCACCCCTCTGTTTTGCCAGCCTCAACATATTAGCTTTTGTTCTCAGATGAAACGCTTACAGTGTCGAGATGGTTTCAGTGGTTCCAGACGTCACTATTTCACTACAGTTTTATATAAATACAGGAAGGTATACAAAGTGGGCCTAACCTACTACCCCCAAGAAGCCTTTGGGGGTAAAAGTCTTCTCCAGAAACACTGATATACATTCCTTATATATTAGTTATATTTCCACATTTAAGTCCACTGCCAAATGCAGCTAGAATAATCATGGCATGCACCAATCATGGCTTATATTTTGGAAATAGGAGAGAGGCTCACCTTTCCTGAGCACACGGCTGCCTGCTCTGACCCAAATCAGGAAGGGAAAATGGGAGGGGAAGCTGTTGATAGGCAGTCAACAATATCTGCCATAAATAACTCGGAGATCTCATTCAACAAAAATATCCTCTTTTGTTTTGTTTTTATTCAAAGGATTCTGATAAAGGAAGAAATACTATAGAGCAAGTTCTGGGAGGGATTTATTTATTTATTTTTAATGTTTGTGCCTACTGTGTAGTGTGAGGCTAAACTTGTGCTTTTTTAACCACCTTGTTTATAGGGTATTCAAGAATTCTGGATTTCTGTAAATTCAGCTTGCTAATATGAATTCTGATTCTTAGGACTATACAGATTAGATTTGCTGACTACTTTTTTTGGTATATATCAAAATGTTTTATTGAACTAAAAAATGGCTTTCTCTATTTTGTGCTTATAAGACATTTTCTCCCAAAGGAAAATACCACCAAAAAGATTTCAATGTCCAAGAAGTTTGGTGAGACATAAAATAAAAGTTATAAGCCTAGAATTTCATACTATAATATAATTTTATCATAGTGGTATCATGAAGGAGCATTGGGTTAGAAGACAAGAGACCTGAGGTGTACTACTGGCTCCTTGACAAAGTAGCTTGTGGTCTTTATTCAGTTATTTTACTTCTCCAGACCTCAATTTCATCATCTCTTCCCTTGAGGGAGTTATATTAGATCAGTGTTTCCTACGCTGTGTTCCATGTAAAACTAGCTTTCCGAGAAAGGTTTATTGATATACGAAAACTGGAAAATTTGGTCAAACAACTTTGGAAAATACTGGGTTAAACCAAGTTAATCACATTTCTTCATTGCAGGATTTTCAGGGCCTTTACTATGCTAATATAGATTGTGAATCTCCAAGAAAAGGACAGAGTGTATAGGGTTTTCTAACACGGTTTGGCCAGGGAGTCTATTTTGTTTTTGTTTGGTTTGGTTTTGGTTTTTTAAAGAATCACAAAACATTTTTCTTTGGAGCACAGTGTGAAACATTGAGCTTGTTAACATTTGAATCTGCAGTTGTGCGAAAGGGATGTGTTCTTTGATTTCAGAGGCTTTCTGTGAAAATAACTGGGTGGAGGTATATCTCCAATTATATGGAAGGAGGAAAATCAAAACTAGAACCTGGGGCCGGGCATGGTGACTCACGCCTGTAATCCCAGCATTTTGGGAGGCCGAGGCAGGTGGACTGCTTGAGCTCAGGAGTTTGAGACCAACCTGGGCAACATAGTGAAACCCTATCTCTACCAAAAATACAAAAAATTAGCTGGGTATGATGGTGCGCACTTGTGGTCCCAGCTACTTGGGAGGCTGAGGCAGAAGGATCACTTGAGCCTGGGAGGCGGAGGTTGCAGTGAGCTGAGATTGTGCCACCACACTCCAGCCTGGGTGACAGAGAAAGACTCTGTCTCAAAAAACAAAACAAACCAACAAAACAAAACAACAACAACAAAAAATCAAAACAACCAAAAAAACTAGAACCTGCAGAATGGATAGAGTTTTCATAGCTGATGATGAGTGGAGACATTTTTGGATTAAAGGAGTAATCTGGATAAAAACATGAACAGAAGGCTTTGAGAAAGCCTCCACCATCTTCATTTGTAACTTCAACCTTCTGCAGTCCTCATCGTGCAGAAGTGGGTTGAGAGGTGTGTATGGTAGAATGAATGAACTCTTAGAGCCTAAGAGGTTTAGGGCTGTGATTCTCTTGTGACCTACTGGAATGAGAGGTCCTCAGAAGGTGCCTGTGAATGTGCATGTGGGCATGTATGCCACATGTGGTCATGTGTGTGCATGCATGTTCGTGTGTATGCACAAGTGCTTGTGTTTTAACCAGTTTATTTGGATCTGAGATGTTTTTTATACATTCTTCACCTAATTTTAATACTTTTTCTTTTTTTCTTAAATCATTGGAGTTTCTTGGCTATCTTGAAAGAAACTGTAGAAGTCACGCAGAAGGGGAGGTAAGAAGGCATCTCTAACATTGCAGTCTTCCTGCTCTTCATTTCTCTGCCACCCGGCAACTTTTGCTTCCTATAACAATTGAATTCTGGACCCAGGATTTTTAAGGGTAGGAACACATTTCTGTGAAATTTTGCAGTCAAAGAAAACATGTATTGTCAACACTGTTTGGAATCCATGATAGTTATCATACTTGGCATCAGAGAAATTGAAATTCCACATGATTCATACCCTAGGATTTTTCCCTTGGCTTTCATGTCCACTGAAACATTTCCTGGCTTGCTTGAGTTCTCATCCAGCCCAGGAGGTTCCTATCAGAGCTGCCTGAACAGACTGCGTAACGTGAGTGATTTATGATGCACTAATGATGGAGTTGCAGATTTTTTTTATTAAATACCAAGAACAGAAGGGAAACAAAAGGGAAAAACACAGATCATAACTATTACTGCCTGAAATCTTTGCACTGGGCATGTGAAATACAAAGCAATGAGAGGCTCAAGTCTTACCGTGTTGAGCAAACTTGTGTGTGGATTTACTGGTTTCTTCCCCTGGGGTTTTCTGTTTCTTCCCCTTTGGCCTCCTCTTTAGAACAATAACCTAGGAAATATTGTTATTCACAAACATTTTATTAAAGTGCATTTATTCAGTCAACATATATTTGTTGAGCAACTACTCTGTTTCAGGCACTGGTTTAGGCCCTGAGTACGTGCAGCAGTGAACAAAACAGACAAAAATTCTTTCATGGAAATTGTGTTTCTAGTGGGAAGATTTCACATAAACACACACATACACACATACATACACACATACATATAGTTATACTGTAGATATTAGTTATTATATGTACATAATATACACATATATAATACATGTACATATATAATATAAATACATACATACGTATACAAATATACATGTGTATATAGAGTAAATTAAACAGTGATGAGAGCTAAAGAGAAAAAAAACCAGGAAAGGTGAGATGGAGAGTTTGGGGAAGGAGAAGGGTTGAAATTTCAAATGGGGTTCAGAGGGAAGGCCTTATGAAGAAGGTGACTAAAGCCTCCAAGGTATTGAATCTTTCCAGATGGAGGGAATCTCAGGTCCAGTAGCTCTGAGGAGTGTGAGGAAAAGCAGGAGGCCAGCATAGCTGCAGCGCACAAAACAGAGAAGAGGAGATGAGGGCATGGTAGCATCGAGCAGGCCTTGTGAGTTATAGTAGGGACTTGGCTTTCTACTCCTGTGACACAGAAAGCCATTGGAGGGTTTTGAGCAGAATCTGAGCTTGACTTACATTTTAGCAGAAATATTTGACTTCTGTGGTGAAACACACAAGGGCAGAAACAGGGAGACAAATAGGTAAGCTACCTGGGAATCTGAGGCCTTGTCTTCAGTTTCTTCCAGGGAGCTCTTTTGACCAGACCTAAATTGCTGGCTCTTGTGTATACTGTTCCATATCCATTTCATGGGAATCCTTTCTTCATCTTTGCCTCAGCAAAATACAGGAAATGCAGCAACTTCTTTCTGGCTGCCAAAGCCACAAGCCAACCTATCTCTTGCTTTACAGAGTTTTCAGGGAGGATCAGACACCATTTCAGTGAGTTCCCCTCTAACAGAAGAAGATTAATGAAAAGCTATCTGAGTGCTCTCTTTGTAGCCTAATTTCTCTTGAACTGGGGTCAAGAAGGAAGCACTCTGTTCCCTGCTGGGAAGGGAAAGACTCATAAAACACCAATAATTTTCTCCACCGAAATCCCCGTTAGAAATTCTCTAAGTAATGTCCTCAAAGTCTCTTTCATTAGACTTTATTTTAGGAGCTAGTACTACTTCTATGCCGTTTTCTTGGAGGAAAAAAGATAGCATAACATTCTCTGAGGAAATCTTTCTTCTCAAGCTGTATTATTCTCCCATGTTTTATCCTCTGGATGAAAGTAAGGGATTAGAGAGTTTTGCAATTATTTCTTCCAACTACCACTTTTGAAATTTGCATCTTGGTCTGGCATTCTATCTTGTAATGTCATAGCTATTATATTTTGGTACCTTGGTTACAACATCCTATTACAAAGGGAAGGGTTCTTTGCTAATTAATGACTTATGTATTTCTGTCTTGATAATAGCTATCAATAAATGAGAATGTGTTTGGCGGAGAGTTTCTAAAAAGAAAATTCAGGATGTCTTATATCATTGTGTCTTGGCATGGCAATATGCATGTAGTAGACACTTAACAATATTTGTTGAAAGAATGATTGAATTTTGTGGTTCGAATGGAAACTGCAAAGTGAATTCATATTAGGAAAGCAGTTCACAGTCAGAATTAAGTCCATCCCTCACAAAGATAGAGCAAATAAGGTAATTGTGTTCTCATTCTATATCAGATTACTGCCCATGCTATTGCTTTTTTTTTTTTTTTTCAGCACAGGAGTTGGTCAGCAAGCTCTAAGCCTCAAGGTCCTTATGAGTCTCTAAAGAAGCTGACACCTAATTAGATAACAAATGCTTTCATGTCACCAAGAGTGTACTGGTTTGTAGAAAGAGTAGGAGAGTTTTCTTACCAATGTGAGAGATGTGAGCCTTCAAGTCTAACCCTCAGACCTGGACTAGAGAAACGTGTTTTAGAAATGATGGTAAATACTGGAAGATTGCCTTAACATGACCTGCTCTGATGTGGGATTCACACTTAGACTTTGTATTGCTTTTTAGTAATAAATGTGTATCAGGAGGATACTGTGAGCCAAGCCATGAGCTGGAAGACAAAGCATATGAATGAGAAAGTTTCAATAACAGTACAGGAATGGTTGTGAGGCAGTTCATCGTCAGTTGCCAATAAGAGGTCTAAACAATGAGCTCTGTGAGAATAGAGGAGGAAGCCGTCACTGTGAGGTGGGGGAAGAATGTGAGGCTTTCTGAAGTACTAGAGAAGCTCACTATATCCTAGGGTTCCACCCTATAAATTTTACACTCATGTAACATATGTCATGCAAGCATGAAAAATATAAATCACTTAATCACTCTGTGCCTCAGATTTTCATCTGCCCTTTATTACCTTTCAAGTCAAGAAATATAACACATACACAGGAAAGTACCTCAAAAATAAATGTACAGTTTAATGAATAAAGAAGGTAAGGCCACATGTATAACTGTAACTACATGAGAAAACATGGATGGGGCTCTAGAAACCCTGTGTGTCTCTTCCCAATCCCCATCTCCTCCCTCTGTCTTCCAGATAACCACTGTCCTGAGTTTTATGGCAATGATTTCCTCAGCTTGCTTTTTAGTTTTGTGCACTACATACTGTAAAAGTTGCCCGAGCCTGGTCTGGAATAGAACTCGTCTCTGATTTAATTTACTTTTGGGGAGAAGATTAGCATCCCTCATAAAGTGCCTGAACAATTTTCCAATAAACTTTAATGAGATTTAGATTTGTTTTGGAAACTATTCATTCATCAGTTTTGCTCTCAGTTGACTATCAGTCAAAAATCTACTATTAATATCTTTAACCAAACTTCCATTCTTTGTATATCTAGACTAAAAATAACTACCTCATCAGTCTCCTTTCCTATAAAATGTATGCATGAGGAATAAGTGTTTGAATAGGTCTCTACCTTTCCCTTCTGCTTAAAAATTTTTTTAAATATTTGCTACCTGCTTATAAGTAAACAGTCTGAAAAATTTACTTTAATGGTAAGCATTACTAAACTCTGTATTCTAGTGCATAGGGCTCATTTTTGAACCATATGAAATGGATTTATATTTATTTTGTCATCTTTTTTTATTTCACTGAATAGTTTGTTTTTAAGAGCTGACCATCCTGTTCTATGTAGTTTAATTATTTTTATTGCTGTGTCGTATTACATTGGAGATACATACCAAAATGGATTCATCCTACTGTTGATGGACACCTTGTTGTTTCCAAAATTCCAGTTTGGGATGGCTAGGGACAAGAGTTTTAGGACCGTTCTTGTGTATGTATCCTGATGCAAATATGTAAGAATTTCTCAAGCGAATGTACCCCAGAGTAGACTTGATGAATCATAGAATATGCAAACACTCAATTATAGTAAATAATGCCCACTTCCTTTTCCATTGTGTTTCTACCAATCTATACTCCTTGTAGCACAGTACCAGAGTTTCCATTTGCTCAATTTCCTTACCCAACACATTGTATTTTCAGGTTTTCTAGTTTTCTTGATTACTTTGGAGTAAAGTAGGAATCTCATTCTGTCTTTAACTTGTATTTGTCTGATTAGAAATGAGATTGAACACATCTACACAGATTTATTGATCACTTGGATTTCCCCTTTCATGATTTTCCTGTTCAAGCCTCTTGTCCTTTTTTCTATTCTATTAATGTTTCTTTTTTTAAATTGATTTGGAGTTCCTAAATATAAAAAGTCCTCTGTTGCTAATGCCTTCTCCCACCTTGTACCTGTTTTATGCTCTTTTGAATACAGTCAAATTTAGTAATCTTTTCCTTTGTGGTATGTGATATGATTCGGATGAGGACACAGCCAAACTGTATCACCCATTGCTTTCTAAACTTGTTTGACTCACAGATTACTTTGGCTATTCTCCAGGACTTGTCTTCTGTGGAACAAACTTTGGGGAAAATGAGTCCTTGCAAGCTAACAAATTAGGGTCGGCTTATGGTCCTTATTTTACAGATAAAGTAATAGAGATTGAGAGGGCTTATGTAACTTGGTAGTCATAACACTGTGAGTGGTAAAACTTAAGAGTTGGATTGGTGTTTTTAATCTTTCTCAATATTGCTTCACTAAAAATATAATTTTTATTGAAAGAAAGTAATTCATGATCAGGGAATCTCCACCTCCTGTCAAATGCACCACTAATGGACAAAAGGATTAGGTTTCCCTAACGACCTCATTGGTATTATTGCCTGGTGTAACATTTCTCACAATTAGACACCTCCAAATTCCCCAATGGCAAATCTGTATATACTTCAGCATATAAACACCTTCTGAGGGTCTCCTATCTAGAGATTATTTTTTTCCATATGATGAGATGTTTAGTGTGATTCCTGCATGAGAAGACAAATCAGATCTATTAAGGTCTTTTTGATCAGAGGATGTTCAGGTAAATTGTACCGCTAGATTGGATGTACCCCATCCTCTTCCCACTCAATCACTACTTACTAATGGTTTCTTGGGAGCTTGGGCTGGCCTCTGGTGAAACTTGTTGGGGTTCTATCTGTATTATTTCCCATGAAGCCATTTTTCAGTCACGTGGTGACTGATGTTCTGTAGGATGCACAAGAAGTATTTTTTCTTCTATAAATTTTTCCTGTTTTGTTTGTTTGTTTGTTTTTAATTTCCTTATCTCTTGAATTTGTCTTCATGCCATTGGCTGGAGTATGAAGTTTTCTTTCTATGAAATAATCTTTGAGAGGGTAGAGTCAGAATCATCTGTGTAATTTGCGGGATCAGTGCAAAATTAAAATACGGGGTCCTTTTTTCAAATATTACCAAGAACTTCAAGACAGGTACAGCAGAGCATTAAACCAAGAGAGGGGCCCTTCTGAGTGCCAGGCCCTGTGAGATTTCACAGGTCACATGCCCCTGAAGCTGGCCCTGAGTAGCGTGTATCAGGAGTCAGAATATTGCAGTTCCAGTTCTGGCTTTGCCACAATCCAGTTGTTTGATCACTTACTGAGCCATTTCTTTTTCATCTCTTAAACAAGGAGCTGAATTAAATAGTTTCTAAGATTCTGTCCAATGATAAGGTCATTTGCAATTTCTTAGAGATAAACAGAGTGGTACTTAATTCATTAACTATTCATCTTTAATTATCCTCCACCCTAAAAAACCACCCACATATACACATTCAATGCTCACACAGGGGGTAGTGGTGGGACGTCCTTACCACTAGACATTTTGGATGACTACTTCTCTCTTCATTGTATTTTCAGTAACAAATGACAGCTAGAGAAAGGCCTTTAGGTTCCCATTTTTCACTGGGGAAGATGAGCGCAAAAGGGAGAGACTGAGTTTGCTCTTAGAAAAATAAAGAAATTTTAGATGTGGCTAATCATCTGGCTAGATGCCTGGTTTAGTCCTGTCATGCACACATTCTGCATCATCTAACTATGTACTTTTATCCAGTTATTAGTCTTTATGTTGAATAAAAAGTGTCATTACCATGGAAATTGCTTTGTTGCATCAGGCTTTGTTTGAGATAAAGCAAGAGAACACATGCTTTTTTTCACAGTGCCTCTTTATATTCATGGATAAAATGAAAACTAGAGCTATAACCTTGTTATTAACTAGTTCCTTTAAAGCAACATAAAAATCATAAAGAGCTAAACTGAAGAGATCCATAGGTTACTGGATTCGTAAAAAAACATTCAGAGCTGCTGCTGATTTGTGTTCTTAAATATTTTCACCAATCTTCTGTGCCCCCAACACTTTTTAAGATTTGTTTTTTATTTATATACAGCAAAATCCACTTTTGGGTGTGTGTATAGTTCTGTGAGTTTTGACAAATGCATAAATTTGTGTAACCACAGGATACAAAACAGTTTGATCATCCTCCCCTGAAATTCCCTCATGCTGGTCCCCTCAACCTTAACTCTTGACAACCACTTATCTGTTCTCCATCCCTCTCATTGTTGCTTTTCCTGAATATCATATAAATAGAATCGTGCAGTATATTACCTTTTCAGGCTGGTTTATTTCACTTAGCAAAATGCATTTGAGATTCATCCATGCCACTGTGTGTATCAATAATTTGTCTCCAATTGAGAGACAGTTGGGTTGTTTCCAAGTTTTGGCAATTATAGCAATTCATGTATGTGAATGTACAAAACTTCATGGATGTGAACATAGGTTTTCATTTCAGGATAAATATTTAGGAGTGAGACTGCTTGGTCACACATGGTAAGTGTGCATTTCAGTTTGTAAGAACCCATCAAACTGTTCTCCAGAGTGACTCTACCATCTTGCATTCCCAGTGGGAATATTGTTTTTGTTTCTTATTCTTGCCAACAGTTGGTATTGCCAGATTTTTAAAATTGTAGTTATTATAATAAGTAAATAATGACACTTATTGCAGCCTTTTTTTTACATTTCCTCGATCATTGATGGTGAATATTTTTTCATATTCATATTTGCCATCCCTATTTCTTTTTTGGTGAAGTGTCTGTTCAAATTTTTTTTTCGCTATTTTTAAAACTTAGATTATTTTCTTATACCTCAGTTTTGTGAGTTTTTTTGTATATTCTAGATACAAGTTTTTTTTTTGTTTTAGAAATGTTATTCGGAAATACTGTTTCCCAGTCTGTTGCTTGTCTCTTCATACTCCTAATACCTTACACCACACACAAAAATTAACTCAAAGTAGATAATAAACCTAAATATAAGAGCTATAAAACTCTAAGAAGAAAATAAATTCAACTTCATCATAATTAAAAGCTTTTGTTCTTTAAAAAAGTGAAATGATGACCCACAGAAAGGGAGGAGATATTTGCAAACTATGTATCTGCTAAGGGACTTGGATGTAGAATACATAAAGAATTCTTACAACTCAATAATAAAGAAACAAATAATTCAAATAAAAATGGGCAAAGGATCTGAATAGACATTTCTCCAAAGATAGAGAAATGCCAATGAGCTCGTGAAAAGATGGCCAACATGATTAGCCAGCAGGGAAATGCAAATAAAAACTGTAATACATACTCAGTAGATGGTTGTAATGAAAAAATGACACATCATAATAAGTGTTGGTGAGAATTTAGAGAAATCAGAACCCTCATATACTGTTAATGGGAATGTAAAATAGTACAGTCACTTTGGAATACACTTTGGCAGTTCCAAAAAATGTTAAACAATCAGCAATCTCCTCCTATGTATGTACTGAAGAGGAATGAAAACATATGTTCACACAAAAACATTTACATGAATGTTATTTATGTTAGCATTATTCATCATAGCCAAAAACAACAACACAAAGTCCATCAATTGATAAGTGTATAAACACAGGCTGGTATACTCACACAATAGAATATTATTTGGCAATAAAAAAGAGTGAAGCACTTATACATGCTACAACATGAATAAATCTTGAAAAAATTGTGCCAAGTAAAATAAGCCAGTCATAAAACCACATATTGTATTATTGCATTTAGAGCAAGTGTCCAGAATATGTGATTCTGTGGAAAGTAGATTAGTGGTTGCCTAGGCCTGAGAGTTGTGGAGAAATAGTGAATGGATATGGAGTTTCTTTGTGAGGTGATGAAATGCTCTAAAATTGATTGTGGTGATGGTTGCACAATTCTGGAAATACACTAAAAACTATTGACTTACACATTTTATGAGTGAACTAAATGATATGTGAATTACATCTCAATAAAACTTTCCCTTTTAAGGAAAAGAAAAAATGAGGGAGGGGTTAATGGAAGAAATCTACATTAATTTCCTAAAGCAAGGATAACAAATTATTACAAACTAGGTGGCTTAAACCAACAGAGACTTACTCTGTCACCATTTTGGAAGCCAGCAGTCTGAAATCAGTTTCACTGGGCTGAAATTAAGATGTTGACAGAGCCATACTCCCTCCAGAGGCTTTGAGTGAAAATCTGTTACTTGCTTTTTCCAACTTCTAGTGACTGCCAGCATTCCTTGGCTTGTTAGCTGTATCACCCCAGTCGTCTTTGCCTCCACAGTCATATTGCCTCTTTCCCTTCTGTGTGTCTCTTTGTTAAATCTCCTTCTGCTCACTCTTGTAAGGATACACGTGATTGCATTTAAGGCCCACCTAGATAATCTTACCATCTGAAGATCCTCAACATAACTACACCTGCAAAACCCCTTTTGCTTCATGTTAAAAGAAAATCTTCAGACAAATGTAATGCATTTTATTTCAGCAAATAGTGATTCATGAATTGGGCACTTCTCAGAATTGGCAGAGGTTCAAAGAGTTCTACCCATCTGTGTGAGCAGCAAGCTTTTATAGGCTTAACATGGGACCAAAGTGGAGAAATCACCTGATTGGCTTTAGCTAGATGTTTGCCTTATTTGGGCATGGTGTGATGAGGCATTTGCGTTAAAAGATATGGTCTAATTAGTTGGCTACCTGTGATTGGCTGAAGCTTGGCTGTTTGTGATTGGATAAAATGGCTATTTGTTACAAAATATACTCTGAATTAGGTTTGGTTTGTTTACTACTCAGTTAGGTTATAGTTTGTTATGTAGAAACACAAAGTATGGAGAGATCCTCTGGCTAATGGCCTCCTGCTTATTTTTTTATTTTTTATTTTTGGAGACAGAGTCTGGCTCTGTCCCCCAGCCTGGAGTGCAGTGGCACGATCTTGGCTCACTGCAAGCTCCGCCTCCCGGGTTCACGCCATTCTCCTGCCTCAGCCTCCCAAGTGGCTGGGACTACAGGCGCCTGCCACCACGCCCTGCTAATTTTTGTTTTTTTTGTATTTTTAGTAGAGACAGGGTTTCACTATGTTGGCCAGGATGGTCTCGAACTCCTGACCTCGTGATCCACCCACCTCGGCCCCCCAAAGTGCTGGGATTACAGGCATGAGCCATCGCGCCCGGCCAGCCTCCTGCTTATTTAATTTAACACTTAACAGATAACATTTCCAGGTTCTAGAAATTACAATATGATATCTTCGTTGGGGCATTATCTGGCCTACCTCAAACTCCAAAAGGCCTGTTTTTTAAAGTATCTCTTTGATGGGAGTTATCTTCAAGGGGGCTGTCTACCCCCAAGGGGCATGTTTATGTTTGGTGGTAAATTTGAGGAAGAAAGACCAGGTGAGCCCTTAATCCCATGAGTCTACTTCCTAGAAACATTACTGGATCTACATGTTTCCATGATGTATTTAACAACCCAGCCAAGAATTTTATATATATTACCTAATCTACTTTTCAAGTTTCAAGCTCTTCTAAGCTTTGTCTCAGATTTGTGGTAAACATGGTGTGTATTTGTGACTGGCTGAAATGCCTCATTTTGGCTTGGTTCATACAAAGTGCTGATATTTCCCAGAAACCTTATTGCATCAGGAAACCTTCCTTTTTGTTCGTTTTATTAGTTCCTGTGTAAACTGTGAATTTCTATAAACACGAGAGTTCACTTTGTTGGACATGTTCTCCTCTGATAGTTCTCACTGCAGTACCTAATCATGAGTCTCCTGACATGGCTTTAGGCTTCTAGGAAGAAGGAAAATATTGTCTTATAAATTGAAAACACAGTGTGAGGATGTACATTTTAAAATATGTCCTCTAAGAGTTCAAGGATTTGAAATTCGTGTAAACTATTTATTTTAAACTCCCATTGAACTCTTTAGAGAAAAAAATCTGAGACTCCTATATAGACTGGAGGTAATGAGCTGAGTTTTCAAGTTATGATTAGAATTTTTGCATTAAAATGGCAGTTTTCTCTCAGAGTGCTGACTTGAAGATGGTGCATTTATTGTGATGATTTGGCCCCTGTGCAAAAACATTGGTGACTCGTTTTGTGTGGGTGATTGTCTTTAGTCCAGTTTCTGAATAACTGAGCTCTTACTACCTTACAGTTATCCTTAATGTTTGACCACAGCTGGTATCACTCAGCCTGCTTATTCACTTCACTTGCCATTCCTTATTCTGAGTGATTTGGGGTTATATAAGAAAATTAGAGTCATCTATATTTGTTACAACTGAGGCTACTCAAAATAATTCGAGCTGATGTCAATAATGAAATGGAGCTCTGAGAAATTTTAAGTAATGGCAACTTAATGAGAGTAAGTGAATAGATACCAAAGTGGAAGACCTTCAACAGGACAATACAAATTTGGATATGTAGATTTAGGTGTGAATGTGTTAAAGATAAAATAAATCACATGTCTTGTAGTTACTTTGCAACCCAAAGCACAGAATCCTTTGTCCATTACATCCCTTGCCTATCTTCAGCCAAGAACAAATGCTTTTTGCATATTCATCATTTATTGAAACTGGTATAGGCTATTAGGAACTAAATAGACATAGTGTCTGATTTCATGGAGACTTAATTAGTTAGAAACAGACAAATAAAAATACAAAATATGTCATGGGTAATAAATGCTTCTGGGAAAAATTAAGGTCAGAGAGAAAGAGAGCGACGGGGTGGAGCTATTATTTTGATAAAGTGGTCAAGAAAGACCTATCTGATAAGATGATGTTTCAGCAGAGATTTGAACAAGTAAGACAGCTAGATTTGTGGGTATTTGGGGGAGTGGCAGGAGTGGGGTGTTGAAGAGAGCATTTTCCAGAAGGAACAGCATTTGCAAAGAAGTATGCTTGGTTAACATTGTAAACTATGAGAACAAACATGTCTCAAAAGACCATTGAGGACAGTTTAAGAATGAAGCACAAATATACAGAGGAAGAAAAATCTGATTTGGGAAAAAATATCTCTCAATCAAAGCTCAGGATAAAAACTTTTCTCGGCCGGGCGCGGTGGCTCACGCCTGTAATCCCAGCACTTTCAGAGGCCGAGGCGGATGGATCATGAGGTCAGGAGATTGAGACCATCCTGGCTAACACGGTGAAACTCCGTCTCTACTAAAAATACAGAAAATTAGCCCGGCGTAGTGGCAGGCGCCTGTAGTCCCAGCTACTCGGGAGGCTGAGGCAGGAGAATGGCGTGAACCCGGGAGGCGGAGCTTGCAGTGAGCCAAGATTGCGCCACTGCACTCCAGCCTGGGCAACAGAGCAAGACTCTGTCTCAAAAAAACCTTTTCTCTTTGTGTCTTCTGCTTTTCATCCTACTCATGAGCATTTGAACTTGCTCTCCCTTTTAGTTCTCTGATCTCAAATTATTTGACTAGAATAAATGTAATCATGCTATTCTAGATACATGTCTATGCACTTAGGATGAATCATTCTGATTCAGTCATTGTGTTATTTAGCTTATATTAGTGCATTAGAGTTAAGACACATTGCTAAGGACAAGGGAGGCTTAGGTGGAATGGGGAAAGATTTTTTGAGCAATACTTTTCATCTGGATATAATTGCTGAATTATCTGTGTATCTACCACAATCCTAATTTTTCCCTCTTGGTTTCTAACGATATGCTTTCTGTTAAGTCTGGAGAAAAATCGTATTTGGAGGATGGTTTCTCAATGCTCTTAAACAGCAAAATGAAGACTCTTGTTGAGCCACAGGATAAACTTTCTCAAGATGAGGGTTTTATTTTATAAAACAGGAGTTGGGACATAGTTGTAGAAATCAAGAGTTTGAAGGAACCATATAGCTTCCTGTGAATTCCACTCCCTCAATTTACGCTCGGTGGCATGAAAGCCCTGCAAGGCTGGGGGAATGGAAACTCATGTATACTGAGTGCTTTCTGTGTGGCAAGCATTATGCTGGACACCTTCATGTGTATCATCTTATTTTATCAGCTCCACAATTCCATGAAGCATTGCCAGGGATATGTGTTAGCTCTTCTCTATTTGCCCACAAAGTCTACTCTGCACACTCCTTCACCTTCTTTGCTCTGGGAGGCTAACCTTTCTGCATCTCATTAGCCAGATTCCTTTGCCAACGGGAAGCATAAGCTGGAGATCAGAGGGTGGAAAATGAGAGAGGGCACGGTCTTTATACCCTATCTCCTCTCTGGTCAGAGTCACAGTTTAATGGTGATGGGCAAAAATGGATTGAATTAGAGGGAAGAATCAGATGGGAAACTCAGATAATAAGCATAGATGGTTCTTTTAGGTACCTGGGGCATTTTGTTCTCTCAGTTCTTCAAACATAATTACATATTTGAAGTTTCATTCTATATCTGGATAGGATTGTATCTGTATCTGCTTGATAAGAGGAAAATCCTCTGCAGTTTCCCCGTGTATCTTGGCTTGTCTTTAGCTTTGGCTAAGCATAAGTCAATACTTACTTATTTAACATGTGCAATCATGAAGACTTTTCTTTCTGTCTTAATAAACATGATACAGTGTGTCTTTTGCCTCTGGGATCTCTTAAAATGTGTTTGG
The DNA here is from genome assembly GCF_009828535.3 of Hylobates moloch. Taxonomy (NCBI): domain Eukaryota; kingdom Metazoa; phylum Chordata; class Mammalia; order Primates; family Hylobatidae; genus Hylobates; species Hylobates moloch. The sequence continues at coordinate 30,196,866 of NW_026652292.1, read as the reverse complement.
AATTAAAAAATATATATATATATACATATCATATATATATGCTATATTCATCTAGCATTTTAAAATCATGTCATAGTTTCTGAATGTGTAGAGCTAGGATTCTAAATGAAAGAATAAAGGAAACCACAGACTTGGATGGTTTTAAAGTATGCTTCTTTGGAATTTTGAGAGGAAAGTCAGAAAAGAACTGCAAAAATGATGTATGAATGTAATCACTCTGTCTTTTGTAGCCTTGTTTTCTGTTCTTTTTTTCTTAACCTTGAGCCAGTTTTCATTCTGTTGTATACAACTCTTTCCAGTAGAACGGATTTACGTTGTTTGCAGCCTGGACTTGGCCCCTGAAGAGATATTAGAGGAACAGTTTAATGGTTAACGAGTTATGCTGGGAGCTGAGGTTGCTGAGGCAGAACAGGACGCAGTTGTCCAGACTAGTTGCTTGGGGAGCAAGGTTGTCCGGATGGTGTAAGTTTAACTTAATGGCTTTGGCAGTGGCTGAAGGTGGAGGTTAAAGCATGTCTTAGAGTGGGACAGAGTAAAGGGGCTGCTGCTCTGAAGTTCAGTTGCTCACAATTTCCATTTTATCTTCAATGAACTTAGGATCCCCTTGCAGTTTGGGGGCTTATAGAGCTCTGAAAAAGGTAAGATAAGAAGGGCATTAGCAAACTACCTGTGGGGAGTTAGGTGTCTCTGAGCAGCAACACAAGTTGGCTGTGAATAATACAGAGCTGGGCTGCTTATCCTTAAATAGTTTAGTGATATGCTTCATCCCCTTGCTTCTTTCTTCCCAATAAGGAGAACTTCCTTTGCAATAAATGAGCTTATGATGTCCAGGGAGGAGTTTTGGCTGTAAAATTGTATGACTTGCCTTTGCTTTTATTCACCATAAATATTTATATTTCAAGATGCACTCCAAACCCCATAACAAAAGATTTTAAAACAGTCAGGCCCTAAAGGAAATACATGTGAAGATAATGGAAACCAGGCTAGTAAGCCTGAAAAGAATTCCACGTCCTCGATCTAGCTTTGGCTGTGATTGCAGAAAAAGGAGAGTTAGTATGTGAAAAGGTAGCGTTCTGTCTAGTGATAAGCTGCTACTACGAGGGGTGGTGGGGGGGCTTGGGTTTTGAGAATCTATTTGTTCATTTAATAAAAATATTAGACACCCTGTAAAGGTTAGTTATATTTGTTAGAGGAAAAGTACATTTATGGCCATAGACTATGACCTGAATTTGAGGCCAGATAAATTAAAAGGGCTTGTTACTGAGCCTAGGAAGAGCCCAGGTGAAAGCATTTGGAAGGATTAGGAAAAATCATCACCTCAACAAGGGAAAAATAATTTAACAAAACATACATGCACAGGTTCACTAGCATGATTTCAAGTTAAAGGGAATTTGCTTGGAGGCTGAGACGAGCATTTTTAACAAAACTCAGGAACAATTTTGAAGACAGAGTAGAATTTTTTATTTGGAAGCCTTCTATTTTGAATTATATCAGAAAGTAATTTTTTTTTTTTGAGATAGAGTCTCACTCTATCATCCAGGCTGGAGTGCAGTGGTGCGATCTCGGGTCACTGCAGCCTCCACCTCCCTGGTTCAAGTGATTCTCCCACCTCAGCCTCCTGAGTAGCTGGGATTACAGGTGCGTGCCACCACACCTGGCTAATTTTTGTGTTTTTTTTGGGGGGGGTAGAGAGGAGGTTTTCCCATGTTGGCCAGGTTGGTCTTGGACTCCTGATCTCAAGTGATCCACCCTTGACTTCCCAAAGTGCTGGGATTACAGTCGTCAGCCACCGTGCCCAGCCCAGAAAGTAACTTACAAAGATGTGCCAACAGAGATAATTCCAGGGTCTGTATCATAATTGTAGTGTGCTAAAGGACACTAATTTTAATTCCAAAAATTTGTATCTAAATAATTTTAAATTTCTGTAAGAAGAAAGTCCACTGGGATCTGGTGACATCCATTTACCTTAGATGAGTTTGTTCATTCATTCATTCTATAAACCTTACCTGAGAATAGACTATGTGATAGGCTTTGCAATAAGCACTGTTTGGTGAATTTTAAGAATGTGACACTTCTCAGAAGAAGGTGGGAATTTTGACATTTAGGGAAGAAACTTTCCTGAAAGAGAGCTTCTAGGTCTTGGTAACAAGCCCATGTAAGTGAGGGCAAGATGAAGGTCTCATGTGGAGAGATACAGGCTCATCTGGAGGCCTCTGACAAATGTTCCATGGGCCTTTAGGGATGTTTCCACAATTTTATTTGAAATGTCCTTCTTTAATTTTAGCTCCTCCTTTGCTTTATTTGCCAGGAAAATTCTTCAATTTCTGTGTAAAATGCAGACATTTTAGATTAGAAAGAGATGAACTGTGAAATTTTTTCTAGTAAAAATATTCTTCTTACCTCCTACTTTTAATTCCTCAGTATCTACCACTACATTTGCTAGGGGTCTCCATTTCCATGTATCTCTTATTTACTAATCTTGCATGTTGATTTATCTTTTTCCCCAGTATATCCAATGTTTGGGCAAATTTGGTTATGGCTTGACACACAGATGGAAACTATTTGAGTTTTTAACTATCCAAGGCCTTTGCTGTGGTTTCTAATGTGTCTTTCCCAAGTTTCTAATAATAACTTCCTCTGATCTTTCTGGTGGCAGCCAGAAGCTACATGGGTGATTGAGTTGCTCCTTCTAAATGTAATTTATTGAGTTTTCCTTCACTAGAGGAGAGGGCTATTCTTGGACAGTAAAAGAGTTGTAATATAATTGATCTGATTTGTTATTTTCATTCTCTTAGTCATTATCTTTGCATGAGTTTTCAGGGCTTAGGGTAGGAGGTTGGTATAAATAGCAGTTGTTTGTTTTCTCTGATCCACTTCCTCTAAGAATTTTACCTGATTTATGGAAATTTAGTGACAGCTTGAAATAGCAGTGTATCTTTTTCTAAGTATGTTTATGCCCTTATTTTAATTCCAGATAGATGATAAGGGTGCCTTTTTAAAAACAGCCAACTTCTTTGTGCTTTAGTCTTCATTCTTCTTGGACAATAGTTTCTCTAACTAAAACCAATGTTTTCTGAAAGTCAGTTGATTTGTTTACTAAATGTTCATTTTAAAATGGAAGAGTCTTAGAGTTGGAAGGAATTTTAGAAATTCTTTATCCATCCCTCTATTCCCCATTCAGTGAAGAAATGCATTCAGACTGCTTGAACAGCTCTATTGAATTCAGTATCCTACCTCATGGGAATCATCCTATTTGTAAAAGTTCTAATTATACAGTGAGCAAAAATATGTCTCCTGTAGTATCGACTCGTTTCTTCTAGAAGATTTTCTGTAATCACCTGGAATGTGTCTTTGTTTTACGTGTTTAAAATGGTAACATCTTTTTTCTCAGAGAGCAGATGTCCATGGTCAGTTCATACAACATGGCTTTCAGATCTATCATTGTTCATTTGTTTTTTTCCATCTACAAGAGTATTTTTGAGAGTCATATTGTGCTGGGCATTGTGCTACCCACTGAGATTACAAAGACTGATAAGAATTAGACACTAAACGAGAAAGTTTAGTGTATAATGAGAAAGATAAATGAAACATCAGAATTTAGTGTGATTAGGCCAGGCACGGTGGCTCACGCCAGTAATCCCAGCACTTTGGGAGGCCGAGGCGGGAGGATCATGAGGTCAGGAGATCAAGACCATCCTGGCTAACACGGTGAAACCCCGTCTCTACCAAAAATACAAAAAATTAGCCGGGCGTAGCGGCGGACGCCTGTAGTCCCAGCTACTCAGGAGGCTGAGGCAGGAGAATGGCGGGAACCCAGGAGGCGGAGCTTGCAGTGAGCCGAGATTGTGCCACTGCACTCCAGCCTGGGAGACAGAGCGAGACTCTGTCTCTCAAAAAAAAAAAAAAAAAAAAAAAAAAAAAGAATTTAGTATGATTGACGCTAATTAGAGTTATATACTAAATTCCATAGAACACATAGTAGAGGCATCAAAGACATTTTGTTTTCTTAAAGAGTTAACTAAATTGAGACTTGAAGGAAAAGAGATATATGGACTGAGTAATAGCAAAGACACAGAAATATGAAATAGTGCGACATATTCATGTGAAGTATGACAAGAGTGAAAACAGTGTATGGTGCAGGGATAGAAGAGAAGGCTTGAGAAGGATTTATAGGTTATAGATAAGGCCCAGATCATAAAGAGTCTTGTACGCTTCATGGAATTTGAGCTTTATGCTGAGTACTGTGGGTAGCCATTGAAGTATTATGAGTATGGGAGCGACTTGATAATATTTGCATGCTAGTCTGATCACCTTGGCAGCAGGTAAAGGGAGAGTGGGTTAAAGTAAAGCAATCTGGAATCTGGGAGCCTAAGTAGGCTACTGAGGTCATTCTGGAAAAACTTTGAGGGGTGCGAATTTGAGGGAATTTGAGGCAGTGGGGAAGAAGGAGAGACAAAGACAATGGCCAGAGAAGATAGATAAAAGAGATTTATGGCCGGACACGGTGGCTCACGCCTGTAACCCCAGCACTTTAGGAGGCTGAGGCGGGTGGATCACCTGAAGTCGGGAGTTCAACACCAGCCTGATCAACATGGAGAAACCCTGTCTCCACTAAAAATACAAAATTAGCGAGGCATGGTGGTGCATGCCTGTAATCCCAGCTACTCGGGAGGCTGAAGCAGGAGAATCTCTTGAAGCCAGGAGGTGGAGGTTGTGGTGAGCCGAGATCGCGCCACTGCACTCCAGCCTGGGCAACAAGAGCGATACTCCGTCTCCAAGAAAAAAAAAAAAAAAGAAATTTGTATCTAATGTCCTGATTTTCAAATTTTGCTGGAAGTTAAAAACAAACAAATGAACAACAACAAAAAAAACTCAACAACTGTTGCCTGGGGCCTGCCCTGTGAGATGCTGGTTAATTGCTATAGGGTGAAGCCTCCGCATCAGGATTTTGAAAGGCTCCCCAAGAGATTTTAGTTGTACAGCAAAGTTTGAAAACAACTGATCTGTACATTTCAGGAACGAATAGGTACTGGTTTTCAATATCCTATTTACATGGCACCAAGAAGTAGACAAAATGCTCTAGATGTATTCTCATTAAGTAGGAAAATTACCTTCTTGGATCAAGACACTATTCTTCTTTATTAATGAAGCCTAACTTGGAATTTGTTTCCTATTTTGGCAGTCATATCACATTGTTTCATACAGTAAGTTTATAATTAACTAACCTACATGCCTCTGTCATAGGAATTATGTTAAACAAGGTCTCCTCTAGTCCCCACATTTGCAGTTGATATTTCAGACCTAATTACAGGCTTTTACATTCAGCCATGTTTAATGTTATCATATCAGGTTTAGCGCATGGTTCACTAAACCTTGATTCTTTAAACTCTCTTATCCTTGTTATCATAGATATAGACATGCCTTCTAAGTCCTCAAACAGGTAATTAATAAAATATATTAAATAGGACACGGACAATAATTTTTGAGTTTTAACAGAGTACAGAATACTCCACTAGACGTTTATGTGTGTGGGTGTGTATGGGTGTTTGTGGGTATGGGTTCACACAAGCTTCAGGGTTGGGGGTTACAAAACTACTTTCCCAGCCTTAAAGCTTGTAGGCTCACATTTAGGGCTCAGATGAAATATTTTATTAAAAGATCCTGGGAGGTCTAGTTGGGTGAATTCTGCTTCTGTGAGCACCTATAATATTCTCAGGAAGTGTCCTTTACTCCAGAAAAATCTTATGTATTTCTCACCACCTTATCACCACTAGAAATAGTATGAGAATTCTTAAGCTCCTGATATACAAAAATTCTCAAAGAAGTCTCCTGATAAAGGCCTGATAGTCCATTGAAAGGTATTTGGTCAAAAGGTTTTCTACAAGCTATAATTTATAATATGCTAAGGATAAAGATTGGGAAATGACCACTAATATCCCTTTCTTTGGAGAAAAATGCTTTTTAAGCCCTGAATGACTTGAATAAATGCTGTTTTGTTTAAAGTATTTTGACTTTAACCTCAAGGGTCTAAAGATGTCAGAAGTCCAAATATCACTAAACAATAAAGTACTTGTTAAACTGACTAAGGAATGTAAATGCCATTTTCTGACAATTGATGGAAAGCCATCGACAAACTGTGAAACTTGCTAATGTACTTCCACTGGATTTCATTTAGAAGAACTCTACTAGACAGAGGCCTTTGACCCAAGGGCATTTACTATAGACTTTCCTCCCAAAATGAATCTTTTCTAAGTTACAGACTTTAGCAAAAGAGGATTTGTTGTGAAAAACCCAAAGACATTTTTTAAAGCATTTTCTGAATGCTAAGAAATAATAGACATTTTTAATCATAGCAAGTTGAACAGGATTTTTGCTACGAGTAAAGAAGACATGTGGCAATGCTGAAGGCTTCCTTTGGAAAACAATTATAAAACTATTGCAGAATTAGAAAACTAATTAAAATAGTCATCTTTAATTTTGATAGTTGAAGTTTTTATTAGGCCATTCCTAATAAAAAAAAGTGCTAAAGAAGATGAAGTTTCTTTTCTGGTCTGGCTGTCACTGTTCTGTATTTTTGGTCCCTTTTACCTTCTGATATGCCTTACCCCAGGATGTCTCACGCCCTTACATGCTGCAACCAGGGCTGTCCTCCCACCCTCTACAGCACTACAATTAACATGTCAGACCTAAGCCTTTGGGCAGCATCCTTCAGGCTCTCTTCTTTGTAGCCTGCATTGAATCTTTTTCTTTTAGCATCCTTATCCAAACCATTTCATTAGTTTCCAATAAAGGGTTCACCTTGAGGGCATATGTCTTATTATTTTACTTTATCCTGAGGGTAATTCACAGAAAAGAATATACAGATGTCCAATAAATATATGCTTGTAGGATATATCACTAGTAGACAGGGTTATGGGAGGATGAATTACCCCAACACAATCTGGCCCACACGTTTTTACCTCTCAATCTTTCTCTCCCGTGCTCACTCTCCTCCTGTCACCTGGCTTTCAACATCTCAAGCATCCACCCCTTCAGGGCTTGCACTTACTTTTATTTGTTGCATTGAAAGTGAAATCTTCCCTACCTATTCTATTTAAAATTTCACCCTCTCCTCCCAGATACTCCCGGTCGCCTCTCTGCTCTGTTTTTCTCATGGCATTTATCACCACCTGACATATGATTGATATCTATCTACAACCTCTAAATTTAAGCTATATCAGAGCAAAAGTTTTTGTTTGTTTTGATCATTGCTCTATTCTATATCTGGAACAGTGCCAAAGAATTAATATCCCTCAAATATTTGCTGAATGTATAAATTAACCCTTTTTGGAAAAGGATCTGGCAATATTTATTCATACTAAAAATGTGCAGGATAATTTTACTCAGCAATCTTACTTATAGATTAAAGTTGGCTGCATATAATTTTGCTACTCCTCCTATTGATAGGTTTATGTCCAATCCTCTTGAATCTAGGTGGGCTCTATGACTGACTGACCAATAAAATATGGTTGAAAGGACACTGCCAGTTTCCAGGACCAGGCCTTAGGAGAATAGCAGTTTCCATTTTCTCTCTCTTGAACATTTGCTTCTAGAACCAGCTGCCATACTGTGAGGAAGCCTAAGCAGTCCATGGAGAGGTCTAGGTGGAAAGGAATTGAAGTCCCTTGTTAACAGCTCCCACCAATAGCCAGCAACAACTTGCGGTGTGAGTGAGCTCTCTTGGAAATGAATCCTCTATCTGCATTTGAGCTACCCCAGCCGAAGCTGCATGAGTTGTTATGCTAAGCATTGCCCCAATTTTAAATTCATAAGCTTTTTTTGGTGTGGTTTGTTATCTAACAATAACTGGAATGCCACTTTTTATGAATCTATCTTATAGAAATAAGAACTCCAGAAAACAAGAATGGACGTATATGGGAATGTTCATAACAATGTCCTTCATGATTTGAAAAAAAGAAAGAAAAAATAAACTAGAAACAACTTGAATGTCCATTCTGTACATTATGGTTAAAAAGTATTGCATAGCTCCATTGTGGACTATATTTGGCTATTTTTTTGTTTATTTTTGAGAAAGGATCTCACTCTGTTGCCCAGACTGAAGTGCAGTGGCATGAATAAGGCTCACTGTAGCTTCAACCTCCTGGGCTCAAGCCCACCTCAGCCTCCCCAGCAGCTTGCCACTATGCCCAGCTAATTAAATTTTCTTTTTTTTTTTTTTTATAGAGACAGGTTCTCCCCATGTTGCCCAGGCTGGTTGCAAATTCCTAGGCTCAAGCAATCTTCCCATGTTGGCCTCCCAAAGTGTTGGGATTACAAGGGCAAGCCACCATGCCTGGCCATATTTGGCTGTTAAAACATATGAGTTAAGTCTATATATATCAACATGGAAGGATATCCAGAAAGATAAATGGAAAAAAAAAGCAAATTTCAGAGAAAAATGCTTAGTCTAATTTCACGAAAAACAAACAAACAAACAACCTCTATAGGCTGGGTGCAGTGGCTCATGCCTGTAATCCCAGTGCTTTGGGAGGCCAAGGTGGGTGGATCGCTTGATGTCAGAAGTTTGAGACCAGCCTGGCCAACATGGTGAAACCTCATCTCCACAAAAATATAAAAATTAGCCGGGGATGGTGGTGTGGACCTATAGTTCCAGCTACTCTGGAGGCGGAGGCAGGAGAATGACTTGAACCCAGGAGGCAGAGGTTGCAATGAGCTGAGACCATGCCACTGCACTCCAGCCTGGGCAACAGACCCAAGATTCCATCTCAAAAAAAAAAAAAAAAAAAAAAGAATGAAAAAGAAAGAAAGAAAACAGTATAAATATGTATACTTTACATATATTTACATAAACATAAAACATAAAAAATATAAAGAATCTATACACCAAATTATTAATGGTGATTTTGTCAAGGAAATGGGATTGAGTAGGGAAGCTAGAAATGGTTTTTTTCTTTAAACTCTTCTATATTGGTTAAACTGTTACAAAAAAGTTACAAAAAATATTACTCTTGTAACTAAAAAAATATCCTGGGTTTCAAGCAAAGTGGTGGTGATATGCGTGTATGAATGCAGGTATATATTTGTTGGGGAACTTTCTTAGAAGTGCTGCTCTGTTCAAGGAGAATGGTTTCTTTGTGGGTGCGAGGTTGGGGAGAGGGCCTCAGGGGCTAGTGACATTGAATCCGTTTTCTTCCATTTCTGACAATAGCTTTGTTGGGGGGCAGCAATACAAGCGTGACTAGAACAAAAAGAGAAAGATATGTTTCTACTTTAGTGTAGTCAGTCCTCCTACGTGTTAGTAGGGAGGAAATCTTCAATACTGGTATGACAGGGCCAAGCTTTGTGGTGGTTTTGGAACCTGGTTATAGGGATTTCCAAGTGGAAAACAAAATCTGTCTAGTTACTAATTTTGGAAGTTTTCAGATACCTTTGACTCCTTTTTCGGGGATCTTCTTAGAAATAGATTCTCAGAGGGTGACTAGTAAATCATTTTCCTTCATGTGGAAGAAGGGGAGAACACTTTTGTAATGTAGTGATTTATTTGCTTTGTGGAGAGACGATGTGAAAGCAGAACTTGCTTTGAAGATTAGGGACCTGTCTTTCATTAGTGGTGAGGAAGTGGAAAGAGGAATCAAAAGAACCAGGCTCTGATCCTGGTTCTACTGCTGACTAGCTGACTGGCTGACTGATCTCTCTGGGCCTCTGTTTACTTTTCTACATGGAGATATGACACAGAAAGAAAGATTATGTCTTTCATTGCCTATAGAAAATGATCAGAATATTTGCTTTCCTACAGGAGTTTATAAAAATACGTTAAGTCTCACCATTACAGCAGCTAGATGGCACCACCACCATCTAACATTTCTTTTTTAATGCTTCAACTGTAATTGCAGCTGGTACAGAATGTGCTGTTTCTTTCCTTCCATGATAGCATCTGTCAAAAGGTACAACTTTCAGCTGAAAAGGAATTTAGCTGTGTTGCTTTGAGACATCGTGGATCTCTCCAAAGGAGATTCGGCATAGATAAACCTCAAGTCTTTGAGAAAACTAAAAGCCGGTAATTGTAGAGGATAATCACTGTATTGTAATTGTCCCTTGGGTATTAGTTGCCCTAATTTCATCAGAGTTCTCTCTTTGTTCCCCAGAAGATATGCTGACAGGCTTAGCCTGAGGGAGTGAAATTACGTGAGCTGGGCAGTGTTCCGGTTAGGGAGACTCTGTCCTTACCACATCTCTAGTTACAAGGGAAGAGACCTCCTATGCTTTGTTGACTATAGAATCATAGATTTTTAGCAATCCATGAGCAAGCCAACTTCTGCATTTTACAACTAGGTACATGAGATCCAGAGAGTTGAAGTGATTTGCTAAAACAATAGTATATAGTAGTCTCGATACTCTTATTCCTTGTTTTTCCACTTGACTGCTTCTGCCTGTTGTTTGTGTATGTGTGTGTTTTTAATTTAAATAGACTGCCTTGGGGGTTACAGCTAAATGGGAATTTGCAGGATCGCTTAATATTAAAAAAAATCCCATAAGCAGGGTGGAATTTTAAACTATTTTTATCTCCCTTATCACCAATGAACTTCAAAGAAAGGAGATTTGGGCAACTGGGGAATCATGTGCTCAAACCCTCTGCGATTAAAGTTTTCTATTTCTTATAAACACGTTTAAGTAATATTTTGCCTGTCTTACAATATTGTACTGAAAAATTATGTGAGAATTAAGGAGAGTAAAAATTAAGAGTAAAAATTTGGAGTTTTCTAAAACAATCCCTTAGGAACAGCTCAATATTTAATTATTTCTCTGCCAAAGAAGTTAGTTTTCATTTTTCAAAATTTACTTCTTATTTGTAATTTTTTTTTCAGTTTGCAAGATGCCAAAGAACATGCTTATTTAGCCCTTTCCCTCTTTAGTTTTACTTTTATCAATTTAAACATAAAAGAGTTGTGCATTCAACTTCATCCATGCTCTGGTGTGCATGAGCAACAATTATGGAAGGAGTGATATGCTAGCATGTTGTTCATTTCCTTGTTTTTTCTTTCTTCAAATATTGGGTTGTTGAATTGTGAATTCCAAGGAGTTGCTAGGATTTTAGAAACCTGCTTGAAAGACTATTGGCATTTTATTGGGTAGCACTTTGTCTAGTAGTCATATTTTTTCCTTTACATTCATCAAGTCTGTTCCTTTCACTAAAAATTAAATAATCATTAGTTTATATTTTTTCTTTTATGGTTTTATTTACAAACTTTTTAAGTCCCTATGTACTGTGTTGCAACTACAAATCACTTTACCCAGAACTCTGAGATGAGCATGGTGAACAGGTTTATTAGGAAATTATGCTGATAGTAATTTGATATTTTGGGGGTAGTGTTTCCTAGTCTGTTTGAAAATTATAAGACGGAGAAGATAAACTGAAGGAATGTTGCATGATAGTTATATTTATAGTATATGTTGACAATGAAAATATATAGTGACAAAAAGCAACTATGTATTCAGTAACACTGTACCTGACCTGGTATTTTATTAGTCACAAAACACACATATATATTTTCTAAATAGGAATACTTTTGTGAGCAAACTATATTATTCATTTAGTTAACAGATAATACTAGATGCACCTAAGAATTTAGTTGCAGTTTCTCTGGAGCTTCTGGTATCAAACCGAACTGTCATCTGTTCACCCAGTGCAGGAAGACCAGATATCCACACTGAGGTTTGCAGCAGGAGAAAGGCAAGTGTTTATTTGCAGAGTGCCAAGCAAGGAGAATCAGGCAGTTCATGCTTAAGACTCAAACTCCCCGGTGTGTGATGTTCCCCTTCCTGTGTCCATGTGTTCTCATTGTTCAGTTCCCACCTATGAATGAGAACATGCGGTGTTTGGGGTTGGGGGGAGGGGGGAGGGAAGCATTAGGAGATATACCTAATGCTAAATGACGAGTTAATGGGTGCAGCACACCAACATGGCACATGTATACATATGTAACAAACCTGCACGTTGTGCACATGTACCCTAGAACTTAAATAATAATAATAATAATAATAAAATAAATAAATATAAAGCATAAAAAAAAAAGACTCAAACTCCCAGAAGGCATACTGTAAGATTCTCCCCGGGGCCTGAAAGCTTAAGATGAATAACTCCTCCCTTTTCAGGCGCAGTCGCAAAGTGTAACTTGCGCCAGCAGGGTGCGCCGGCAAGATAGCAGAAGCAGGAAGAGAGACGGGGGAAGACACGTACCCTGGGTACCCCGGCCGGAAGACAGGAAGATCGAGAAAAAGGCCATCCGGGTACAACGTAGCAGTTACCACAGGCTGTGACACTTACTGTTTACAGGAGACTATAAAACCTTTGCCCAGTCCTCACTTGAGGCCCGCCTGCACCCAGGCCCTCGTTAAAACAGCATGTTGCTCCACACCGCCTCATGTTGTCTGTTGGTGTGCTCTCAGGGTGGAAACAATACAAGAACCTTACACTTACAGGTAAGCGTTTTTGTTTTGTTTTGTTTTTTTGAGACAGAGTCTCGCTCTGTCGCCCAGGCTGGAGTGCAGTGGCGCAATCTCGGCTCACTGCAAGCTCCGCCTCCCGGGTTCACGCCATTCCCCTGCCTCAGCCTCCCGAGTAGCTGGGACTACAGGCGCCCGCCACCACACCCGGCTAATTTTTGTATTTTTTGGTAGAGACGGAGTTTCACCGTGTTAGCCAGGATGGTCTGGATCTCCTGACCTCGTGATCCACCCGCCTCGGCCTCCCAAAGGTAAGGGTTTTTAAAGGCAGGAAGGCAGAAGTTACAGGTAAAGTCATAAATCAATATATAGAGGCTATACATTGGTTTGACCTAAAATGGTAGGACATCTTGAAGTGGAGGGGCCCACAGGTCATAGGTAGGTTCAAATATTTTGTGATTTGCAATTGGTTAAGGAAGAGAAGCTTCATTTAAAATTGTGAAGTCAGCAGTAAAGAATGTTAGCTCTGGCTTGTGGGTGCGACTTTCTCCAGGCCCCTCAGGAAGAAATTTAGAAGAAAGGTCAGAGTGCAATCCTCAGCTCCCCCTTATCTGAGGTCTCATTGCCAGCAGATCCATTTGGTAGGGGTCCAGGTTGCTGAAAAACAACTCAGGTATACATGTTAAGATGTTATCTTTAGTTTCTGTAGGGAACGAAACATTCTGGTGATTCTAACTCCTTGGCTATTGTTTTAAGCTACTATTACCTTCCCACTTATCAAGCTGTTTATTTACTTCTTAAGGATAGCTAGGTGCCTGGAAGTACCCTTGAAGGAACTCAATATTTTCCTTTATTTTCATGCTCGTTGTTGGGGTGGTACTCACAGGCCCCTATGTGGGGTCCCTGCCCTGTTTAACTTCTCCCAACTGTAAGTTGGGAACACTGTTGTAGAATGATAATTATCTCCAGGTGAATCAAGTTTTAACAATTTGTATTCAGCAGTAGCTAAAATGTATTGGGAGCTTAATATGTTCAAGGAACTATGCAAAATTGCTTTATATGTATTAACTAACTTAATCCTCATAACAGTCCTATGAAGTCGGTGCTACCATTGTCTCCTTATAAATGCAGAGAGGGAAGCTTACATGGTTAAAATCACTTTTTCAGGGTCACATATTTTCAAAGGTAGCCCCAGATAAGTTCAATGCATATCCTTGGTTAAAAACTACTGGTTTAATTCATCTTCCTTATTTGTATTTGAGGAATTTGAGGTCCAGATGGGAAGCAAGTTACTTCTATGCCAGATCTAATATTAAAATCTTGGCTGTCAACATAAACTTTTTTTTTTCTGTTTTCAGAGATTTACAGAGATAAAAGACTCTGAGTGGCTTGCAATCTGAATAGGGAGATAGGACTTGAGCAGAAAAAACAGAAATGATAAAAATAACTAATGCTATGTGGAGAAATGAGGGATGGCAGAAAGAAAAAATATTTAATGGCGAGAGACATCTTTAAGGTAGGCTTCAGAATGGAGGCAAGTTTTAAAAGAAAAGTAGAACTTAGTGAAGCCAGAGAGGAGGAGTGGGAAGCTCTCTAGTCTGGAGTAGTAGTATGAGAAAAAGACAGGAAGGTGGGAAGATGAACAGAAGTTTGGGTTTGATGAACAGAAACATTCTAGTTCAGGTGAATGGTCTTTTAGGGGACAAATAAAAGACCAGTTATGGAAGTGGGTAGGGTTTGGATAGTAGCCTCTTGTGCTGGACTAAGAAGTTTGTACCTTTTCCTATAGGAAGTGGGAAGCTATTGAAAGTTTTAGAGAATGGGTAACTGGTTAAAATATTTCAATGCCCAGTGGCTGAGTTTGAGGGTGGGGAATTGGATTCACTTGATGCCTTTGGGACCCTCCTTCAATAGTAGTAGAACTGGCTTGGAATTAAGAGTTGGAATGGTGAGTATAACTTGCCTGAGATGAATTGTCAGACACAGACTCTGAGAGCAAATAAGCAAGGAGAGTCTTGCTCAGGACCCTCAAAGCAGTGCCCTGAACTACTTTCCACGGTGGAACTTCTAATATCTGTGTTTACAAAGTTAGTATTCTTAAATTCAAGGAGGGTTGAAGATGTGTTTAGAATTTAGTTCAATGTTTTATGTTTGTTTGTTACTGTCTATTCTCGCACTAGCTAAGTATGCTGATGTGTCATTATATGGACCTCAGGACTTTTCACGTGGTGAAATTGATTCTGGCTCAGAAAGAAACATAAATGAGAAGACCATAGTAACTCTTCAGGAAGAATTTATTTATTTTTGTTTATTCACCCTTGTGGATTTAAAAAATTAAATTAAATTAATATAGATTAAATTAAAAATTAAATAACTATAGATCCACATGTGGCTATAGAAAATAATACAGAGAGATCTTGTATACTCTATACTCAGTTTTCTCCAATAGTATCATCTTGGAAAACTAGAGTTCAGGATCACAGCCAGGATACTGACATTTATTCAGTGAAGATACAGAACATTTCCATCATCACAACAATCTCTCATAATAGCCATATCCAGTTCCCGTCTGCCTCCAACACCACCTTAACTTCTGGTAACCACTTATCTGTTGACCATTTATATAATTTTGTTTTGCACACACACACACACACACACACACACACACACGCACTTATGTAAATTGAACAATGCATGATGTAACATTTAGGGACTGGCTTTTTTCACTCAGCCAAATTCTCTGGAGTTTCATCCAGGGCATTGCATGTATCAATAGTTTGTTCTTTTTTATTACATTCTATAGTGATTTTGATGACTCTCTTCGAATAACTTGTTTAGTGATTGCTCTGTATATCACATTATGTATACATTACTCTTCATAGTCTACTGGTATTATCACGTTATCACTTCAAGTGAAGTATAGAAAACTTACCTCCCTTTAAATCTTCTATCCTCCCCTATTTGCAATACAATTGTCTTAAATACTTCTTCTGCATACATTTAGAACCACATCAAATAGTGCTATATTTTTTGCCTCAACCATCAAACATGATTTAGAAAACTCCAGAAAAGTCTGTTGTATTTACTTGTATTTTTGCTTACCAGGTTCTTTCTTTTTGATGTTCCAAGGTTCCTGTTTTATAAATTTCTTTCTGTTTAGACCGTTTTCTTTAACCATTCTTTTTTAGTAGATCTACTGGTGACAAATTATCTTAGTTTTCCTTCATCTGAAAATATCTTGATACCCACTTTATTCCTGAAGGATATGTTCACCCAATATAAGATTTTCGGTTGACAGTTGTTTTCTTTCAGTCCTTGAAAAATGGCGTGCTGTTTCCTTCTGATCTCTATATCTTTAAAATTAATAATTACTGTCATTTGAATTGTTTTTTCTTATAGGTAAGGTACATCTCTTTTGGTGCTTTCAAGACTTTTTCTTTAGTTTTTGAAATTTGATCATTATGTGTAATAGTACAGATTTCATTGAGTTTATTTTGTTTGGAATATTCTCACCTTCTTAAATCTATAGGTTTGTATTGTTTTTGCAAAATTTAGGAAGTTTTTGGTCAACTCTTATTTCTTCAAGTATTTTTATGGCCCCATCCTCTTTTTTCACCCCTTAAAGAATAAAACATGAAAATTAGATCTTTTGTTATAGTTTCAAAGGTCCCCTAGAATCTGTTAACTTATTTCAATCTATTTTCTCCCTGTTGTTCCGGCTGGGTAATTCCTATCATCCTGTCTTCTAGTTCACTGATGATTCTTCTGTTCCCATTCTGCTGTTGAGCCCATCCATGGTTTTTTTTTTTTTTTTTAATTTTAGTTATTATATTTTTCAGTTCTAAAATTTCCATTTGGTCCTTAATTATGTCTTTTACCTCTTTGCTGAAACTTTAAAAAAATTTTTTGCTGAGACATCCTATTTTGTTTCAAGTATATTTGTAATTGCTCATTGAAATATTTTTATCATGGCTGCTTTAAAATTTTTGTCAGATAATTCTAAGATCTCTATCATCTTACTGGCATCTGTTAACTATCTTTTTTCATTTAGTTTCAGATTTTCTTGATAATTGGTGTAATGAATAAGTATCAATTGAAACCTAGACATTTAGGTACTATGTTACTCTAGATCTTATTTAAATCTCTATTTGAGATGGCTTTCTCTGACACCAAGGGAAGGTTGAGTGCTACCTTGTTACTGCCAGGTTTGTGTAGCAGTCCATTCAAGTTCCCCAGTTTGGATACATTGAAACCAAAGCCATATACTTCTTGTTACTACTGGGCAAGAATGGGAGTTCCAGATCCCCTCTAGTCTCCACTGATACCTTCCTAGTGGGGAAGAGTAGGAGGGCATCCTTGCTGCTCCCTTCCTAGCTACTACTGACCCCATGGGGAGAGGATGAGTGGTCTCATTTTCTCCTGGAGAGTGATGGAAGTCCTGACTTTCCAGTAGGGCTCCTCTGACACCACTCTAGTGAGAAGGCAGAAGCATACCTCATTACTGCCGGGTGGGTAGAAGTATGTTCCCCATGGCATCTCCATTGCTCCCCAGGTGGTCTCCATTGACACCATGGGTGTTTGAAGGGGGCTGGCTCATTAGTGCTCAGTGGGGAATGAATGTCCCACTTCCTACTCTACTGCTATGATGAGGGATGTGGAGATGCCCTGTTACAGCCTGGCAAAAGTGGATTTTTGCTTGCCTTTTGCTGCTGATGGTGGTGGTGGAGGGGAGTGGCGATGATATTTGACAAGAGTAGAGCAACTATTTTCTAAACATTTTCTGCCTCTTTCCAGGACATTTGACTAGAAAAAGCAGACTTTTATTGTTGTTATTGTTTTATTTTTGTATTAATTGGTGTTTTGGGGTTGCTTACTTCTTTAGCTGCAAATCCTGAGTATATGAGGCAATGAGAAAATGCAGGGAACTCATCACTGTATTGTCACTCAGATGCTGAGGTCCTTAGCCTATCTCCCTTTTCTTAACCTGTCAGTCTTCTTATATAAATTTTACATATACAGAGTTTTTAGTTGTATTTACTTGGATAAATACAAAAAAGAACATCTACTCCATCTTCCTGAAAGGGGAAGCCCCCTGAAAAATTTATTTTTAAACATTAGTCTAGATCTTTAGGGTAACAGATATTCTGAAATGCATAATTTATAACTTGTCCCCTTTCATACTGATTTATGCCTTTAAAAATTAATAAATTTTCTTTGTGTATATTTGAGTTACTACTTTTTAAGTGAAACATTTAAGTGGGTGCTATTAAAAAAGAACTTTTGGTTTTAAGTGACACTTTGCTCTCTAAGTTGACACATTGTTTTCTAACTCAGTATTTATTATTCTGTCTTGCTGGGGGCGGTCAAAGAACTCTCTGAGAATATAACTAAAATAATATGCCTTTTGCTCCTCAATTTTGCTTATGATTTAGGAGGTTTATATACAGCATATAGAACCCTGGTAAACAATTCATTTTCTAAGTATTGGTAACATAAGAGCTATGAAACTAAGAAAACCCCAAGAATGGGAATGAAAAAAATGATGAGGAAATAATGGACTCAGGCCTCTGTCTTGACTTAGGCTGGGCAATACCTATAGCCCAGCTCTACAGTAAAACTCCATTTGATTAGCCTAGGTAGAAAGATGACTTTCTACATACTGGAAAGAGCTTCTGTGAATTCCTATTAATGCAATCCTTAAAGGTAGTGGAGCTACTGTTCTAACTAGGTCTTCCTCGTGTCAGTGTTTATACTTTACTTCTTAATGTCATGTCTTAAGCACACAGTGAATATTTTTCTATCTGTATATTAACAGCAGTTTCAGGGATTTCCTAATTATGTAATGTCATATCCTTACCTTTGGCTGACCAAAATTTGGCATAAAATGCAGCCCTTATGTGAACAAAAATGGTATGTTAGTAAAGACTGAGATTTTTTTTTTTCCTTCTTGAACAAAAGATTGAAGTAAAGTGTTGGATGACTCTCGAGGAAAGACTGCTAAAGGAAGGTTTTTCATTTGTCTATTGCTATGTGATAAACCACCCCAAACTCAGTAGTCTAAAAACACAACTATGTATTCTCTCTCATAATCCTCTGGTTTGTCAATCTAGATGGTACTTCTGCTGGTCTTGCCTGGGATCACATGATCGCAGTCATATGATGACTTCACTGGGGCTGGCAGTTCAAGATGTCCTCCCTAATACTTCTGGCAGTTGATGCTGCCAGTCAGCTGGGTCACCTTGGCTCTCCCCCACATGGCCTCTCAGCCTCCACTTGGTGAGACTGGACTCCTTGACAGCATGGTGTTCTCACAGTTAGTTCCAAGAGAGAGAAAAATGGAAGGTGTAAGGTCTCTTAACCTAGCCTTTGAAGCCACAGTGTTATTTCTATAAATCAAAGGCCCAGCCCAGATTTCCGCAGAGGAGAAATAGATTCCATGTCTTGATGAGAAGAGGGGCAAAGTCACACTGCTAAAGGGCATGTGAGATGGGAGGAATAGTTGTGACTATATTTGCCAACAGTCTGCCACAGGGGACAGAGAAGTGAAATACTGATGAGGTCAAGGAGGTTGCAATGAGAGGTAGGGTGAGCTGCTGACACAGGGCCATGTGTCCTGGAGAAAACTTGAGATATGAATAGCAGCCAAAGAAAAGAGTGTGAAGCAGTTGGCAGGGAGACTTTCCATGATGACTTTAGACAGCTCTAGGGACTGCTCATTTTGACTGAGCCAATGGACAGAACTGTGCTTTTTTTTTTTTTCTAGAGTTTTCCCTTTATTGGACACAAAGACCTAAATCAACAGGCTGCAGTTCAATCTGGATACATAATCAGCCTGGCACAAAAAGATTTTCTCAAGCTAAGCACCCCATGGGCTTAAAAAATTCAAATATGAAATGAAGCAGTCTGCAAAATACCGATTATGCAAACATTTTGTAAGCAATGAAAAAATGAAGACTAGGGGTTTTGCAAAGTAAGTGATCATTTTGGTGCTTAATGACCCAGTGGATTATCAACATTAGGTTTAGCAAACTAGCTCTTAAGGGGATATTGTGGCTATTTCTTGGTAAAAGGTGGTACTGCACCATTTAGTATTGTACCATCTTGATTACTTAGGTGAGAAATTTATATCAGGTATTCACTTCTGAAACAAGAGCTTTGAGCAGAAATGTGACTATACCTGCAAGACAGAGTGAATGCCTAAGAATGATATTTTGGGGGATTAAAACAAAACAGAGGAAAAAAAAGACAGAGTAGATGCAGAATCAGCTATATCTAGGAGAGACATGCACATGATTGATCCCACGGCAGCATTCCAGTACTCAGTGTATGTCCAGTCATGTGTTTTACAAGGCTAGCTTTTAAAGTTTCACCATTTGAGATCTCTGAATTCTAGGTATGCAACCTTACTCTAACACAGCAGTAAGAAACAGCCTAGTAAATAAATGTGACTAAAGTATGGCAGTGATTGCCAACAGATGTCAAGACCCACCTTATTATCCTACATGTGTTTTATTCCTTTAATTGGAATATATCGAGAGTATCCACAATATAGATAAGCCATTGTCATGGAAATTAACCAGATAGTGCACATGGCTGGTTTTATAAAGGTATGCAATAACAAAGTGATTTGAAGAATTTTAAGGAAAACTTACTACAAAAGAACATCCTTTCTGGCTCATTTCTAAGGTCTGAAATTTTACCACTAAATCAATTCTCTTTCCCCATTCCCCTCTTCCTTTTCCTTCTAATATTGTTTTCTATAGGTTTTCACTTTTAAAATGCAAATACTGCTGATATGTTACTATATCAAGCTTCATGATATAGTGGAAATCATACAGGCCTTGATTTCTGACCCTGTCTTTACTATCTGTGTGATTACAGGCAAGTTACTAAACCTCTGTTAAATTCATTGGGTTTTGTGAAGATTAAGTGCTATAAAAATTACATGTATATTGAATAAATATGTATATGATGTTATGTACATAATTATTAAATATATAATGTATATGTATATATTATATATGTTATAATTATATGGAGAGAGAGAGAGAGGGAGAGAGAGAACTGGCAAATAGTACATGTTCAATAAATTTTAGTTTCTGGCTTCTCTTAAAAAAGCAAATTAGCAAAATACTTGGGTAGTACTTTCTTTCACTGCTTTTTCCTGACTTTAAGGCAGAGGTTTTTAACTTGGGGTCCATAGGTAGAATGCAGCGGCTCTGGGAATTTGGATGGGGAAAATCACATCTTTATTTTCATTACCCTTTAACTGAAATACAGCATTTCCTTCAATTATAAATATAGGTTACAAACCACAGCAATATTGGCAATATCAGTGACTTTGTCACCAATAGAAGTCGTAGATACTTTCATGTAATGTTATAAGTTACAGAAATCTTGAAACATGATTTATGCTCATGTCCACTTTGAAGTTGTAATAGTTATTAGACTGCCCCTAGATCTTATTATTTTCCGCGTTGATAAAGATGCACATATGACACTACATCATAATTTGTTTAGTGATTCGTAAGTGTATTTCATGGTAATTGGTTTCATTTTAAATTTTATGTATTTTATTTTGCATTTAAAAACATTTTAAGACTGGGTCATATGCAGTAAAGGAAAATGATGTTGCTTGTATTTGTTCATTAGTGGTGTTTGTGATACCAACTTTTGTTTATTGTAAGGTTTAATCATTTAATCACTTACTCTTAGGGTTTTTTATCAATTGGCTGTAGACATGACTGCCTTTTAGCAATTCACAATTTTATTGTTCAAAGAAATTCTTCACAGTGATTCAGTTTATTATCGAACAGTTAAAATTTTTATGTATAGAAGACTTTAATTAAACTATGGCATATCTATAAAATAGAATATAAACCAGTATAAAAATAAGGAATAGCTACATATACTACTATGGAATGAATTCCGGGATATGCTGTTAATTCAAAAGAGCAAAATTAAGACATAAGTATATAGTATACCACATTTTATCTAAGAAATAGGATACGTAAGTATAAAATAAAAATATATGCTAGCTTATTTTTATAAAAATGGCCTAAATGCAATGAGATATTCTGGATGCTGGAACAGAAAGAGGACATTAATGGAAAAACTAATGAAATCTGAAAAAAGTTTATAGCTTAGTTGATGTTACTTCTCATTTTTGACATTGTACCATGATTATATAAGATGTCAACATTAGAGGAGGCTGGGTGAAGGGCATATAGTCCTCTCTGTGCTATCTTTGTGACTTTTCTGAAAGCTGAACATTATTCCTAGTTTTTTAAACAAGAGTAAAAAAGTGAAAAGGTAAATAAGAAACTAATAAAAATATTACTTACGAGGGAGAACAGGATAAAGGCAATAGGAATAGAAACTAGAGGCCTCTAAATGTACACTGTTTTATAAATGTAACTCTGAAACTATGTAATGTTTTAAGTAATTTTTAAAACAAAAGTGAAGGAAATAAATTTCCTAAAATAAAAAGCCAAAATAATCTAAAATATAACTACTTTTTGCATTGCTGGCTTAATTACACAGAGGGGAATTATGTCAAGTGATTTTAAAACAGATAATTTGCCTGCACACTCCTAGTGGGATGCATACTATGGCCAAAACAAACTGTAAAAAAATCTTAAACTGTTTTGAGTAATTGTGTGCTAATATTAGCACTGTTATTTTGAACCCATTGTATATGTACATATATATACATATATATGCATATGTATATGTGTCTGTGTGTATAATATATAGTAGTATAACATTAATAAAGTATGTTTATGTCATTACTAATCAATATTTTCAGTACAATAGACAAAAATAAAAACAAAATCAAAGAAGTAAAAGCTCTATAGTCATGTACTTAAACTACAGTGTTTACTGGGGTGAATTCATGATAATTTTCTCTTAAAAATATCAGAGGCAGTATGATATTATTTTACTGATGATTCAAAGAAGCAAATTAAAGATAAAGACATAAATAAGGTGATTTCTTGGTGATTAAAAGAAGCAAATTAAGAGATGCATACATAAATAAGGAAAAGAAGTCAGATTGAAAAAAATAATTAAGTCAGCACAGTGGTCTCCAATGTGCAAGGCACTGTTGGGAATAGCGGGCAAAGGATAGTCTACTCATTATAGCTATTGTCAAATGGAGGAAAGAGATACTTTGAAGGTAATGAGTATGGGGCAAACCATCCCTTTATACTTAATCACTGAGGAAATTGCACTAAAATTAACGATACTGACAATTATGATTTGAATTAAGAAAAGCTTCAATCATGACATCTTCTTTTGGAGAGCAGTCAAATGTTTTAATATATTAGAAAATAAATAAAACATGTTTCAGCATTTAAACGTAAGTTCACATATGTAAAAATTTATGTGTGTGGCTCGCCTTATTCCCAGATGGTACTGCAAAATGAAGAGTGGTTATATTTGGAAGCACTTCCAAATATGAGCTAATGTCCCCTATTGATTTGCACCATGTGATACCTTGAAGTATCTTGGTAGGAATAACAAGCGTCTGGTCTGAGTCTATAATTATGAAAGGAATTGGCTGATAAGTAGTTATATGAATCCATGTGTCTCTCAGAATGTAAGTGCTGCCTGAATAGGTCATTGCAAGATGATCGGGGCTGTCTAAATATACAGTTAATCTCCAAATGAATCTGGAGTATCTCTTCCCCTCCCCCCAGTGCCTTGCACATTGGAGACCATTGTGCTGATTTAATTAAATATTTTTTTCAATCTGACTTCTTTTCCTTATTTATGTCTTTATCTCTTAAAAAGTAGTAGCATTATAGTTTGCTTCACATTTTAAACGTGGGATTTATTGAATCACTAGTCTCAGATATCAATGACAGAATAATCTTAGTTGAACTTGTCCTTACATGAGATACTCAGACATTGATGGCTTTCTTTTTTGGTAGAATGGTTAATTCTTTAATTATACTTTACTGCTATCTGTTTTCTGGGCCAAAAGTAAAGAAATATACTGAATTGATAGATCACATTATAAGGAGAACAACTGATCTTATTTTTCAAATAGGGCAGAAATGTGCTCAATTTTCTAAAAAATGTTAATTCGTTCTTTCGTAAATATCTATATACCAGGCACTATTCTAATACTGTAACATGCAGTGGTGAATTATCCATGGAGAGTATCCCTCCTCACACTCTTGCCTATTCCTACCATTTTCCGCTATTGTCTGAAATTTATTGCATAGTTGCAATGCAAGTGCAATTCATGTATTTTAACAAGTTTTTAAAAATGCTTATGTATCTGGAGTTGGTAGAAGACTATCCTCTTAGTGTTAGCAGAATCAGATTACTTCCCATCTAACATCTAGCTGAAATGAACCTCATTGATGGCATAAACTTTGTCTTAAAATGAGCATTGTGGAAGAAATTGTTGATTAATTTGGCATATTAAATATTCGTAGTGTGGACATTTGGGCAGCTAGAAGACAGATGAGAGCAGTGAGTATCTAAGGAATCGGGGGTAAGGGAAAGAAAGGAATAAAGAAAGGAAGATCCATTTCTAAGGACAAACTGCTTCTGTCATTGTGCCACAGGCTGACTTTGTAGCCTATCCCAGAGCCAGTTTTCTTGGCGTCTCGTCTCTCGCTCCACTCTCCCTCATCTCTCCCCTTGACCTTCCCTTTTGTTGAAGCTGTTCTTTATTTAGGATGTATCAATCAGAATATCCTCACAGTTTCCATATTTACAAAGCTGCCAGAATATTTTATAAACCTAAGCCAAATATTACTCCACTAATTAAAACTTTCCAGTGGCTTCCCAATACATTTAGAATAAAAGTCAAACTCCATACCTCAACCTACAAAAGTCTGCTTTATCTGGCTTGGGCCTGTTCTGTGATATTATCTCCCACTGTCTTAGTTTGTTTTATATTGCTATCACAGAATACCGCAGACTAGGTAATTCATAGTGAACAGAAATATATTTGGCTCACAGTTCTGGAGGCTAGGAAGACCAGAATTGAGGGGTCACATCCAGTGAGGGCTTTCTTTTTTTTTTTTTTTGAGATGGAGTCTCGCTCTGTCACCCAGGCTGGAGTGCAATGGTGCGATCTCAGCTCA
Source organism: Hylobates moloch (assembly GCF_009828535.3). NCBI lineage: Eukaryota > Metazoa > Chordata > Mammalia > Primates > Hylobatidae > Hylobates > Hylobates moloch. The sequence continues at coordinate 30,172,318 of NW_026652292.1, read as the reverse complement.
CCGCAACCTCCACCTCCCGAGTTAAAGCAATTCTCCTGCCTCAGTCTCCTGAGTAGCTGGAATTACAGGCGCGCACCACCGTGCCTGGCTAATTTTTGTATTTTTAGTAGAGACGAGGTTTCACCATGTTGGCCAGGCTGGTCTCGAGCTCCTGACCTCATGATCCGCCCATCTCCGCCTCCCAAAGTGTTGGGATTACAGGCTTGAGCCACCGCGGCTGGCCCAGTGAGGGCCTTCTTGCTGTGTTACAACATGAGTGAGAGACAGTGGGAGATCAAACCCACAGCCTCAAGCCCTTTTATAATTGGCATTAAAACATTCATGCAGGCGGAGCCCTCACGACCTTCCCATTGGGTCCCCTTTCCCAACATGGCTCCATTGGAGAGTAAGTTTCTAACACATGCTTTTTGGGGGGCACATTCAAACTACAGTACCCACTGTTCTGGTGCTTAGCCATGCTGCCTTTCTCTCCGTGATTTGGACATCCTGAGTATATTCTTGGTTGGCAGATTTTGGACTTCTTTTTTCTCTCCTATCTCTTGACTCTTTCCCTAGACCTTTGTATTTCGCTAACCCCCATGTTAATCTCTAAATGGAAATACCCTTATATTTTTGTTTACTTGTTTATTGCTTCTCTGATTTCATTGGAACATAAGCTCCATGAAGGGAGAGATCTGTTGTGTCATGTTCTCTGCTGTTCATTAATGATGTGTTCAATGAGTAAATACAGTATATTTTATTATGATCAATTTTACTTATTATTTTAGGGGAATACCCTCTGTAAGCAATGCCTCGTTTTCATTTAGTTTCCCTCTTTGTAAAAAGGCCAAAGTTTTCAAATAAATATACAAATATATGCATAAGCTGAAAAAAACAAACTTTGCCTTATATTAAGTCTCTTTAATTTGGGGGAAGTTGAGATGGTAAAAGAGCATGCAGCTCTCTTTTTCTTACAGTTCATATTTGTGCTAGAAGGCTGAAAAGTATTCTTACGTGTCGTGGGTATGTTTCCTGGGGCTTCATCACTGTTAGCCAGAGAATGTTATCTGTTGTTGAAGAAAAGAATAGGCAAGGGAAATGTCAGACCAGCAGTGTCGCTTTCTGTTTTATGTGATTTTATTCTTACTGCACCATCCTCCTTACTTCTACGTTCTGTAACTAGTTTGGAAGCTTCTTAAGAATGAAAATGGGAACATGTATTTTTATTTCCCAGTAGTGTGTAGCATAGTGCTAGAGAGTAAATAATCAATAGTCACTTTTTCACTAAAAATAGTATTTAAGTTTTACATAGATCTTTGCAGTTTAGCAAGAAATACAACATCATTTATTACAAAAACTCAGTGAAGTAGCAAGGCAGATATTAATTTCTTTTCTTTTACAGATTGAAAGACAGATTTCAGAGCTTAACAGAGTTATCTGAGTTCACTCAGCTAGAAGTGGCTGAGCTGGGAGTAGAGACTCTGGAGAGTGTTCTGTTTCCTCTAAGTGCTCATGTCTCTTTGTGACACACTGTTAATGATGATGGTATTGTATACAAATTAAAAGAGGAAATAACTTCATGTAAGATATAGTGAAATACTGTTAATTCTTTGATAATAAAGTGAAAACATGGATTAAGCGTTTGAAACAGAACTCACATACAGTCTCTCAGATACCAATGAGGCCTCTGAGACTATGCTAGCATTTTAGGTCAATAGTGGAAGAACAAATTGTTCCAATGGGTCTCAGCCTTCAAGCCTTATTGTCTTTTGCAAATTTGCTTATAAGCTGCTGAAAATGCCACAGAATTGCCCTATCATTAGGGAATATAATAGTATCAAAGAATTTTGCTTTTTCACTTCTAAGAGAATTTTGAAAAACTATTAACCTCCTTGCATATTTTTGACATTCAAAATTTTTGTTATAAGTAAAATGGTTGACCAGGAGCACTGGCTCACACCTATAATCTCAGCACTTTGGGCAGCTGAGGTGGGCGGATCACAAGGTCAAGAGATCGAGACCATCCTGGCCAACATGGTGAAACCCCCTCTCTACTAAAAATAAAAAAATTAGCTGAGCATGGAGGTGCGTGCCTGTAGTCGCAGCTACTCAGGAGGCTGAGGCAGGAGAATCACTTGAACCCAGTAGGCGGAGGTTGCAGTGAGTCGAGATGGCACCATTGCACTCCAGCCTGGTGACAGAGCAAGACTGCATCTCAAAAAAAAAAAAAAAACAAGTAAAATAGTTGCAAATGATGGAATTGTCACTGTATTATTATAAATATTGACATACTAAAATAAAACTACTATATGACTTTTTAGAATATGTTCAGTGGCATTTAAGTGCAATTATAATAAAAGGCAATCATATATTTTAAAATACTTGCATAAGCTCTTTTTAACAGTTGGAAATTTTATATCTCTCTTGGAACTATAATTTTCATTGCATTTTTTTTCATAAATCATAATTTAGATAGTTTTATGCTTGCTTTACTTTATGGATCACTCATTACATACCTCTTAAGACATATGTCCATTATTATAAAATTTAAAACAGTTTATTTTCTGTGACCATAAGGCTCTAAGTATTTAAAACATTCTCCTGAATTGCATTGTCATTACAATATTATTACTACATGATTAGTACAAGATAAATATATATTTTTAAAATAATATATAGTTGTTAACATAAAATAAAATTTTCTTAGGCATACTTTATTACCATTATTAGATGGGGCAGGTGTTTTCCCAATCAATTCATGTGTCTATGTTTACTATTTATTGCTAGGATGAAATGGGATTTAGCATCAGTTTTATTTCTGTTGATTTTTAAATGCATAGATGCTATAAATGTTATTCATACAAATAAGTAGATAAGAATGGAATGGAATAAGTTTGTTATAGCAGTGTTATTCAGTGTGATATTAGAGCAGTATTCACTTAGTTCTTTTTTTTTTGCAATAAATGCCAAAATTCATGTAAGTTAACTTTCATCAAGATTAATTTTAATGATTTATCAGCTGACAAGTTGATTTTGGCCCTCCTTCAATTTTGCTAAAAGCAAAGAATTTGAAACCATCTTATTTTCCAAAGGTTTTTCTTCCCTGTCAGAATAATTCATTTTCTAAAAGCTGATACTGATATTTGAAAATGTTGCTTTGTTTGGTGCCCCAGAAGTTGTGACATTTATGGGCCACGAACTAGGGTAAGATTCTGGATGGGTAAAAAGTTTGCCTATCTTTTGTGAGGAGGGAGAAAGAGATTATAAAGGAGCACCACGGGTATATCCTCAGGCAGATCAGCTTTAGTAAAAAGAATGTATGGAAATTGAGTACCTGGAAATACAGTGATCTGCAAATACCATTTTGAATGCCACAAGGTTAATGGACTAGCTGTGAGAGTTGAATGAAACACCCTGATAAACTGGGTCGGGAAGAGAATGATCAGAAGCTGCCACCATTCACGTTTTATTATTTATTATTAATTGTCTCACTTTAGAGGAAAATTCCAAAGATGGTCAAATACAGTGACTTTTCATTGATTTCTCAGAAAACTGCTAAGTCGGTAGAATAAAGTAAGATATGTCTCTAATTTTTATTATTTAGAGATGTTTTGCTTACTTCTTGAACATAGAAATTTAGTGTTTGCTGAAAGCAAACTGGTTCACATTTTTTTTTGCAGGGATAAATAATAGGAGGGCTGGTTTTTGGCAAAATTACCAGATAGCAATGTTGATTTTTGGTGATTTCTCACATCTTCCTTCAGCATATGCCTTTCTTTCATTTTTCAGATTCTTCAGTTCTTCAACTCTTGAGTTGCTACAATGATCTACCTACCCCCAAACCCCACCTCCTTATCTTCACCTTGTCTCTGACATCTCAATTTTAAGGGGAATTCCTAAAGAATCCAAAACCTTCAAGACACAAAAGAATGCAAGATACAAAGGAGTAGTGACAGGCAATGAGGAATGTTCTTTTGAAGTAAAAAGTTACTTCCTGAAATATAGATAGGTAGCTAATGCTACTTATTTTTTCTTCCATGGTCAGGTCTGGGGCACTGGGAAGAATGAGTAAAGGGCAGCGTAGTTCCTGTGTGCTGGACCAGTGTTTATTATGTAGGTCAAGTAGTATTTTATAAGCCAAATGACCTTCTTAGACTGAGTTCCAAGACTAGGCTATTTAGGTCGGATCCACGTGATATAAATATTGCATATCATATGAAACTGAAGACAGTGACCAGATACTGACCTCCCAGGTTGTGGCGCCGAAAGATTAATGAATGGATGAAGTTTGGGTTTCTGACAGCATTTTGGCTTTCAGAAAAAGTTGTGAGCAATGGTAGTGACAAGCAAGTAAAGGACTGTTGTATCTAAGTCTAAATAAACAAAAAGATAGGAGCAGACTGAATATAAATAGATGAAGGTTTTTTTTTCTTAGTGCCAAGATAAAGCACATAGCAAAGCAGAATCTTTATAATGATTATAGAGTCGAGTTTGAGTTCATTGCTCTGGAGAAGAATAAGCAAATCTGTGTATTTTTAAACATCTTCCATGCTAAATTTTATTTTTAATGAAATCATGTGCATCAGTTTAAAGAGAAACAATATTCTTGAATCCATATAACTTCAATTATTGGCATGAAGAATGTGGTTTAACAAGACACTAACCTACAATTTTCTTAATGGAGTCAGTTTCTTCTTCAAAGAGCAAAACCATTCTTAACTCTATAAGAAAATGATAAGCTATTGTATTTCCCATTCCAAGGAAAGTTATTCCAGCACAGCAAGCTGCAACCATCATGATAAATATTAGAGCCAGTCACCAGAGTGTTTCTATATTGCTCACGAAGCCTTAGCATATTTTATATCCTACACAGTGTAGTGGAGAAAATTAAGCCTTGCAACAGCTAGGGACTTATGCCACGGTAATTTCCTTAAATAAATTTATTTGTTTTATTTAACTTATTATAAAAGTCATTAATACATAGCTTATAGAACTTCTACCATAAAAAGGCCTGAGGAGATCCTCAGTCAATTTTTTTTTTTTTTAAATCTAGAGGTCTAGAGATTGGTCAAAGATCACATCATGAGTTGGTCCCAGAGCTGACTCCCAGTCCACTGCTCCTGCTGCTTTTCCAGTCACCCTCCTGAGATGGCCCGCTTGTCTGTATGCACATACAGAAAGAGGTACTGGGAAAAGCAGGAAATAATACTTAAAGCCCTTCCATTTGTATTTCCAGAGCCTGTCAGAGAGAATTTGGCAACCCAAGTAAAGTCTTTAGAGATATCAGAGTATTTATTCTTCACTCCGATGACCAAATTTAGACCTGTCTGAGATTTAAGATGTTTGGTGAACTATAGCATCAGTGATATTTCCTCTTAAATTTTAAGAGCGGTATGCCAAAGAAATGCTGGGATGCGGCAGAGATTCACTGGGCAGGATCTGGGTATAGGGACACACAAAGCAATCTGGAGAGCTGAATATTTATGGTAAACGTTTGCAAGTTTGAAAATCTTGTATATACCAATAGGTGCTCTGATTGAAGTCAGGGGTGAGAGTTCTGGAACTCTGTTTTCCTGTCTTTCTCTTTCTCTGAGCTGCTGCTTCTTCAAAGATCCCTGGGCTTATACAAAAACACCTCTTGGAAACCACAGGGCTAGGAAATTGACTTGCAAAGGAATCGTTTATTTGAAATTACTGACATATCACTTTCTTTAGTCCAACAAATATTTACATAATTAGAGTGGTCTTTTATGCAAATTTATGATGTACTACTTTTCACTCTAAGATAATGTTAAGTCAGCTGATTCCTCAATAATAATTTATTTTTTCATACCAGTTATTGGAGGAATGTCTGTGGCCATACCACCCTGAATACGCTCGATGTTGTCTCATTTTGGAAGCTAAGCAGGGTCGGGCCTGGTTAGTACTTGGATGGGAGGTAATTCACTATACATCATGAGGTGTTTTCTTTTACTTTTTTTTTTTTTTTTGAGACGGAGTCTCGCTCTGTCGTCCAGGCTGGAGTGCAGTGGCGCGATCTCGGCTCGCTGCAAGCTCCGCCTCCCGGGTTCACGCCATTCTCCTGCCTCAGCCTCTCCGAGTAGCTGGGACTACAGGCGTCCGCCACCACGCCCGGCTAATTTTTTTGTATTTTTAGTAGAGACGGGGTTTCACCGTGGTCTTGATCTCCTGACCTCATGATCCGCCCGCCTCGGCCTCCCAAAGTGCTGGGATTACAAGCGTGAGCCACTGCGCCCGGCCAAGGTGTTTTCATATAATTGACCCACTTGATCTTTGTAACAATTCTTTAAAACAGGTATTTTAGATATTCATTTCTCAGGTGAAGCAGCAGAGCCTCAGAAAAATTGAGCTGTCCCAAGGCTGCATAAGTAGTCACTAGGGAAACCAATATCTCAACCTAGGCTTCTGAGCATGAGTTTGGGCTTTTTAGACTGTTTTCTTTCTAACCTATGTGGGTTTGCCCATTGTCTTTGGTACAATTTGAGAAAATGCTAGTATAGCCTGTAGTCACAGAATTAATCAAATCCAGATTTGGTTTATAAAGTACAGAAAACCATGACCTCGGTTTCACTTGCACTCACTAACTAAGCTAATTGGCTGAGGGGAATTAAAATCTCCATGGTAATTATCACTAAAGCTTAAGCATGCTTAATTATAAGCTGGAATCCTGGATTGTTTTCATTACTGTCTGCTTCAAGATTCATTGTTCTTATTAAAGCATAGTCATGTCTATGAGCAGAGCTATCTCTAGATAGTAAAAGAATTTTCCCTAAACTTTCATCTCTATTTTTTGTGCTAGTATCAGGGAAATGACTTAGGGAAGTGAGTGATGGGAATAAGGAAGTCATCCTGCCAACAAATGCACAAAAGGACCTACACAAATATAATCAATCCACAATTTTGCCATTTTATGCCAAAAGGGATAGAATTTCTCTCATTTCACCCTCAAGCTGCAATTTTCTGACGTCATTTTAAAATCACTGCTCCTAATCCTCATTTCATCAAACTTTATCTCTTCATAATAACTGAGATGTGGAGACAGAAAAGTAAGCTCATACTGATTTTCTTCCCTAACCCTGTCTCTCTCAGGAAAGTTGCTAATAGGCACCAGCACAAACCTTTTATATGTTCTTCTACAATGCACAGCTGTGCACTAAGCACACAGAGAGGCACACAACACAAAACCAGTCACCTGGTGAGCAAAGAAGAATCAAGGGCAGAGGAAAAGTTGCAGTGAAATTTTTGGTTGTTTCTTCTTAGGACAGTGTTTTTGTCTGACTATAATGTAAGACTGGAGAATTGTTGGCTCTAGTTTACAAGTCTGGCCACACTTAGAGAATCCTTTCCATGTGGGGAATCATTTTGATCTGATAGGCAGCCACATACTTGTCTTATTTGTCTGGGAGTCCAGTCATCTCACCTCTTTAATTTCCACCATATGGTTAGGAGTTTGAAAATATTCAATACGGTCAGACCTCCAAGGTTTCTACAGTATGAATGTTTAATTGGCACTGAAATTCTCAGCCCTGGGAATCAGTTGCTATCAGCCAGAATCTCCTGAGGTCACTTCATACCATAGCAGACCACCTCTAATCTTCTGCACCCGATGATATTTTGGCAGGGTATTCAGACTTCCTTTCGTTTCTTAGTTCTTCTTGAAGTTTCATGACAATTAGATGCCCTCACCATGACAATTTCCTCATGGTCACATCTCCAGGTGTTGGGAACAAGTGTGTCTGGTGCTATATTTGAGTATGACCCAAACACATATTTTCTTTCTTCCCAGGCAAGCCTGGAAGCATTTTAGCCATCTTTTCTACACGTATTTTTGAGGAGATCCTGACGAGAGAGTACAAGTTGTGGTTTTCATGTTGAATTTATTGCCTTTCTCATTAAACAGTAGTAAGAAATGGAGTCTCATAGTTTTCATCTGTCCAGAGTTTCTGGTACAGCTTTTGATGTTTTCTGGTTTATAGCCTGGTATGGATTTCCTGTATTCAGCAGACATTTGATCCTTTTTCCCACCACCCTCCTATTTTTTAAACACAGGAAAGTTAAATTCCTGGGATGGCAGAATAGAGTAGCTGATACAAAACTATGGTATTTTAATCCTATCACACAATTAATTGTTAAGTCCTTGGTTGTGGGACACACACTGTAAATGTTAAAAGGCCTCAGAATTGGGGAATACCACTGTCGTTCATTCAGCATATATTTTTTTAAGCCTCCCTTTGGAGGGACAATGCTGGACTAGGCAACAAACTAGATTCTGTTAATTTATTTCAAATATTTTATCTTGAGAAAAGGAAAACCGTTACAAAGAAAATAAGAAGGCACTTGAATTTATTTTTAGCTATCGGTGTTTTCAAAAAACGACCACACTAATTGATGTATGCACTGAGTAAATCTATTTGTGGGATCTCACTATGGCCCCAGTTACTAGACAGAAATAACAAATTAATATCATCATATCTTCTCAAGTCTTGATCTGAGAGGCATGGTTTGTCTTTGTAAATGGAAAAAGCAATATTAATTAACATGATTTATCTCCACAGGAATGATGAATGATGTGGAATCCCACCCTTGGATCTTTAATGCTTTGCCTGGTTCTCTGTCTCCTACCTCTTAGAATATGACACACGAGGATGGTTTTTTTAAAAAAATATATAGGATATAATTAGGAAACTACTGATTCTTCATGGTAATGTCAGTGTTTGGTGGCTGAGATAATAAAAAAGCAAGATAATTTAAAATCATTTATTAATTTTTGCAACCAATCATATGCATACAGTCACATACCACATAATGATGTTTCCGTCAATGGTGAACCACATATACTACGGTGGTTCCATAAAATTATAATGGATCTGAAACATTTCTATCACCTAATGATGTAGCTGTTGCCATGTCATAGTGCAGCACATTACTTCTGTGTTTGTAGTGATGCTGATATAAACAAATCTGTGCAGCCAGTTATATCAAAGTCTAGCACATACAGTTATATACAGTACATAATTCTTGATAATGATAATAAATGACTATGTTACTGGTTGATTTATTATACTATACTTTTAATCATTATTTTAGAGTATACTGCTTCTACTTATAAAAAAAGTTATCTGTAAAACAGCTTCAGGCAGCTCCTTCAGGAGTGCTCCAGAAGAAGGCATTGTTACCACAGGAGATAACAGCTCCATGTATGTTATTGCCCCTGAAGACCTTCCAGTGGGACAAAATGTGGAGGCGGAAGACACTGATATTGTAGGCCTAGGCCAGTGTGTTTGTGTCTTATTTTAAATTAAGTCTAAAACATTAAAAACAATTATTTTAAAAATAGAAAAAAGCTTATAGAATAATAATATGAAGAAAAAATACTTTGTAGCTCTGCAATTGTGTTTGTGTTTTATTTAAGCTAAGTGTTATTACAAAAGAATCAAAAAGTTAAAAAAATCAAAAAGTTTATAAAGTAAAAAAGTTTCAGTAAGCTGAGGTTAATTTATTATTGAATAAAGCATTTTTAAAATACATTTAATGTAGGCAAAGTGTACAGTGTTTATAAAGTCTACAGTAGTGTACAATAATGTGCTAGGCCTTCCCATTCACTCACCACTTATTCACTGACCCACCTAGACCAGCTTCCAGTCCTGCAAGCTCCATTCATGATAAGTGCCCTATACAGGTGTACCATTTCTTATCTTTTAAAAGATAGTTTCTCTGTATTTTTTCTATATTTAGATATGTTTTGATACACAAATACCATAATGTTACAGTTGTCCACAATATTCAGTACAGTAACATGCTGTGTAGGTTTATAGCCTGGGAGCAATAGCTCACACCTTATATCCTAGGTGTGTAGTAGGCTGTACCGTCCAGGTTTGTGAAGTCACTCTATGATGTTTGTACAATGACGAAATTGCCTAATAAAGCATTTCTCAGAACATTTCCCTGTCATTAAGCAATGCACGACTGTATTTATAAAATCAGATATATCTTCATGAATTGGCTTTATTTAGGTTAATGTTAAAATATTTTCCCAAAATCACACTAAGACTTGGAGGTTATCTTACAAGTATCTGAGATTACAAATGTATTTTGAATATCTATAGAAGGTATTACATTCTGTATTTTTTCATATTTGATGATTTACATTATTATTTTCATTTCTGCTACCATGAAAACAAGAATGAGTTTAGCATGCTGTTCATAAGGTGTCAAAGGTGTACTGGCTAGGTTGGAGTCACCTCTCCAGATCTGTCTCTTTCTATTCATACCTGCTTCACCCCGCTTTGGCCCCTAGAAACTTGATAGGTATAGACTAGTCAGACTCTGGTGCCTCTAGCTTCTGGATGCTTTTGGTCAATGGGAGCCTTGGTCATATTTCTGGGCATTTTTCCTGAGTTTACTTTCAGTGGCTGTCTGTCTTTCAAAGGTGACCATCTGACATGACGAGTTTCCTCATGGGCTATGGTCACCTCACTACTCTTCCACTGTGCTTAGGAGTATTAACAGATCCTTGGGTATTATGAGCCTCCAGGTGACCTATTTACTGTCTCTCCTCTCACATCCTTCCACACATTGTATATCATCTTGTTATAAATAAAGCATCCTCACACCCTTCTGCCTTCAGTGTGCCATCTGTTTCCTATAGGGACACTGACTTTTTTTTAAAAAAGAAAAGATACAGAGCTCAGGGTGCAGGGTAGCTGTGGATTACTTTCATTTGTAAACAGTGAGGGAAGAATAGAAGAATAGAAAAAGAAGAATAGAAAATTGTAGCTCACCTTCAGATTTGTTAGAAAAGAGCTTAAAGCTCCTAGGATAAGCACATTTACTATTTTTTCTGTCCCAAACAGATATAATTTATATACATATTTATATACCTTGTGTTTGCTCAGTTTTGTACATAGCTCAAAATTTCAGTGAATTTACTAGTGTACGAATATGGGTGAAGAATAGCGGTTTAGATCTGCCCCATGGGTAAGATGCATTTTTTTTTTGACAGAATTTTGCTCTTGTTGCCCAGGCTGGAGTGCAATGGTGTGATCTTGGCTCACTGCAACCTCCACCTCCAGAGTTCACGCGATTCTCCTGCCTCAGCTTCCCTAGTAGTTGGGATTACAGGCGCCCACCACCATAGCCTGCTAATTTTTTGTATTTTTAGTAGAGACGGGGTTTCACCATATTGGCCAGGCTAGTCTCGAACTCCTGACCTCAGGTGATCCACCCGCCTCGGCCTCTCAAAGTGCTGGGATTACAGGCAAGAAGCAATTTTTTATTCCTGAGATCGTATATGTTTCCTCCAACTGCCCCTGAGATGATTATTTATTATCCATAGTGATTGTGCTGATGGAATTTCTGAGGATAACTAATAATTCTGTCAGAGCTCACTCCAGTTAGTCTTTTCTTTGGCAACTGTCTTTTCTTTGGCAAGTGACTAAAAGTATTCTTATGTCTGTTATTCACTGTGGTACTGCTTCCTCTATTCAGAGGCTATGTGGACTATAGCATTCTAAATGTATAAACTCTAAACCTTAGTGTTCTAGGTGGGCATTTGGAATGAGGAATGGCAAAAGACTTTTCTACTCACTCAGGACTTTCATATATAGGAAACAGGACAGGATAGGTGAAACGATAACTCTGCTTTTTTAGCATCTGTTTTGAAATAATTTTAGATTCACTAAAAGTTACAAAAATAGTATTCTTGTGCACCATTTACCAACTTCCCCCAATGATAGCATCTTTGCCTAACCAGAATTTTATATTAAGAATTTTTTTTTATTATTATTATACTTTTAGGGTACATGTGCACAATGTGCAGGTTTGTTACATATGTATCCATGTGCCATGTTGGTGTGCTGCACCCATTAACTCATCATTTAGCATTAGGTAAATCTCCTAATGCTGTCCCTTCCCCCTCCCCCCACCCCACAACAGTCCCCGGAGTGTGATGTTCCCCTTCCTGTGTCCATGTGTTCTCATTGTTCAATTCCCACCTATGAGTGAGAACATGCGGTGTTTGGTTTTTTGTCCTTGCGATAGTTTACTGAGAATGATGTTTTCCAGTTTCATCCATGTCCCTACAAAGGACATGAACTCATCATTTTTTATGGCTGCATAGTATTCCATGGTGTATATGTGCCACATTTTCTTAATCCAGTCTATCGTTGTTGGACATTTGGGTTGGTTCCAAGTCTTTGCTATTGTGAATAGTGCCGCAATAAACATACGTGTGCATGTGTCTTTATAGCAACATCATTTATGATCCTTTGGGTATATAGCCAGTAATGGGACGGCTGGGTCAAATGGTATTTCTATTTCTAGATCCCTGAGGAATCGCCACACTGACTGCCACAATGGTTGAACTAGTTTACAGTCCCACCAACAATGTAAAAGTGTTCCTATTTCTCCACATCCTCTCCAGCACCTGTTGTTTCCTGACTTTTTAATGATGGCCATTCTAACTGGTGTGAGTTGGTATCTCATTGTGGTTTTGATTTGCATTTCTCTGATGGCCAGTGATGATGAGCATTTTTTCATGTGTTTTTTGGCTGCATAAATGTCTTCTTTTGAGAAGTGTCTGTTCATGTCCTTCGCCCACTTTTTGATGGGGTTGTTTGTTTTTTTCTTGTAAATTTGTTTGAGTTCATTGTAGATTCTGGATATTAGCCCTTTGTCAGATGAGTAGTAAAATACCTAGGAATCCAACTTACAAGGGATGTGAAGGACCTCTTCAAGGAGAACTACAAACCACTGCTCAATGAAATAAAAGAAGATACAAACAAATGGAAGAACATTCCATGCTCATGGGTTGGAAGATTCAATATCGTGAAAATGGCCATACTGCCCAAGGTAATTTATAGATTCAATGCCATCCCCATCAAGCTACCAATGACTTTCTTCACAGAATTGGAAAAAACTACTTTAAAGTTCATATGGAACCAAAAAAGAGCCCGCATCGCCAAGTCAATCCTAAGCCAAAAGAACAAAGCTGGAGGCATCACGCTACCTGACTTCAAACTATACTACAAGGCTACAGTAACCAAAACAGCATGGTACTGGTACCAAAACAGAGATATAGATCAATGGAACAGAACAGAGCCCTCAGAAATAATGCCACGTATCTACAAACTATCTGATCTTTGACAAACCTGACAAAAACAAGAAATGGGGAAAGGATTCCCTATTTAATAAATGGTACTGGGAAAACTGGCTAGCCATATGTAGAAAGCTGAAACTGGATCCCTTCCTTACACCTTATACAAAAATTAATTCAAGATGGATTAAAGACTTACATGTTAGGCCTAAAACCATAAAAGCCCTAGAAGAAAACCTAGGCAATACCATTC
>NW_026652292.1:29923004-30158572 GCF_009828535.3 Hylobates moloch | reverse complement strand
TGTAAAAGTGTTCCTATTTCTCCACATCCTCTCCAGCACCTGTTGTTTCCTGACTTTTTAATGATGGCCATTCTAACTGGTGTGAGTTGGTATCTCATTGTGGTTTTGATTTGCATTTCTCTGATGGCCAGTGATGATGAGCATTTTTTCATGTGTTTTTTGGCTGCATAAATGTCTTCTTTTGAGAAGTGTCTGTTCATGTCCTTCGCCCACTTTTTGATGGGGTTGTTTGTTTTTTTCTTGTAAATTTGTTTGAGTTCATTGTAGATTCTGGATATTAGCCCTTTGTCAGATGAGTAGTAAAATACCTAGGAATCCAACTTACAAGGGATGTGAAGGACCTCTTCAAGGAGAACTACAAACCACTGCTCAATGAAATAAAAGAAGATACAAACAAATGGAAGAACATTCCATGCTCATGGGTTGGAAGATTCAATATCGTGAAAATGGCCATACTGCCCAAGGTAATTTATAGATTCAATGCCATCCCCATCAAGCTACCAATGACTTTCTTCACAGAATTGGAAAAAACTACTTTAAAGTTCATATGGAACCAAAAAAGAGCCCGCATCGCCAAGTCAATCCTAAGCCAAAAGAACAAAGCCGGAGGCATCACGCTACCTGACTTCAAACTATACTACAAGGCTACAGTAACCAAAACAGCATGGTACTGGTACCAAAACAGAGATATAGATCAATGGAACAGAACAGAGCCCTCAGAAATAATGCCACGTATCTACAAACTATCTGATCTTTGACAAACCTGACAAAAACAAGAAATGGGGAAAGGATTCCCTATTTAATAAATGGTACTGGGAAAACTGGCTAGCCATATGTAGAAAGCTGAAACTGGATCCCTTCCTTACACCTTATACAAAAATTAATTCAAGATGGATTAAAGACTTACATGTTAGGCCTAAAACCATAAAAGCCCTAGAAGAAAACCTAGGCAATACCATTCGGGACATAGGCATGGGCAAGGACTTCATGTCTAAAACATCAAAAGCAATGGCAACAAAAGCCAAAATTGACAAATGGGATCTAATTAAACTAAAGAGCTTCTGCACAGCAAAAGAAACTACCATCAGAGTGAACAGGCAACCTACAAAATGGGAGAAAATTTTCGCAACCTACTCATCTGACAAAGAAATTTTTTATAGAAGAGATTTATTGATTTATTTCTGTCCTCTGTGTTTTAGTTTGTTCATGAGCTAATATCAAAGAAGCTCCACCTTTCTGTTTTTATTTTGGGAAACATTTAGGATGCTTTTGTTGCCTCTTAAGAGGGAACAAATAGTATAATAAATTCATTTTGCTAGAAAGTATTAGCTTGGCGGGTAGTGAAAGGCTGCTTTTCTTGTAGAATTTTTAGCAATGACAACAAAATATTGACTTTTTTTATTCCATAACAGAACAATTGGTTGTGATTTGTTACATACCAGAAATGCTTTGCCTAGCAGTGCCAAAGTATATTTGGGGAAGGATGTGGAGTTTATAGGCAGCCTTTGTTTAAAAAAAGAGAGAGAGATGGAAAGAACTACTTTTTCCAGTTTTTTATTTATTATAGCTAGCACATTTTTTCTGTTTATAAATTTATTTCCAATGTCTGTCTACCAAAAAGTAAAATCTGATAGAGTACGTTTGGATATTTTATTTTCATTTTCAGACGTATGGTCTGGAAAGACCTCTTTAACAGTAAAAGATCCTTTAAAATAAGTCTTCAAATTGCCAAGAGCTGGAAATTCAGAGTAATAATTTTTATGGTAAACTTGACTTTTGAGTACTCTGTAATGATTATTGTCTCTTCTGATGTCCAATTCCAGATGAAATATTATATTTTTGTAAGATAATTTGTATTTCTTATAACTATAGAATGATCATATTTTCATTCAGATAGCCCTGCCCTCAAAATGTGGCCCTGGTCAACCAAACCCTATGTATTCAAACACTTATTTCAGATTCTGCATTCACTGAGGAGATGAAAGCAAGTTGAAATAACCTGCTCTCTGTAGCATTCATTCAACTATAAAGAGGTAGGCCATTGGTCTTTTAACAGATTATTGTGTATTAGCTGCTTTTCACTGAGGTCAAGTCTGCTGATCAAGAAGCAGACACATCAGCTAAAAACTAGTAACTTTATAATTGACCCATTTGCCAGTTTCCAAGCATTATTTGAAATATTTGGATTTAAAATTGGAGAGACAAATGTAATTTTAACTTTCCATAAAAATTGGCTATTAATTGCAATGAATTTTCAAGGTTCTAGTTCTATAATATAAAGCAAATTTATACCATATTAAATTGTACATTTATTGTGCTACTTTCAAGCGTTTAGTTTTAATAGCCCTGGAGAAGACTGTAGCTTGTTTTACTATGCTCAGTAACAAGTCAAGGCTTGGGTTGTATGTCTGTTTACCTCCAATTTGAAATTCTTTCTACAAGTATCTTTCTGCTGAAGAGGAGAATTTAAAGATGAAACTGAAGTACAAGGAACATCTTCAATTTTGGTCAATACTTGGTTCACTTAATGTGAACCCTAATCCTAGGATCTAGAAGGGGACTTACCACTCAATGGTGTGTTCTCAGGGAGCTGTGTGTTTCATTAGGAATATGATTGAACTTCTTTTTCATCAGCTTTCTCTTCATGAATCCTCTTATGGTTTTTGCTTGCTGAGATTGATACTACTTATATTGTAAATAAAGAGGTATTTTTAATAAGTAAGGCAAACCTCTTAGGTACCTTCCTATGGTCAATTTATTAGATGAGTTCATAATGACCCTCATACTTGTGTATTCTCTGGGTTTTAGTGAAATTAGCACATACCATTAATGACATGAGGAGAGCTGCGCGAGGGTAGTTGTTCATCCTCTTTTATGGTCACAAACTTTATTCCTAACCTGGCTATGTACTACTGGTTATAAAGAAGACTGGGTAAAGAATAAATCCATCACCACTACAAGGAAAATCCTTGGGATTTAAAGATTTAAATTGGGATTTAAAGAGGCGTGAGACATGGTTTCTATCATCTCGGAGCTGATAATCCAATGAGTTGGAAGTAAGCACAGAATTACAATGTAGTTTGTTAATGATATGATTAGGCTGTGTACTATATCTTTTTCTAAGGGTGAGGTTTGGGTCAAGGAGAGCTACCAGGTGGAGCTAACCTAAGATGTGAGTTCTGGAAAGACAAGTAAGAGGGCTACATAGGCAAAGGAAAGGGTGGGCAGACTGGGGGGTGTTTGGGGATGTGAGGTGCAGCACAGTAGAGTTAGAATAGATGGTAGTTAGGTGAGATACCATTATGAGCAACCATGTGTCTGAGCTTTGCAGTTCTCACACACCTTCATTTCAACCCATTCTATAGGCAAGCAAAATATCATTCCTATTTAACAAGTAAGAAAAGTAAGGCCAGAGTGAATTGTACAAAATCTTATAACTGCTACAGTCAGGGTTGGAATCCAGGTCTGGTGACTCTAAATTCTGCCCTTTTAGTATGCCATTTTGTTCAAGTCCCTCTAAAGTGAATAGTGAGTTGGACTATCTCTTCACTCATAAAAATGTACCAGTTTTCTTTCTGAGACTATACATTGTTTAGATATATCACGTGTTATTTCACTTTGTACCCTCAACTGTGCTTAGCATGTGCTTGACTTGTAGTAGATGGCCAATCATTGTTTTGAACTGAATTGAATTGATGTATGGGTATTGTAAAACTTCATTGAATGAATGAAAGTCTTGGCCAGGACTTTTCACGTTTTGCTCTCCATACTCAGTTCTCTTCCAGTTTGTTCTTACCTTCACAGGTGTCAACTCACACTAGAACTTCATTCTCAGATCCAAAACTCAGAACTGCAGCTTCTCACCCTCTAACCAGACTCTCCTTTGCATGTGGTAGAGGGTTCCTTTTCAGATACATTTGTGTAGAACCTACGCCACATGTTTAGGTTTTTTTCCCTTCATATTCTTCACTCCAAACAAAATCTTGACAAAGAAAATTATGCCTTTGTCTTGGCAAATGGTATTTGTTATCAGTTTTCTTTTCTTAAAACACTAGCAGAAGGCACAGGCACTCAGCTTCCTGTGAAGACCTTGGGGTGATTGTATACTATTTTTCACACTTGCTCTTGGCTAGGGTGATGATGACATTTTTGTTTTTAGTGGGGTTTTTTGTTTTGTTTTGTTTTGTTTTGTTTTGTTTTTGAGACGGAGTCTAGCTCTGTCACCAGGCTGGAGTGCAGTGGCATGATCTCGGCTCACTGCAACCTCTGACCCCCTGCTCAAAGTGATTATCCTGCCTCAGCCTCCTGAGTTTTGGTGGTCCTTTTTACCTCTACTTGAAATTGATGAAAAAGGAAACCATACAGTTTGTCTGGAAAGGAAATCAGAGATCATCTGATGCTGACCTGATGTTAAATGAGGACAGGGCTGGATTTAAGCAACAGAACTTGTTTGTACTGACTACTCTCCACTTTCCAGCCTTTGAATTGTGTTGACATTCACAGGAGCTGTGTGAGGCCAATTTTGTGTCAGAAAACCTGAATTTCCAAAAAAGTCTATGGAAGTAATTATGTGACTCTAATGGTTCATCTTCCCCACTGTAATGTGAGAGACAGGTCCTAAAGGACAACCTGCATCAGTCATCACTGGAAAAGGCTGTCCTGTGTTGGAGTGGCCCCATATCGAGTGTTTCTAGTGTTTTTAGTGAGGAATCCACCATATCTGTTGGCAGCCCTTCCAATTCTCTGTCCATCACAGCTTTTTCCAGATGATGAGGCTTGTTTTCTGCAGCTGTGTTTGGCCAGATGGTCATGGGTCATTCTCCCAGGCCCATCCCCCTCATGCCCAATAATGTGTGGGCCACAAAGTCCCAATTTGGATGGGATAGGGGGAGAAGTATAAATGTTGTTAGCTTAAAGATTCATGTTTTAGTGTTACATTTTTGCTCTTAGTTAAGCCTCCAGGATCCCTGTTACTTGTTTCTTACAAATGGGAGATATCAAACATAGTGATATTTAGCTTTACTTTTTATCATCACTTAGTTCTGTAGTGACAAACCAGTACCTCCACATCCAGTCTTCATCAGTGTCGTTACATCTTCGTGGGGACGTAATGTCACAAGAAACATGAGGCATTCACTTGACCAGTACACCAAATGTTCCTGGCCCCACTTTCAAGCAGTACTCTATTGGAAAATCATCCATAATTTTCTGGCTGCTGTCATTCCTGGGCCTCTGCTTTCCATAACCTCTCATTCCTGTTGAACAGCTGTGCTTCTGATTAGTTTTCTCTGGTGGTATTAACTTTTCAGCACCCAGCACACGGAAACTTTTGAAGTGATGGGAACAATGGGCCTATCCTTGCTTTGTTCCAGCCAGTTAGTCTGCTGTGCTTCAGAAAAAACACTGAGAGAGACACGAAACTAAACAAAAATAAGAATTCACATAAAATTTTCTTAAAAGAAATCTTCAGCATTGACATTGTAAAAATCATGATTATCCACTCAGTATGAAACATTGTGTTTACTTGTGTATATTTCTCTTATCTACTTTTTCCATATATTTTGAGAAACAAATATTTAGTTATCAGTAATACATACCAGTTCTCTGAGAATTTGAGGAATGAGTGACTCCAGTTGTCAAAGGTAACTATACATAACCACTTTTACTCTTTCTCTCTGACCATCCAATTTTAGATCAGATTCTATTGTTACATACACTTATTGAATGACATTTTCTTCATAGCATTTACTACTCATTCAAATAAAATCTGTTTTACAAATGTAAACATGGGGTTCAAGTGACTCTCCTGCCTCAGCCTCTCAAGTAGCTGGGACTACAGGCATGCGCCACCAAGCCTGGCTAATTTTTTTGTATTTTTAATAGAGACAGAGTTTCATCATGTTGGCCAGACTGGTCTCGAACTCCTGACCTCAGGTGATCCACTCACCTCGGCCTCCCAAAGTGCTGGGATTACAGGAGAATCACTTGAACCCCAGAGACAGAGGTTGTGGTGAGCCGAGATCTGCCACTGCATTCCAGCTTGGGTGACAGAGTGAGACTCTGTCTCAAAAAAAAGAAAAGAAAAATAATCCTATAATCCTATGTAATTCCTATTACAGAATAAAAGATTATCTGTAATCTTTTATTTTTATGAAAAATATTTCTATGCAATTCCTATTATAGAATAAAAGATTATTCATACTAATAAAAGATCATCTATAATCTTTTATTCTGTAATAGGAATTACATAGAATTTTTCAAAATTTTCAAACAGTAAGTCAATTTTGAATGCCTAAAATAAACTGAATTTAAACATAATCATCATTCTGTTTATCAATTGATGAATTTTCTTTGCTAAAATTTTTCAAGGACTGAAAGATCTGTAGTAATATACACATTTTTATTCCTAACATTGATTATTTGTGTATTCTGTTTTTGTTTCTTGATGAATCTCCTCAGGGAGCTATTAATCCTATTAGTCTTTAATGGAAACAAATGTCCTGGAAGGAAAAGAAAAAGGTATGTACAGCTTTGATTTTATAGAGAATTTAATGAAGGAAATATCTAAAGGTATGTTTTAGGGAACCCAACAAAGGATTTTGAAGCTCTCAGGTACTAACAATAAGAAGCCATTGCCATTACTGAGCTTGATGTATTCACAGGAAAGAAGCCTAAGCATATAGAATTAATAGGAATGAATGGATCTTATGATAAGAGGTGTGCTTGTAGAGGGACATAGCCCCTGCCACAACTATAGTGTTGAGGCAGAGAGGAAACAAAGGAACGGTGGCCTGATTCCTTGTTTTCCTCCTACAATTCTGTCTCTTACCAGTGCCTCCCTTTGTCTGAACTCTATCAGAAGGCTAAGTTTGCAGAATATAGTGGTCAGCCTCCTGAGATTGAGAAAGGCAGAAAATAGATCTTGGGGTCAAACAGAATAAGCAGCACACAATGATCTAATCCTCGCTTAAAGGCCCCCACCTCACAACCCTGTTACATTGGCAATTAAATTTCAACAGAATGTTGGAAGGGACAAACCATATTCAAACCATAGCAGTTCCTAAAAGGTGAGCATAAACCTCTGCCACTATGATTATAGATTTGTCTATTTATCCTTATTTTTGTCAGTCTTTTTATTTTGAGGCCGTGTTAGTAGGTTTATATGAATTCAAAATAGTAATATCTTATTTGTGAATTAAATCTTTTAATCATTATGAAGGATCCTGCTTATCTCCAGTGATACTTTTAGCTGTAAAGTCTAATTTGATATTAATTTAGTTATGTTACCTTTATTTTCCTTAGTGTTGGCATGGCAAAATTATTTTGATCCTTTCTTTCAATTTTTCTGTATGCTTTCTTGTGATTTGGCTATGTCTTTTGCAAACAGTCTATAGTTTGTTTTTAAATATAACTGAAAATCATTATTTTAATTGAAGCGTTTAATTT
This sequence comes from Hylobates moloch, assembly GCF_009828535.3. Classification (NCBI taxonomy): domain Eukaryota; kingdom Metazoa; phylum Chordata; class Mammalia; order Primates; family Hylobatidae; genus Hylobates; species Hylobates moloch. The sequence continues at coordinate 30,151,126 of NW_026652292.1, read as the reverse complement.
ATATGTATTGTATTTATTTTTATAGTTGTATTTATATCATCTTACCATGTGTTTTCTATTTGTTGCACTTGTTTTGTATTCCGTGCTTGGCCTACTTTCATTTATTATTATATTTTTTCCTCAATTGATCCAGGAATTTTGTACTTTTATTATTTTTATTCTTTTACTGAGCAAGCTATCAATTTAAATTTTAATCCTTTAAAGGTAATCTGCCCTTTTTCCTCTGGTTGGTTTTAAGCTTTCCCATTTGTGGGCCACAATAGCTCGCACCTGTAATCCCAGTACTTTGGGAAGCTGAGGCAGGAGAATCACTTGAGCCCAGGAGTTCAAGGCCAGCCTGGGCAACATAGCAAGACTTCATCTCCTAAAAAAAAAAAAGATCCTATTTGTCTTTTGTTTTCTGCAGTTTTTAGTGATTACTCTAGAGCTTATAGCCTGAATCCCTTACTTTTTATATCTAATATTAATTAATATTAGACATATTAATTAGAATGAATTAGAATAAGTGAACAATATTTACTGACCTTCCAAGTTACATGCTGTTATTTTTGTGCATTTTAATTCTTTCTATATTTATACAGTCGATGTTCATCTACATCTTTCCACATATTATCATTTTTGTTGTTTTCCTTTTTTCTACATTTCTAATCTTCCATCTAAATCATTTCCCTTTTTCCTGAAGAATATTCTTTAGTATTTCCTTTAGTTTGGTTTATATTTCTTTTAGATTTTGTCTGAAGATAATTTTATTTTACCTTTATTCTCAATATTTATTTGGGGAGGTATAGCTTTCTAGTTTGCCAATTATTTTTGTTAAGCACATGAACAATATCCTTCTATTAACTTTTGGTTCTCATTCTTTTGAGAAGCAAGCTGTCAATCTGATTTTTAATCCTAAAGTAATCTGCCTCTTTTTCTCAGATTGGTTTTAATATTTCCTATTTGTCTTTTATTTTCTGCAGTTTTTCTATGATGTTTAAATTGTGTATCTTTTTAATCCTAGTTGGGGTTTGGAGCTCTTTTCCAACCTGTGGATTGATGTCTTGCATCAGTCTCAGAAATTCCTCAATCATTATCCTTTCAGATAATACTATCCCAATTCTCTCTTCTCTGTTTAAGTCTCCAATTAAGCCTATGTTAGACCTACTCACTATATCCTCTAAATCTCCTATCCTATCTTTTATATTTCCTATCTTTTTGTCTTTCTGCTTTTTTTTTTATTCTGGATATTTTCTTCTGACTTATTTTCTATTTCACTAACACTTTCTTCAAATGTATCTAATCTATCAAACCCATACTTAAGAGTCTCTGATCTATTTACTAACTGGGTATAGAAAGGTCAAGGACCATTTTGGCTGTACTGGTGCATACCAGTGGAGTATTAACCTTGGTGATGTCAACCATTCCCAACGATTTAACTACTAATTGTATGTCAAACACTCTCTAGCTTAATCTCTTCAACACATTCCTCCCTTTAGAACTCTAGACCCAACAAACAAATGCTTACTTAACATTCCCCCTAAAATTACTTCCAGGTATCTCAAACTTTACATGTTTAATATTAAACATTCTATTTCCCATTCAAATCTGCTGTTCCTTGCACCTTTCTATCATCAGTAAATAGAATTCCCACCAATTTATATATTCTTGCCAAAGCCTATGAATGGTTCTTGATATATCCCTTTCTCTTATCTTTAATATCCAGTCTGTCACAAATGTCATCTGTTCAATTTCCAAAATATATTTGAATCAATTCACTTCTCTCCAACTTACTTTCCTTCTACTAGGCTAAGCTACAATCTCATTGTATCTTTTCTTTATCTGTTCTCTCTGTTTCCACTCTTGTCCTTTATTCAGTTGTTTCTCCATTCAGCATCTGAAGAGATCTTGGTAAAATCTTAAATCTCTGACTTTTAAAAACCCCTCTAGGATTTCAAATGCTTTCATAATACACAAGACAATACATGATGTTATAATAGCCTGCTTCTCCAACTTCCTAAAAACTTTCTCTTTCTCTCACACTATTTAGCCATACCTATTTTAGTTTTTTGAAGGTTGGTTTGTGTTTGTTTGTTTGTTTTGGCCTAAAACTCTCTTCTCCTCACTCTCTCTTTTTCTTCTTTAGGCTTTAGTTTATATTATTCTCATAGAGGGCTTCCTCATAATCCAATTTAAAAAATGAGAGTTTCCCTGCACAAGCTCTTGCTTTGCCTGATGCCATCCATGTAAGATGTGACTTGCTCCTCCTTGCCTTCTACCATGATTGTGAGGCTTCCCCAGCCACGTGGAACTGTGAGTCCCATTAAACCACTTTCTTTTGTAAATTGCCCAGTCTCGGGTATGTCTTTATTAGCAGTGTAAAAATGGACTAATACACCACAGCCCCCAGGATACTCATTAAAATTTATTCTTCAATATTAAAAAAATTAGTGCCAAAGAGTAAAGATCATGACATTTTTTTTTCCCCACCACCACAAAACCAAGACCTAGTTTGTATCTGGTACACGGTAGGAACTCATTAAATACTTGTTGAATGAGTGAATGATCTCCACATGGCAAATTTTACTCTTCCAAAATTAAATTTCATTCTCTGCTTCCTGTTATATTCTTTTTGAAAAAAATTTTCTCAACCATAACTTTCCATGTCTGTTATAAGCCATTCATTAGAGTTTTTTTGTCAGGTCAGCACATATTTACAAATCTAGTTAGTTCTTGTTTTTCCATTACAAACAAATGTTAGAACATCATTCTCCAAAACCCTATCTCAGAAACAGACAAATTTGCTTTTTTTTTGAAGTTTATTGTTTAGTTTAAATCAGATTTTCTAGATCTTTCCTTTTTACAATACAAACATGAATTCTGTTAACTGAGACTACTTGAAGCTACCCAGTTACCCAGTGTCAGTTTGTACTAACTGTAGGTTTTTAGACCAATGGCCCTTGTTTTCTCCATACATTTCTTGGAATTTTTCTATTGCTTTTGGTATTAAGATTTTTTTTTTTTCGGTCAAAACACTGGCTTTGCCCACCTCCTCCTCCTCCTCCAACAAGATGCCAGAAAGAAAGAAGCATGAGTCATAGGAAAATGAAAGAGGAGTGTCTCAAATATTAGGATGAGAAGACTGCTCTTCTCATCTAACAGATTTTCATTTCCTGCCCCGCGTCATTTCTTCCCATTGAAATAACAACTGTAATTCTAGTCATGGGTGTGTGAGTGTTTTTGAGGGTGGGTGGGAGGTCTTCAGAGGTCTCAATAAAAAAGAGAGAGTATGAAACTTTTGTTATTTCCTGTTTCTGAATATGTCTTTTGGTTAAGGATGTTGGAAGGGGTGAGAATCTTTGGATCTCTGTAGTGCTTGTAGTGGTGATGGGGAGTATTGAATGTTTCCAAGCCAGTACGGCACACTGAATAACTGGATCAGAGTTCTCTTTTGGTGGGAATAATATTAATAAATAATGGAAGGTAACTACATGTTGAAGACTGGTAGAGTAATCATGAGTTTCACCTTCTCATGCCAGGTGACTCTTCTTTACGGGTACAGTCCTGAATTTGGTCTTCTAGCTTCCATGTGAAACTAGTCAACTTTGAGAAGTTTTGATCTGTCTCAGCAGAAATGAATCAGGGAGAGGGGAAACAAATAAATAAATGGTAGTTACATCAAGGTGGTATACTAAGTACTAAATACAAATTCTCAAAACTTTTACCCATTTTCATTTTAAAATATTTATTTATTATTTGTACTCTCATAGGAAAAAATAAAGATCTCTTAAGAGGTCTCTCGAGACATTTGCAAACAATAAGGGTTTGTTTTTTCATGAGCCAAGATGGATTTTGGTATGTCCTGACTTTCCTTGAAGTAGTTGTATTTCAAATGATTAATTGCCTTGAGCTGCTTTTAAAAATTGTTTTCCTGCTTCTGTGATTTTTTTTTGTGACAAAATTTGAAGGAAGTAGTAGAAATAATATTCTTCTGCCAAATTTTAATTATTGAGGTTTCAAGAATTTCTTCTTTTTCCTTTCCTTTAGGAATAAAATTAAAATGTAAAAATCTTGGAATTTGGCATTAACCAGCTTAAAATTTATTATGCTAAAAATAATAATATCAATTCAACATTATTCTATGAAACTTATACAAAATTTTGGAAACATGGTCTTTACAGATGCTATATATTTCAGTTATACACGTTCAGAATTAAGTGTTTATGCCACGTTACATTTTGATTATAGAGTTACTTATATTTCCTCACCTTTCATATTTTATTAAAGAGATTCTCTGACTCTCTAGCCTCTAGTAGTTTTTGATAACAGTCCTTTCTCCCTAGGGAACTCAACCTCTCTTATTAATGAAGTCCGAATATGAGTCACCAATCCACATTCCCAAACACTATGCTTTTTAGGTGGCTTTTCATACTCCTTTACCTCTGGACCAGGATAATCAGAAGTGGAGTCCTTCAAGTTAATAAGTCATGTTATAGAATTTTTTCTATTATAGCTATGGCTCAATATTTTTTTAAAATCCTAAAATACCACTAAATATCTTTGGCCACATAAAAGACTAGATTTCCAGTTCAGAATGACAACAGATATAGGGCTTGACATATCAGGTACCAAATAATGCTGTGGCAAAGCTTGGATTTTTTTAAAGATAGTAAGGTGTATGCTAATCCATAATATCACTTGCATTAATGGATTTCTGAGTAGTATATAAACCAGCGATTATTCTTATTAAGCAGTACTAATATGTTTTACATACAAAAATTCTCCCCAGTTTTATCCCTTTATATGTGTCATATTAAAAGAATCAGTCAAAGCTGCTTTCTACTGTTTATGATGTTATATGCATCATAAAAGTGTCCCTGTGCTATGCTTCTAATGAAACTTTATTTTGTCTTGTTTTATGTAACACATTTGAAAATTCTATCTTTTAAAATACATTATTTTTATTGCTACAGGGGTATTATGTTATGATGCTTTCTTTTACAGTTTATTCTTGTATTGACTTTAGTTCCAAAAATAAATTAATTCATATATTACTTTTGGTAATTCCTGAAATAAATTGTTATTCACAAAATATTTGTGAATCCTGAATCAGTGTAAGTTCTATTCAATTACAGAAATAGTAATTGCGTACCTACTAGCACTATCTGAAGTTATATAAAATGAGATTTTTGTTTTCTTATTTTTGTTTTTGCCTTCTTCCAGAGAGTGTTGAGTTCCACGAGAGAAAGGCTGCTGGATTGCTGGTTTCTATAATATTTCATGGCACATAGTAAACTGCCAATAAATATTTGCCGAATGAATTCACTTATTCAGAAAATATTTATTGAGTGTCTCTGGTATGTCACATATCTAGGCACTGAGGATAGAGCAGTGAATGGGCCAAAGTCCTGACTTTGGAATTTATTTTCAAGTGGGAAGAGAGAGATTATAAAATACGTGACCCTGAAAATATATGTCATATGTCTGATGTTGATAGTGCTAAGAAGAAAAATAAAGCAGGACAAGAGGTGGGGAGAGAGAATTACTATCCTAGCTAAGGAATTCAGTGAAGGCCTGAGAAGGTGAAAAATGATTGAATATCACTACTCCTGTGCCACTGCCACTGGCGATACTGAAAAAAGTGTAAGACCAGGTCTTAGACTCCAAGGTGACTATAATCTGATGATAAAGTTAGACATATTACCTATCATAAACATAATGTACAATGATAGTGGCATACATACATGCTATGGAACAGTGTCTGGAGAATGAAGCATAGCCACGTATTAGCAAGCAGGGTATATGGTGGTGGGGTGAAGGATGACTACAGTCTGAAAATGCAGAATTGATTCTAGGCTGTGAAGGTTCTGCCAGATTAAGGACTTTGGGCTTCAGTCAATAGTTGGTGGACGACTAATGGTAGTCTTTAAACATGGAAAGGGGGACCAATCAGAGCTACATTCTAAAAACTAACTTTGGTAGCAAAATGGGTGGATTCAAGGGCATGAGATTGGGTCAGCTGATGTTTTGATAGAATTTGTGATCAAATATTACTTGAAATAACAGAACTTTAGTTGGGCCAAATCTTTTTTTTTTTAGTTTTTTTATTTTTTTATTTTTTTTTATTGTACTTTAAGTTCTAGGGTACATGTGCACAATGTGCAGGTTCGTTACATATGTATCCATGTGCCATGTTGGTGTGCTGCACCCATTAACTCATCATTTAGCATTAGGTGTATCTCCTAATGCTATCCCTCCCCCCTCCCCCCACCCCACAACAGTCCCCGGAGTGTGATGTTAGTTGGGCCAAATCTTTTCTTCAAACAAAAGAATAGTGCTTCCAAGATTTTTGTTTTTATGGTCGATCTGGATTACCATATAAAGACATAAGAAAGAAATAAAGAATATTTCATGACAAACTAGCGGAGAAGGATCAAGAGAAAGGCAAGAATGAAGATTTATAATCTGGGATTTATAGAATAGCTGTAATTGGTACAGGGAAAACACCCAATTTATCTGGATTTACTTGTGTTTCCCTATTTAATCCACATGGTGTCATTTTTTACATGTGTTTTCTCAGAGCAGTTATTTTCATTCACAGGCTATGGTGATGACTCACTTCATCCCTTTTGGGTATTAGAGGCTCTTATTTCATTCAGGAGATTTTCCAATTCACCAGACAGTGCATTAGACATTATTGTCTTGTTGGAATTTGGCTGGGGGAAAATACTTAAAGAAATATATCACTGTTGCTTATACTACCCTCACATACACATTTTATTTAGCAAAATCTGAACTTGTTGAGGAATCTGTATTAGTTTGCTAGGGCTGCCATAACGAAGTACCATAGACTGGGCAGCTTAAATGAAAGAAGGTATCATCTCACAGTGCTGAAGGCTAGAAGGCTGAGATCAAGGTATAGGCAGGGTTGGTTCTTGTTTTGGACATTGAGGGAAAGATACGTTCCAGCCCTCTCTCCTTGGCTTGTAGATGACATTCTTCTCCCAGTGTTTTCACATGGTCTTCCATCTGTGCAAGTCCCTCTGCACAAATCTGTGTCCAAATTTCCTCTTCATGTAAGGACCCCGTGCTTAGGGTCTACTCTAATAACCTCATTTTACCTTAATTACCTCTTTAAAGGCCCTATTTTCAAATATCATCATATTCTGAGGTACTAGGGGTTAGGACTTCAGCATATGAATTAGGAGGATTGGGGATACACAATTCAGATGATAATAAATTCTAAATGTTTGGCTTTTTCTCTCCAGATACCCAGTTTCCCTAAAATGACAACTCACACCCACTGACTGGCTGATGCAGTGCTATAAAGGTCTGTTCCACTTGCCCCAAATTCAGGACAACTCCGTAAAGCCATCCCAGCCCCAGAGCTCCCTGTGCCCTGAGCTGAGTTGTTTGTATGAGAGTATCACAGCTCCCCTCTCTACCTAGTCCTACTTCCTCACTCCCTCACAAGTGTTGAGTGCTTATAAATTTGACAAGGAACTCAACCTGTGACAACTTTAGTTCAATAAATTTGACCCTTTCCTTGCAAGGGAACTCTTGGTTTCTTACTATTATTGTCAATTGTCCTCATTAACAAGGTCATTTAATAACTGGCTGCAAATTACTGAAAATTGTTTGGAAAATTTTTTGTATAGACCTCAATGATTATTCTAGCTAAAGGTCATTTTTTTTCTCTGCACTTCTGTAGGACAGCCCTGTACAATTTAGTACTTTAATGGTGATTTGTATTTTTTGCTCATTCACATTTGTAAATGATTTAAGATTGCACATTTCTTGAAAGTTGATATGCTTCTATCAGATTTTTTTCTGTTCTTCAAAATGTTTAACATAGTTTCAGAGCTCTAATTGGTACTTAAGGAATTTGGGAGTATACAGTAGTGTAGATACCCCAGAAATTTTAAATGAGAGTGTGGAATCTGAATTATAAAACTCATATTAGGGAAAGCCTATACTGGGAAAAGAAATTGCATATGTGGTATAAAATAAGTAGAAGATCTGTGTTTGAATATTGACTATGCTGTTTACTCACTATGTGATCTTATAAAAGTTACTTACACTCCCTGAGCCTGAGTTTTCTCATCCATAAAATAGGAATATTTTTAATAGCAATCTTATAAAGTTGCTGTGAATGTTAAATGAGATGCAGTATTAAATAAGATGCATGCAGTATTTAGCACATGATTCAATCATAAAATTGATATTACCTTCACACTTCAATATTTCTGAATTCATGTTTCATCTTGTGATTAGTGTCAAAAGAAATTTGTCAATTTTACACAAGGAAGTAGAGTGTGATATATTAATACTTCTTAACGTCTATATGAGTGGACTTAGTCATCAGAGAAGATAACTATTCACCCAGTTACTTGCCTCAGTTAAATGCCTTGTAGTTGTGATAGAACCTTAAATTTGGATACCTAATTATTATTTTAAAGTGTCCCCAAAAGGATTACATTATAATCCAAAGACATAGCTTTAACATAAATGGATACAGTGGAGCAGATTGCCTATCATATGCCAAGTAATTCAATTAAAGATGATGGAAATTTTTAGATATTTTAGAATTAGCTGTATAACTTTAAAAATTAGAAAAGGTTATATGACCAGTTGATGAATTATAAAAACCAAATTCTAAATCTAATCCTGAAGAAGCAAACAAACCCAAACTGAGGGGCATTCTACAAAATAACTGATCTGTGTTCTTCAAAAATGCCAGTGTCTGGGAAAGCAAAGCAAAGCAAAGCAAAGTTGAGGAACTTTTTAGAGTTAACAGAGACTAAACCAGTATGACAACTAAATAAAATATATGGTCTGGATTGGATCTTGAATTAGAAAAAATAAAATTGCCATGAAGGACAAATTAGGACAATTGGTAAAATATGGTATGGACAATTTGATTATCATATTGCATCAATGTTAAATTTTCTGAATTTTCTTATTATACTTATTATATATATTATATAAAATTCTTAAATACTGTAATTAATCTAATTATACTGACTTATTTAAGAGTTTTCACAGGTTAAGTTCCTCAGCAAGTTTATAAGGACTCAACACTTGTGAGGGAGTGAGGAAGTAGGATTAGGGAGAAAGGGGAGCTGTGATACTCTGACAACAAAGAACTCAGCTCATGGCACAGAGAGCTCTGGGGCTGGGATGGCTTTACGGAGTTGTCCTAAATTTAGGGCAAGTGGAGCAGACCTTTATACCACTGCATCAGCTAGTCACTGGGTGTACGCTGCCCCAGGGAAGAGTGCATGACATTCATCAAAGTGTGTCTCTTTAGCCAAGGACAATTTCCAGAAGGGGATTCAGCTGCAAGCTGTTCATTGCCAAAACTCTTCAGCTGATGGGGAAAATTAGTAGTTCAGTCCTAAAGAGGGAAGAGGAATATAGGTGTCAGACCACAGCATCCACTCTGATTATCATATCTGTAATTTACTTTAAAATGATTCAGTAAGTAAAATGATGTGAGAACAAAGATAATACCAAAAATGCAGAAAAGCAAGAAAGATCTCAAATTAGCAAAATACGAAAAAACCGGTGAATCTGGGTGAAGTACTGTTTTCAGCTTTTCTGTAGGTTTGAATTTAAAAAGAAAAAGTTTAAAAAATGAAATTCCCAGGTGATACCAGTACACTGGCAGATTGGAGGACTGTGGAATGAAGTCATCTTTAGAATTCATCCCAGCTCTAGCATGATGGAATTCTGTGACATGATCAGATTAGTTATGGTGCATTTGCTTTGGGCTCTTGAAGCCATGGAACCACAGCATATTTCCTACGTTTGTTTTGTCCATAAATTCTCAAACTTTAGTAAATCATGTTGTTTAATTAAATGGGTTTGAGGGATTGTAATACCAACCCTGGATTTATAAATAAAGCTGTTCTTTTCTCTATTTTGATGAACAGTGGGCAAGTTTCTGTATTAAAGATCAATTATTACCCATTTGAAGAAGAAGAGGGAAGCTGAGAATATTTAAGATAAATTTATTGAGATTATTAGATCTCATAGTTAATGAAATTGTGTTGTAATAGATACATACTGTCAATAGTTTATTGAAAAACTGCAAGCAAAGCAAATGTCTTTGCCTTTATTAAAAGTCAGGGGAAGATATAGCAGGCTCAAATATTTAATATTTATCTTTTTAATTGTGAAATCATCTTTGGGATATTTATTTATTATGAAATACATTTTAAAATATTGCTTAATTCTAAAATATGATTTAAAATAAACTATTTCTCTGTGGTTTTTACCGAGTCCTCATCTCACTAGGCTGGAATATTGATCCCAACCACATCTTGTTTTAGATGTGAGGATGGTCATGTCTTCCCACTCTGTTTTCAGTGTTATATCAAAAAGTCCCAATTCAAGGGCACTGAAGACAGTTATTTTCTTATTAAAGGTTTGCCAACTCCTTTCTTACAGGGATCTTGCTGAATGCTTTCAACAATCATTTTTAAGCATAGACTCTAGAGTCAGTCTCCCTGGATCTGAATTCCAGTTCTAACACGTAGCTATGTGCTCTTTGGAAAATTACTTAACTGCTCTGTGTCTTAGTTTCCTCATCTATAAAATACAATACTTATAGAGTTAATAGTTAATATTACCTATGTTATAGAGTTATTTTGAAGATTAAATGAGTTACAATATGTAGAACACCAGGCATTAAGTACTTAATAAGTATTAGGTATTATTATTGTCATCATTATTAGATATTTATACTGCATACTAGAATCATATGTTTTAACTTAGATCATTGTTATTATATTGACTTTATAAAAATAAAGATGCATGTTAATTAAATGTTAATCCGAAATTGCCAAGGTCATCTAGCTAGTGAAGGAGGGGAGCTGGAATTCAAACTTCAAGCCCTATTTTCTTTTCACTGTTGTGGACTCATGGGTGGGAGAATTCCAGTGTATTTTTTTGTCAGCCTCCTGAGACCAGCAGCAGATTATCATCTGGAATGGACTTAAATGGGCCCTGCCACCTCCATTGTGTTTTTACACGTAATCCTGCATGCTACAGATGTAAGCATCTGGGGACTTTATTTCCTATCAGATTATAAATTATTGAGAGCACAGTCTAAGTCTTATTGGTATTTGTGTCCCATGCACTGCTTAGTGCAATGCTTTGAAGATAATAGTTGTTCAGAAATTATTTGTCAATAGCATTCCTGAGCAAAATTACTATTGATTTTTAACATAGTTAGGCCGGCGCAGTGGCTTACGCCTGTAATCCCAGCACTTTGGGAGGCCGAGGCGGGTGGATCACAAGATTAGGAGATCGAGACCATCCTGGCCAACATGGTGAAATCCCGGCTCTACTAAAAATACAAAAAATTAGCTGGGCGTGGTGGCATGCGCCTGTAGTCCCAGCTACTCAGGAGGCTGAGGCAGGAGAATCCCTTGAACCCGGGAGGCGGAGGTTGCAGTGAGCTGAGATTGTGCCACTGCACTCCAGCCTGGGCGACAGTGTGAGACTCCATCTCAAAACAAACAAACATAGTTGATGCTTATGTCTTAATTTTACATGTTGCTATTCTGACATTTAGTAGGGATGCAATAGCCAAGACTCAAGCTTCCCACAAGGAATTAAACAATTTGAACTTTGCTTTGTCCACCAATAAAATTCATCCTATTATGGTTTTGTGTAAAACAAGCCTTATTCTCTGCCTATAGATTATTTCAAAATGTTAATTAGTGTGGCCAGACCTGATAATAATTTCCTGATTTATAACTAGATCTTTTAATTTATCTAACCTTAAAGCTTTGTATTTGTATTATTCTTTTCTCCTTATGAACTTATTGCCATTTCGATCAAGCTCGTGCAATCCTCAACCCACGGGCCGCATGCGGCTCAGGACTGCTTTGAATGCAGCCCAACGTAAATTCGTAAACTTTCTTAAAACATTATGATTTTTTTTTGCGTTTTTTTTCTTTTAGTTCATCAGCTATTGTTAGTGTTAGTGTATTTTATGTGTATCCCAAAGACAATTCTTTTTCTTCCTGTGGCCCAGGGAAGCCAGTATGGATACCTCTGATTTAGATGATAGTCTGCTTCTGGCACTTCATTGAGCTTCATTTACCTAATCTGCCACATGCAAAGCTTAGATTAGATGGCTTCTAAAATACGACTTTGTAAACTTTTGCTCTTTATAAGAAGATAATTTGTATGTAAACCAGTTTATTTCCATACTAACCGTGATTGTCTCCTTTCTGAGTAACAAATCAGATTGCTATCCATTTGGCCTGGTCATTTGAGTCTTGCTGATTGATCTATGAGAAACATTGCCAAAATTTTGAATCTGTTCTTTAGGGGGACATTTAGGTGAACTGGTATGAACTGATATTTTAGAATTGTGTCCAGCTGAATGTGTGTGTGTGGCGGGGGAGGGGGTTGCCACATTATCAGTTTTTCATCTAATTTTAATATTAATTATTTGAAGGGTCCTAGTCAACTTTGTTCATGTATTTCTTCTTAAACACAATATAAACAGACCGATTATTAAGATTCAAACTTTGAACTGTGTCCGTTCCTCCTTACTTCCCAACTCCTGTCTCTGCCCCTACTCCTCCCTCCTTTCTTTCTCTCTCCTTCCTTTTCTTCCTCTCCCTTCTCTCCCCTCTTTCCTCTCCCCTCAAAATACTTTCTCTTTCTCCTTCTTCCCTTTCTTCCTCCCTCCCTTGCTTACTCACTCCTTTCCTTCTTTCCAAGAAAGTTTAATGAGAATCCACTGTGAGGCACTTTTCTGAGGACTTAACAATTCAAGCCTTAAGTAAGATCTAGTCTTGTCCTCAGATAGCTCTTAGACTCATAGGGCACACTGAAAAGAATAGATACTAATTATAAAATAAGTTGGTAAGTACAGCAGTATCAAAAACAGTGCATTCTCATAGGGTTAGATAGAGTTTAGGGTTAGGAAGCATTCCAAATGAGGTGATAGTTGGGTTGAGACTAGTCAGACAAGGATGGTCATGGTAACAATATATACAATATATCTACTATATATATACACACAATATATATACACAATATATATACACAACATATACTGTATATATATAATGCATATATGTATTTCCCTGCACACCTTTTACTGAACTTTTGCAGTTTCATGACTGCCCTTTAGAACCTAGAAAAGAATGCAAGCTACAGTAAAGAAAAATATGCCTGTCCAGATAAATTTGAAAGGTCAATTCTCAGTCTATCAAATTGAGATTCTCGTCCTACACTTGATTCTCTTAGTGTAACACCCACATGATTTGAAGGGAAACATGCCCTTTAGAAAACAGGACAGATCGTCATGGGCTGAGTGTGTCAAACTTTTTGTAGTACCCTGGGTTTTATCAAAATAACGCCATCCAGTTTTGCCAAGGGCTTTGCTCCTCACTTAAAAAGCCCTCATATTTCAATCCATGTGTTTCATATTCATTTAGACATCTCATCAAGCTAGAGTTGGGTAAGAATTGTTTAGTGTCCAAAACATCTTTCCTACTAGCCTTTGATTCTTAGAAATAAAGAATTATGCCAGGTGTCGTGGCTCATGCCTATAATCCCAGCACTTTGATAGGCCAAGGAGGGCGGATCACTTGAGGTCAGGAGTTCAAAACCAGCCTGGGCAACATGGTGAAACCCCATCTGTACTAAAAATACAAAAATTAGCTAGGTGTGGTGGGGCTTACCTATAGCCCCAGCTACTCAGGAGGTTGAGAATTGCTTGAACCCAGGAGACAAAGGTTGCTGTGTGCTGAAATTACGCCACTGCACTAGAGCCTGGGTGGAGAGTCTGAGACAGAGTGAGACTCTCAAAAACAAAAAAAAAAAAAAAAAGAAAAGAAAAGAAAAGAAAGAAAGAATGAATGAAAGAATTACACTTTGCCAAATGTAAATGAATTTCGGACCCTTACTTTTCAAAGGGGCTTTGCAAATCTCCTTGTGCTGTAGGCAAATCTGGAAAAATCTTTATGTCCCTATCCTGATTCTAGAGATACTCAGGCATGGGAGCCTTTCTCAAAGTGATCTCTCTACATTAGAATCCCCACAGGGGTTCCTAAAAATGCCTCTTCATGGGCCCCAATACAGATTTACTAAATTTGAATCCCTTCTTGTTTTGTATAATGTGATTCTTTAGAAGGAACTGCACATTGACTTAGTGAATATGTACTGTATATTTATATAGTGAATAGGTACTATATATATATATACACACACACACACATATATATACACATATTTACCTATATATATTTATATGTAGTACCTATTCACCAAGTGTTAGCTATTATTATCTAGATGCCTTTAGACATCTCAATTTGATATCTAACAGGCATTTGGAACTCACCTTGTCTAAAATTGAACTCATGATCATCCCTCCAAATGTAGTCAAAAGTATACCTTGTCTCAGGGGGCTGGGTGCCACCACTGCCGAATCTAGAAACCCCAGCAGTTACTTGCCTCTCACTTCCAATGGCTCAGTATGTCCTAGTTAGATTTTACCTCTAACTAACATCTTTCTAGTTAATTCCCTCGTTTTCATGCCTTCTGCCACTGGCTGGTTAGATCCACAACATCACCTCCACCCTCATCCAGATTACTGCAATCACCTCTTTCCTTTGCTTTCAGTCTTCCAACTTCTCCAGAGGACTAATCCATCCTCCACACTTAAATATATATCTGATGATGCCACCTCCCTTCTTGACTGCCTGGGCTCAAGCTGTGATTCCTTATTAATGTCTAAGATGAAGTTTAACTTTTACTTTAATGCCCACAGCCCTTATGATTGGTCTCTTTCTTACCTCTGCAGCTTATCTCTCATTACCCCACGTGAATCCTTTGCTCCAGCCCTACAAATAAAGTTCTCCAAATGTGTTCTGCTCTTCCATGCTTTCACATACTCAGTTATCCTCTTTCATTCCTATTCCCTTCCATGCATCACCCTCTCCTAACTTCTTTTAGCTCTTACGTTTTCTTCAAAATCAGCTTTGATATCACCTCTTCTTTAAGGTCTTCCCCTATCAGTCTGATTTAATTGCCACTATGCTTCGCAGAGTGTAGTAAGCACTTAGCATAATATAATAAGTGATACAATTTATCTTTTATTTCTTTTTTGGGAGAGGTCAAGTGGAGCTTACCACACTATTGTTAGTTATGCAACTTATATTGAGACCTGTTCTTTCCACGTTTACTCTAGAACTTTCTAAATTTATGAAACTACTTGATCTTTGGAATGCCGATTACATTTAGAGGGAGGTATCTGAGGGGTCCATAAGGCTTGCTGAAGTGCTGCTGATAATGTTCTATATCTTCATCTGGGTGGCACTTCCATGAATATATACATATGCAAAATGCATTATTCTGTATTCTTAAATATGTGCACTTGATTATAAGTCATACTTTATTTTTTAAAAGTGAATAAAAGTAGCTGACCTTTTACCTTTAAAATTCTATTTTCTGTTTTGTCTACTGAATGATATCATGGGCACCTTGGCTCCAGAGCACAACGTTAAATGCCATTATGGCAAGGCACATTTAGCTTCCCGGGGAAAAGGGCTTTCAAAATTTTAACTTCTCACTAAGCAATGAAATAATAAAATGAGATTAATTGGAGAAGTAGTTTAATACTTGCTTTACTAATGTTTCTACTCCCCAAATATTTGTTTAATTTTGCTAGGTGTTAATCTTGTTACTATTGTGATACTCTTTTTAGCTTTTCAAGATTACTAGAAGTAAAGATTATTATGAATTATCTCATTAAAAATTATTAAAAATATAGATAAAAATAAACCATTGCTTCTGAATTTTCAACTTCAGGTCTTAAATCTTTGACTTAATCATTCTCTACATGATCTGTAAACTCTTAATCCTGAGAGTCTTTGATTTCACTTGGAGTGTTTTCTTTGAAGAGACTTTATTGGTTAAGAGTTGCATTCATTTCCTGACTACTTCTTTGAAAAGTAAATTCCCTTTAAAAGTAGACTTATAAATATAGATTATGTTGCTTGCTATTGTATCTCCAGCACTTAAAACAGCCTCTGACACATAGTTGATGCTGAGGTATATTAACAATAATATTGAAGCACACCCTAAATATGAGCCTCTTTATTCAGTAATTATGTTTTATATATACAAAGCAACCCAATGCTATATCTTCCTAGATTTACTTCTAATTTAAAATTCATGGATCACAGCACAGCCATGTTTCTGAGAGATAGAAGCATCAATTTCGTTGTTATTGTGGCATTAGAACAAGTCTTGGTTTGACTGGAAAATCAGAAGTAAATCTGGACTCAATCCAAGTTTTATCAAATAACCTTGAGACTTTTAGATTTTAGTTAATCTCCTTGTACTGTAGGCAAGTAGAAACAATACAATTGAAATATTATTTTTCCTTTTTATAATAGTATTAAAAATAAGAATGAAGTAAAGTCTATAGTCTTTGACAAAATTAAAACACTATACAAATTTAAGATGATGTTATTAAATATTTTTGGCCAGTACTGATAATAATTTGCAATAACCAGATAATGTATATTTTCAGGTCCTAGTCATACTTGTTAGGATTATAGAGACAAATATATTAATAGCTATTTCTCAGAGCAACTGTTTCTGGAAGGAATATAGAAAATGATTTACTCATACTGTAGAAAATGTATTTTTTCATAAAATATAAGAATGTATTTGTTGGGTATATATTCAGTATGTTCTGACTAAAATCAGTTTACCACTCTTCTTTTTCAAAAAACACAAAAGATGGCTGGGTGCAGTGGCTCACGCCTCTAATCCCACCACTATGGGAGGCAGAGGTGGGTGGATCACTTGAGGTTGGAAGTTTGAGATCAGCCTGGCAAACATGGTGAAACACCGTCTCTGCTAAAAATACAAAAATTAGCTAAGCATGGTTGTGCATGCCTGTAATCCTAGCTACTCAGGAGGCTGAGGCAGGAGAATCGCTTGAACCTGGGATGCAAAGGTTGCAGTGAGCCAAGATCACACCATTGCATTCCAGCCTGGGCAGCAAGAGCGAAACTCCATCTCAAAAAAAAAAAAAAAAAAAGGAAATGCAAAAGAAGTAGCTGTTTTCTTGCCATTTACTTAGTGTGCCGTTATTGTTTTTCTAGATCTGTACTGGGTTTTGCGGAAAATATGGAAAGATTAGTAAACATGCTATTTAAATTGAAAGGGTTTACAACCTTGTAGGAAAAAATAAGCCATATCTTTGGCATTTTTATTGAACAGTTTTCTTGTTATTAACTAGCTTTCAAATCCACTAAATAAATCTTACAAAGGCTAAAAATCCAGCCTATCAAAATCCCTTTGGGTTAGTTTCCCAGGTAGGTTATTAACAAATATAAGTGATGCTCCCTTCATTTTCCGAGTTTTTGTTGGTCAATAATTTCTGTTGACTGGTACTTCTTTCTTTTACATTTAAAATAGTTATTTCAAGTATTTGCTATTAGGATGCTGTAAAATGTCAGTAGAAATGCTTTCTATATCATCAGAATTAAATCAGTGATTAAATTTGGTTGAATTTAATTTTAAGTTTAAATAGCTTAAACTTTTTATCTCCTTGTTTGTAGTCCCCTGGAGGAAAGACATTACATGTTTTACCTTCTTGTATACCCCAAGCATTATGTTTGTGCAAAAAATGATACAGTTTTTTTTCCCCTCAAAAGCTAAAGGCATGGGTCACATCTATAATCACAGCACGCTGGGAGGCTGAGGTGAGAGGATCACTTGAGGTCAGGAGTTTGAGACCAACCTGGGCATCATGGCAAGACCCCATCTCTACCAAAAAATAAAAGATAAAAAAATTAGCTGAGCACGGTGGCATGTGCCCATAGTGCCAGCTACTTGAGAGGCTGAGGTGGGAGGGTGGTTCATGCCTAGGAGATCCAGGCTGCAATGGGCTATGATCACACCACTGTGTCATAGGACTTTCTCCTTAGTTTAGCTAAAAGCCAGGTTCTCGTCACATGGACATGAAATATTAGGCTCGCAGACACTTTGAAGAGTGAGAAAACTGGAATTTATTGGGCGAAAGGGATAAAAGGGAAACACAGACTCTCAGTAAAGTGAGAGTCCTGCTAGCTGGTTTCCCACCTCATAGATTGAATGTCAGGTTACTTCCCTGGATCAGAAAGGCCAGGCTCCTCCCAGATGCAAACAGCATGAACTTCCCGAGGCCCCACCCCAGTGCGCACTCCTCCCAGTGGCGGGCTGGTTGGAGGTTCTGCCAGGGGTCCCTTTTTACTTGGCTGTCTCATCTGCACTCCAGCATGGAAACAGAGAGAGGCCCAGTCTTGAAAAAAAAGAAAAAAATAAAAAATAAATGGGCAGGCACAGTGGTTCACGCCTGTAATCCCAGTACTTCGGGAGGCCAAGGCAGGTGGATCACCTGAGGTCAGGAGTTCAAGATCAGCCTGGCCAACATGGCAAAACCACGTCTCTACTAAAATACAAAAAATTAGCCAGGCTTGGTGGTGGGCACCTGTAATCCCAGCTACTTGGGAGGCTGAGGCAGGAGAATCGCTTGAACCTGGGAGGTGGAGGTTGCAGTGAGCCAAGATCGCGCCACTGCACTCCAGCCTGGGCAACAAGAGGGAAACTCTGCCTCAATAAATAAATCAATAAATAAGAAAAAATTTAAAATTAAATAAAGCTAAAGGCTGTTAGAAATTATTATATACTAAGATAAATTTAACAATAATTACGTAAGATGCAGTGATGCTGTTTTAATTATACAAAGAAAAAACAAATTTAAATCTTCAGATTGCAATGTCTAAATGAAGTAAAGAATTTCACATTTTTGGTGGGGAACAGTGGCTCATGCCTATGATCTCAGCACTTTAGAAGGCTGAGGGTGGGAGGATTGCTTCAGCCCAGGAGTTTGAGACCAACCTGGGCAACATACAGTGAGACCCTGTCCCAGTTAAAAAAAAAAGAAAAAATTTCAGATTTTTACCTAACAAAATGAAATCTGAGTTGAAATCTACTGAAATAGTATTAGATTTTCCTTTCACCTTCTATAGCTGAAATTTCATTTTGAAAGATGTTAAATGAATAAATAAGTATATAAAATATGGATTTGCTTCTTTCTAGTGTTTAAAAATTATTTCTCATTTTACTATTGGTCAAGAACTTCTATTAACTTCAATGTTTGCCATTTTGCTCACAGGATCTAGCATATAATAGGCACTCAGTAACTAAGTTTTTATTAGTTCAGCTGAAAATTTAAGTTAATAAAATAACATGAATAAAAACAAAAAAACAGTATCACCACAACAAAAACACTTGGCACAAAGCTCAATTTAGACAAAATACAATAAAGGTGAGTTCTTGCCTTCCTCTCTCTCACTCCTGCCTCTGAATGTTTCCTATACTTCATAATTTTGCTGCAAGAATCCCCAACTGAGTTCCTTTATTTAAAACCTTAGGTTCGTTGGTTCTTTGAAAGTGCAAGTGATTATAATTGAATGTCCACAAATAGTCTTTCACATTAGGGCCAATAGGAGATAAATATAGAGTTGGTCAAAATGTGTCATATCCTAAGCTTGGTCACTTTTCCCATTATGCCTTGAGATCTGCTAAAACCTTTGTTTTAATGAACTTTGACTGGAGTGTTGCAAAAGGAAATGAAGCATGGTATGTTGATGGAGAGTTTGCTTCAGTATTATGTTCTTTCTCAAAATACACTATTTTGTTCAGGGCTAGCCTAATCCTAGTATGAACTTAGCCATAATTATATGACTCCATTTACCTTGTGCAATTAACTGGCTAATTGCATGAATGTGAACAGTGCTTTGGCCAGCCTTTCCTCCCTATATTCCACAGGGGACATTCTCTTCAGCTGCAGTGTAGTCTTCTGGGATCTAATTATGATGTCTCTTGGAATCTGGCCTGCATACAAAAATTCAAGCTGGTTTTCCAGGGTGGAGACCATGAAGAAATCCCAATCGGATTCACTGGAATTCATTTGTAAACATCATGCTATTCGACTGTATTGTAATGGAGTAATTCATTATGATTTTAATTTACACACTAAAATTGAATGCTAAAATATGTGTTGACTGTCCAACTTCTAGTTCAGCATGTCTGACTTGACATATTTACTGACTGTTGACTGATATGTCTGTAAGGTTGATAGGCCCTATTGTGTTGTTAATGAGACAAGGTAATTGCTCTTGTTATGGGGTTACAGTAAATGGTTCCAGAATGGAAGAAAGGCCAACATTCTTAATTTAGAGATTAAAATACATTATTTCTTCTGAAGGTGAAAGAAACTTGTAGCAATGGTCTGAACTTCTAAAACACTAGACAGAAAAATGAAGATGAGTAAACCTTTATATTTTGACTGAGTGGAAGTAAATTTCACTTTTCATATTTCCTCAACTTGTCTTATTAAGGCTTAGAAAGAGACCACTGATGTTGATAGCCACAGCATTCTTCCGGGAGAATTATGTTTACATGGATTCAAGTTTTTTAATTAATCAAAGACAAACTACTATCACTTGTGAAGTCATTCACTATCCAAACTCATCTTCTTCTTTAAAAAAAAAATACTCACCAGGGAGAGTGGGATATGGAGGAATGTTATGTAAAATGAACAAATATGGCTAGATGGATTCCATTACATAATTGGGAATAAGTGATAATGAGTCAATCAAGTTGTTTAGTTGTAGTTGTATACTTGATCTTACAGCTCAGAGTGGTGGCAGCTGCTTGCTTTTGCTAATCCCCGGATTACCTTACCTTATTTTTACTTCTATACCTTGACCCTGTTTTGTTTCTTAGCCTTTGTATCACCTATGTAACTAAATTCCTTCTATTAAATTTTCGCATTCCTGTTTGCTTGGTTTAACTCTGAATGATGAGAATGAGTTTTATCTTACTAATGGAAAGAAAGTAGAAAACAGTTGAAGAAGAGAAATAGAGATGTATTATAATTTATGGATTGACAATGTGTATGTTTAGGACTGGCCTGTGAGCTGTTACTTTTTTCATTCTGCTGTTTCCCTAAGTCACTGCTCACTTGCAGTAGTTCGAATGACCGGAGGTAGACACCTGAATTTGTCAAGTCCTCAGTGGTGGCTCTTACTAGAGACTTTGATTCCTGCTTGGTCATTTGACCCTCAGTCAGTTTGGTTTTCCTCCAAGAGGATACAGAATTTGTCCACTGAAAGGCTCCTGTACTTTTTGGTTAATGCAGTATGTGGAGAAGAAAGAAGGAATTCTTAACAGTTCAATGCAGGAAATTAAATATTCAATCCCAATGAGTTCTCTTGTTCCCCATAGAGCCGCATTTATGAAATTCAGACTTATTTAGCATGTGTTTTTGCTTCTTCAACCAAATCATAATATTAATAATTTTTCTGCATACACTTTGGCTGAAATTTTCTCTATAAACAAAGCTCCTTCTGAAATGACTTCCTTAACGTGATGTTAGATGTGATTAGTTCGCCGAAAAGCCACAGAAAATATTTACATGATCAACATTGTAAAAGTAATACCTCAGATGCTGTCACATCATATGAGTACTCCATAAAAGGCAATGCAAATGCTCTTTCCATCTATGCCTTAAAGGAGACCAAAAGAAACCATGATGATCTCAGCTTCTTTATTATAAAAGTTGATCCTTTGGTAAATTTTATTAAAGAATAATTTGCTGAATTGGAAAAGAAAAAATAGGTATGTCATCCAATAATTTGTCCTCTTCATGCTAAAAAGAAAACCCTCAGCATAATTGGATGCCTTTTTAAAAATCCAGATTTTCTGTAGTTTTAAAGCATACCGTCATTTGAAAGACAATCCAGTGTCAAATATTTTGTAGAAGTTGAAGAGTTGAAAGCCAAGGTAGAAACCAAGGTGGGCCTTGTATCTATCCCAGGGAGCTAGCCCATTTCTCTGAGACAATTGTGAATTGTTAGTTGCCTCCAATTTAAAGTATTCATGTTTCATATAAAAAATCCCAGGTTAAATGGAACTATATGACCTAGGACCGACATTAGGAACCCCTTTACATGAATTAGAAATAGGACATGCAAAGCCAAGCAGGGGCGACCAAGTGGATACACAAGTTTTCTTTGGCTCACAGAAGGACTTGGACAGCCAGATGCATTAACGCTCTGTGGGCATACATACATGAAAAGCCTTATGTAAGTGTCAGGTGCCAGGCTGCTGATGATGTATTAGAAATAAACAGATAGGTGGTAACACAAATCCAGGCTCCTTGTAAAATAAGTTTACATGTTTTTTTTGGTAGGAACCAACACTAGGTTGGACAGTTAATGAGCTCCAGAGCTGTTTATTGGTTACTCGTAGGGAGCCTGACGAAGTAGTTTAGTCAAACTGAGATGCTATTTGGCTGGTGGGGAAAACCTACCTAGCAATTAGTGCTGTTTCCTCTCACATTATGGTGGATATTTCCCTTAGCCAAAGGTCTGCTTTCTTGTTTGTTTGTTTGTTTATTTGTTTAGGGGGTCCATTGCATGGAAATTGATGGGGTTTGTTTGTGTCTTTATTTTTTTTTTAAATCACATTTTGTTGGCAAAGGAGAAGAGGGGATGCATTGGGTCAGCTGGATGGCATTAGGTCAAAGGCAGTTGGGGAAAAAATGGTCTTGGCTAAGGGGTCCCGGGCAGCTAAGGGGTCCCAGGCAGCTTGCAGAAGGCTGTGCTAAGAGAATGAAAGATAAGCAAATTTAGCAAGTGCAGGGAGAGGAAGGAGCACTTCCTCCTGGCAATTCTCAGAACTGTTTCTCAGCTATTTACTTCCTATTTTGATACCTAGAGCAACAAGAAACAAGGCCTCTGGAGCAGGCTTTGACTGGCCTTGTCCTGAGCTTGTTTATCCACTGCATCTGTCAGGAAGCAATTATGATAAGGCCACTAGCACTGTTCTGGAAGATTTTTTCTTTTTCTATTTTCTGTGTGGCTTTTGATTGATCATGTTGTATACACAGAGCTCTATTCTTGGATTGATTTATTAACAAGCTTCAAAAGAACCTCCACCATTTAGAAGGTTTTTTCCTTTTGCTTCAGAGGAAAAGCATTATTTGCACCTTTACATAAGGGCATTCTCCAGGCTTTCAGTTCAATGACTAATGAGGATGGAGTGACTTGTGTCTAGGGATCAATGCCCCCACGTCTAGATGTATTATATATGTGTACACTTGACATTTAATTTACTGCACTGGAGTGGATTTGTTTTATCTGCTGGGAAAGTAAAAGATGAAAGGCTTCTTGAAGAAAATGCTGGTTTGGACAAGTCACTTTAAGACTCCAGGGCTTATTCAAAGGGTTTATCTTATTTTATTATATGTTAGAGAGATCCCTCTTATTTTCTTCACCCTGAAACCACTTCCCCTCCCAGTTTTCCCTTTGCAATCACCCCAAGCTATACCATGTTGATTTTGTGTCATTGGTTTCATGTTGGATTGGGTCTGCATTTGGAATCTGCCTGCTTTGGACCAGAAATTTGATTTGCTTGGCCCCACTTCAAATATTGTCAGCACTCTGTGCATTTAGGGCTCTATAAAAATATGAAATAATAGCCACTACTTTATGAGCTGAAAACAGCTTTTCTCACCACATTTACTTCTCAGTGGACAACAGTGATTTCCACATTTAAGAGACAATCAATATTAAGCATCTTTCATTATCTCCATGCTACTTCCACTGAAACGGACATATGAGAAATTGGAAGCATATTATTTCTCTCTGTTTGCAGATGATGCAGACTAAATGAATGCTTTTCAAATTCATGATAAAAAGGATACACATTCTTCCCTGCAGTGAGGATGCTTAGATGAAAAATTTCTGTTGTCCAGCAGCTGCTATCACTTGTCATGTTTATTTTTACTTCTATACCTTGACCAATAGCAAGGGAACAAGAATAGACCACTGATAAGATTAGTTTCTTTTTAGAAAAAAGCGTGACCTTCTTGTAACTCAAGAGCAGCTTTGGTTTCTGGAAAATACCATCTCAAATTCTGCAGAGTCATCAGATAAGGCAGTTGGTTAAACAAACAAATTGGGCATGAGCAATAATTATACAAGGGCAGTGTGGTAACAGCCAATGAGATCCTTTTATGAAGTCATTATTCAGTATGGCCAAATGCCATGTTGGGTCAACAAATGTTTGTCCAGATTTTGCTGTTTTGTTCTTAAATTACTGCTGTGTAATAAAGTGGGACACAATATTGAGTTTTTCAGAAGACTAATTTTTTAAAAATGTGATTACTTTCTATTAATGGGAGTTAAAGCCTCTTCTTTTATGAAATGATTGTAAGGGTAGTAACTAATGCATCAGTGAACAACAAAAAGTGTTTGATATGATGCCAACTTAGTAAAATTTTGCAAATATTTAATAGAGCACATTATAGAGATCTCATTTACTAGGACCCCAAGGAAGAGAAAGTTACCCATGATTGGTCATGAGCTGACAAGTGGGATTTCTGGAGGAAATACCTCAGTTATATGAGCTGCTTCTTACCCCTGGTGCCCATGATTATAATAGAGCATAAACTGCAAAACACAGGGCAGCTGCTCCTAGTCCAGTGGCAGCACAAGCCTCTGCCATGTATTCAGACTTTATTCCTAAAGAGTAGCTTTCCTGGATCCATTAACAGCTCATCGGTTCTAAAAGCAAGGTCTGCAGCCTGAACTCTCTTAGCATGGGCTTTTTGGATTATGATACAGTATTTTGATCTGTGGTGTTACTTATCATATTATGGTATATAGATAATACACTTTGTGGTGAGGCTGAGGAAGGAGCATTGAATAGCACATCCAGGAGACCTGGGTTCTCTTTTCCATACTGTTTTTAATATGCTAGTGTCACTTGCTTAGGCTTCAGTTTCCTTGTTTGTAAAATGAATGACAAAGTTGATTGAGGTCAGTGTTTCTGGTCAGGATCTGTTTGCCACGTGCTTCGTGCTCAAAAATGCCTGTTGAAACACAGATTCCCGGGTCTATCTTGCCTCTATTGAATTAGAATTTTGTGGGTTGGCCGTGCAATCTGCATTTATACTACATTGTTCCTCATAGGTGATTCTTACCCAAGCAAAAGTTTGAAAAGTACATGATTGCACTGAATGTCTCTAGGATTCCTTCCTACTCGTCAGTCTTCTACTCCTCAGGGTGGTGCTTCATCGAAAGGAAGAACTCACTCTCCCTCCCCCATGGGAATGTATCATGGCTGTTCAAGGGTGTTTTGCCCAACTAAATTCTTTTGTAGATAAAAATTGTGGAACTTAGTTATCTCCAGTACTTTAGGTTAGGAAGATTGCCTGCATCACAGAGATAAATTAAAACAATGCCCTTGTGGGGGGAAAACTTCACAAGGTTTTGAAAACACAGATGTCCTTGTACTACATTCCCCTACAGTCACCTTCAAAATAATCCCTTGAAAGTCCCAGCTTCCTCTTTGTGGGCAACAGTTCAGTCTGTGCCGAGACTCATGCAGCCAGGTGATTCAGCTCTTTAAAAGGCTTTGGTTCAATTCTGGTGAGGATTCAGTTCTTCCCTGACTCCTTCAGACTAAACATTTGAGTTACAAACCACATTAAAACCATTTGGTAGAGATTGTAACTAGGGAAAGTCAGTTCACAATCTGACACCTTATAAAGCCTTATTTTAGAGTTTGTGGGGTTTGGTGTATAAAATTTATTTTTTTGGTCTTAAGCAAGCACCTGGCTGTAGGTTTTTCTCTTGCTGGCTGACAAAACAAAACAAGGCTCAATTGATTTCTCTCCTTTAAACAGTTTATGATCTTTGCCTAATTTTATTTGGACTTAGTTGAGCTAGCTAGGATCACTGCAAACACAAAGCAGCTGGAGGAGCCTGGGTACAGCCAGATAAATTTGAGCCTGGGTTTCCTTTCTCCAGCGTTTACAGAATTTGTTCTCAAACAGGGACAATTTACCTCCCAGGGACATTTGGCAGTGTATGAAGACATTTTTGCTTATCACAGCTGGGGCAGTTCTACTGGCATCTAGTTGGCAGAGGCCAGGGATGCTGCTAAACAGCTATAATGCCAGGTTAACCGTCATTACCTACAAAGCATTATCTGGCTCAAAATGTCAACAATCCTAAGGTCAAAAAACCCTGATATTCTAGGGTAGCTAGAATAATAATCCATGTATTTTGGGGGTGGGATATATCCATAAAGCCAGAAAAGAGTATGGGATGGAATAATAGAAGGAGGGTAGCTTTGACATAGACTTTTTGACATAATAGTGCTGAGTGTGGTGGCTTATGCTTGAAATCCCAGCACTTTGGAAGGCCGAGGCAGGAGGATTGCCTCAAAGTGTGAGAGCAGCCTGGGCAGCATAGTAAGACCATGTCTCCTCTATTTAATTTAAAAAAGAAAAACCTCATTTGAAAATGAAGTCTAACTGATTTCTAGGACAGGTTCAAGCTCAATAAGTTGCTTACAACAGATTTTGACAAGGATCCAGGAGAGAACTGTAGGCTGCGTTAAATATAATAAAGCAGGCCCACTCATTTTAGGCCGGGTAAGGAACAAGATGAGTTTCATTTATCAACAGAGACATATTAGACATCTTAGCAGTTTGTTTTTCTGATGTGATTTTAACAAAAAATACATTTTCTTTTAAAAGTTGTGCTTATAGATTCTAGAATATTTTTTATATATCTCCCTATCCTTTCAACTTTTCTAAGGCTATTAAAAGCATCAAATAGTTAACCACTAGCTAAAAAGGGAGCCTGGCTGAAAGCACTTGTTTTTACTGATGTCCCTAAGACCACCTTTGCAAAATTATGACAGTCTGATTTCCAAGCTGTCCTTGGTCATTCCTAGGCATAGAGCAAGCTAACTTTGGGAGGAATTATGATAATAGTCCCTCCCTAAAACTAACCTGGGGACCAAATACTCCCTTTATAAGACCAATGAAAGGTCACAGGTATAGGATTATGGGAGGGGCCTGAATTCTGCAATGATGTAGGCATGGTTTCTATAATTTCTTACTGCTCAAGGGTCATGTCGCCAGAGGTCACAAGATTTGTGACTTTCTCAATTGCTCCTACAGATAGCATCACTATTGTGGAACCTAAGATTGGTTTTTCTTGAGGTGTTTCTCACTGACCTCACCCAGACTTGACCCATGACTCAGCTGGTCCTGTGGCCCCACCAGAGGTAGACTCAGCATGTGAGGATGGTTTTCCACACCCCTGTGATTTCATCCCCAACCAATCAGCAGCACTCTTCTCCAGCCCCCTGCCCACCAAATTGTCCATAAAACCCCTAACCTCTGAGCCTTCAGGAGGAAGTGATATTTGAGTGATAATTTTAGTTCTCCCATGTGAGAACTGGCCTTGCATCAATAAAACTCTCTCTTTCTCCACTGCAGTGCCATGGTCTCAGTGGATTGATTCTGTTTGTGCAGTGGCTGGGAAGCATCTGTCAGGTGGTTACATCCTTCTACTCTCAACTTGCACTGGTTATTTTCTCTGCTCCACCCATTGTTTTCTCTTCCTTGTACACCAATAGGCTCCCTTGCTCCTGGTTTCTGTGTAGATTTGGCTAATGAGAGACACCAGTAAGAAACTAAGGGCAAGATGAAAAAGAAGTCCAGGAGGTTTACCCCAGTCCTCCTGGCTTTACAGCATTCTGGCAACACATGACCCTCTAAGACCCCAGCTCTTATATGGGGCAGCCATTCTTCCTCCATTTTGCTGGGAATAAACCCTGGTTTCTCCCCTTGCTCCTCCAGACCTAAGAGTAGTAATGGCTTTTCACTTTTCCTAGTTTCTAGATGCATCACAGTTTCCCTTTATTCCTGTAACTCAGCACTACTCTGTAAATAGCCCCTTCAGTTCTTTTCAGTTAAGCCCTCTTTAGTGTAGGCCTCTCAATGATGCATTGTCAAATTTTCAGTGGAAGGTTTTTGATTTTTTTTTAATGAACTGGTCAATTAATATTGAACCGGAAGCTGTTCTTCTATTCAAGCTCTTTCCTTATAAAAACCCGATGAGTCTTAGTTCCTCATCTGTTAAATAAAGATTTAAAAAGATGTCCTGTGTTACACAGAAATGTAACCATTACTGCATTGAAAATTGGAAGCCACTTGACATAGTGAAAAGGAGACTAGAGACATATATTCTAATTCCAGCCCCAATTATTTACAACTTTATGTTATATATATAACATATATATATATATATATATATAACATTTATGTTATGTTTTATATATATAACTTTACGTGCATACTTTAGTTCTCTGGGACTCTTTTCCCCATGATAAATATGCTGATTAGATTAAATAATCTCCCTGGTTCCTTCCTTCACAGTCCTTATATATTCTGTTCTTACTGTTCTAGACTATTCAGTAGCATGACCTATAAAAACAAACAAAAAGAATGTGGAACATAAAACTGAAGAAAAATGTTGATAGAAGTTCTCCAGAGAAAGGAAAGTTAAAAGATCTAACTTCTATGTGGTTACAAAGGAAATAATCAAGACCATTGGCTAGATGCTATAGGAGGTAGCTGTAAGTACAATGAATGGGAAAGCCTTTCTAGTATATAGACTGGTTCAGTAATGAAGTGGAATATGTTGACTTTCAGGGAAGTGACTTTTCCATCACTGTAATGTTCAAGAAGAGATACATATTTACTGTTTTCTTAGGGGTACTGTGAAGAAGATGCCTGTGATGATATGCGGTTGAAGTAATGGCTAGGTGAGTCACAAATATGCAGTAGTCTTCCCTTATCTGTGGTTTCACTTTCTGAGGATGTGACTATATGTAGAAACAGGGCATGTAAAGAGGTTATTAAGGTAAAATGAGGTCATGTGGGTAGGCCTCATGCCTCTGTGACTGATGTTCTTATAAGAAGAGGAGGAGGTACAAGGGGTGTGCATGCACGGAGGAAAGACCCTGTGAAGACACAGGGAGAAGAAAGCTCCCTGCAAGCCGAAGGAGAAAGGCCTCCGAAGCCAACTCTGCTGACACCTTGATCTCAGACTTCTAATCCCCAAACTGTAAAAAACACAAATTCAGCTGTTGAAGCCACCAATCTATGGTAGTTTGTTCTGCTAGTCCTAGCAAACTAATAATATGATAAAGGACACTTAGTAGTAGCACATGATTTCAAAATTTTCCACCATATAGACATAAGGTTTACTATACTTCCACACCGTGTTCCCCTCACATGTATTTACACCACTGGCACTCGGTGTGAACCCCTAGAAACTCTATACCCAGTGGTTTCAAACCTTCCAGGAGCTGCCATTGCATGTCTTTCCAGCATATCAGTGACTCACCGAGGAGGAGAGCAGCCAGGTGAGGAGGGGTTACTGATTATTATTATTATCAAGGTTCTGTGTAGATATTTCCTGCTGGGATGTGCACAAAAGAGAGATCTGGTACATCACTGTAAGCAAGCCTCAGCCTTCAGAATGCAAAATATGCTCTTGAATCTAATTAGATATGGGATCAAAGTAAACAATTTTCTTCCCCAAATTGACTGGAAGTTTTGTATATTTTTTAGTGGACCAGGTCACCTGAGAGTACCAGTCAGCCTGCAGGCTCAAACTGATTTATACTTTGGAGGGAAGGAGAAGTGGCTTTGGAAACTCCAACCTTTTCTAAATACCATCTGCTTTTGGCTCTAGTTGGCTGACCCTTCTAAGGCAGCACTGTACATCTGCAATGATTTATACAAACAGAGTCTGCAGCTTGGCTGTCGTGGTGTGACTCCTTCCTCCCAGCCCTGTGCATATTTTGAGGACCAAATGGAAGAGCCCACCCATAGCAGCACCCCATGAGGAAGAAGTTTGTTACCTATGGACTCAAGCTGAAAAAGATGAAGTACTATTTCTTCTGAAATAGCTCCTTAAGAAGCAGAAGAAACAGCTATAGGGAGAAGCATTCTCCAGGAAGGTCATCATCATAGGCCAAATGCTATCAGGAATGTAGCACGAAGAAGAAAAGCTTGAATAGATCAGGAGAAGTCTAGGTTTAATTCTGACTTCTAGCACAGGAACACGGTGGTTGGCAGGTCATTTAGACCTTCCGTATCCTCCTAAGAAATCCAGTCTGTGAAAAATAATAATGGGAAATTTTACATAGCAATTCAGGCACTAAATGCTTTATATTTATTGTAACTCGGTTAATCCTCCCAAGGATTTTTGAAGGTTATTGTCTTACACAGAATTCCAAAATGACCCTTAAGATTCCTGCCCCCTTGTGTATATGCTCTGTATGATCCCCCTCCCTCATACCCACCTGAGCGTGCATGGGACTTACAAATATGAAGCCTATCACTTTATGATTGTTGCTTTATAAGATGGAATAAGTTTGTAGATGTAATTAAGATCCCTAATCAGTTGGCTCTGAATTAATCAAAAGAGAGATTATTCTATTTGAACCTGACCTAATCAGGTGAGCCTTTAAAAGGGACTGGGCCCATCTTGAAAGAAGAAATTCAGCCATGTGTGGTGGCTCGCGCCTGTAATCCCAGCACTTTGAGAGGCCAAGGTGGGTGGATCACGAGGTCAGGAGATCAAGACCATCCTGGCCTACGTGGTGAAACCCCGTCTCTACAAAAAATTAGTCGGGCGTGGTGGCGGGCACCCATAGTCCCAGCTACTCAGGAGGCTGAGGCAGGGGATTCGCTTGAACCCGGGAGGTGGAGGTTGCAGTGAGCCGAGATTGCGCCACTGCACTCCAGCCTGGTGACAGAGCAACACTCCATCTCAAAAAAAAAAGAGAAGAAATTCATAGTGTAAGAGGGACTCTCCTGCTGGCCTTGATGTAGCAAACTTCTGTGTTGTGGAGAGGGACACATGTCAGGTATAGCAGGCAGCTTCTAGGAGTTGAAAATGACCCCTCCATTGGCAGTCAACAAAAAGTCAGAAACCTCAGTCATACAATCACAAGGAAATGACCCGAAAGAGCTTAGCAGTGAATCTTTCCTTAGTCAAGTCTCCAGTTGAGCATGCACCCAGCCAATTCCTTGATTTCAGCCTGTGAAACCCTGGGCATATACATATATATGCACTAAAATGTGACTGGCCTTGACCTGCAGAAACTATAGGAATACATTTGTGTTGTTTGAAAGTCACTAAGTTTGTATCCACAGAGACTGCTAAGTTTGTGGCAGCTGTCATGCAGCAATAGAAAACTAATTCATTGGTGCTGTCATTACCTCTATTTTACAATAGGGAAACTTAAACTAAGTTGTCTAAGGTCACAAAATAAGCAAGTGGTAGAACTTTGATTTGAACCTCGTTTCTGGCTCCAAAGTGCGTATGTTTAACTATTGCACTGCACCAAGCTCTTGCCACCTGCCTTCTGTTTTCCTCTCCTTATAAGTTGCCATGGCTAGTGTAGACATAGGACTCCTCCTTCTGATATATTGGTCTGAAAAACCATTTTGAAGTCAGTAACTCTAGGCTCTTGGCCTCTAGCCAGTCTCCCACTCTGTAACAACTCCCATTTTTCATAGATGGGAAATTCTAGGCTTCATTCCCAGAAGGTTTGTTTTTTTTTTTTCACCTCTCTTAAAAAAAAAAAATCTACGGTTTTAAATTATAGCCCTGTGGTTAAGGGAAAATGACATTTACTGGGGAAGCAACTTGTTACGGTCTTAGGTACTCTGCCAACTGCAATGAAAAAGGGCCTTTAAAATGTCATTTATACATTAAGAAAGATTTAAAGAGACACTAAAGAATATACCTAGCTGGCATTGCCAAAATCTGTAGGCCTTATATCCACAAGTATCCTGGGCTAAAATTTAATTTGTTCTTTTATGTGTGAATAGAGTATGCTCTGCCCCAAGTCTGAACCAAAATGTTTAAAAATCACACTTCATTTAAAGGGATTCATGGAGACACGCCAGATCTACAAAGATATAAAGTGTAGATCTGAAGAGGAGGCAGAAATCTCCATTGCCTAGAGAGTCTCTTTTTAGGGTGGAAAAATTATCTTAAAATGAGGCAATATTCTGTTAAGTAAGAGGACTTAACCTGGATGAGTTGTCTTAAACTTTCTGAAAACCAAAACAGAATCTCCTCTCATTTAAATAAAAGATGACCAAGGCCCAGGTAATAGTAATGGTCCAGGTATCAAAAGATAAAGAAGTGAGTAATCATATTTATTCAGCAATGCTATTGAGTTAAATTGAATTTCCACTGTAGCTGATTTAATCTGATCCCTGTAGAATAAAGGTTGAAGGAAGATAAAATCTTGAGGATAATACTGGCAGTGATACCACTGTGATGCATTTTAGCTTCTGCCAGTTAATTTCATCTATGGTCATGAATATATTAGTATTATATATCTCTGTTGTTTCATTTAGTTATTCACATTTTTGCCTGTAAAATGCTCTTGAGAACCGTTCTCCCACTAACCTTCAAACATCTTAGACCCTGTTTTTCAGCTCTGCTCATTTATAGCCCTTACCCTTGCCTTGGAAGAGCCGACAAAATACTGATCCATTTCACTTTTCTGAGGTTGATGGAGCACACTAGCACATTAAATTGAAAAGTAGTTGTTGTATATAAAAGTGACATAAGAGTCTCAGTATCACTGGGCTGTGCATATCAAACTGTTTTTATTGTAAGTGTTGAATTTGGGCCAAGTCGTTTAATGCATTTTAATCTTGTGACCGAGAGTATGCATTTACAAGATTTTTACCAGGAATAAGTGTGCTCTAGAGTAGATCTGCTTACCATGTGTTGATACCACAGGAATGTGATTTTTTGAAATAGAGTAAAAAATGGTACAATGGTGAGGAACTATTTGGTCAAAAATTTGCAAAGAAATATTTAAATAATGCTAAGAGTTGGATATCTTTAAAAATCTAATTCTGATGTATTTGTGTAGCACAAGGCCTGCATTTTTAGTAATAATAATCCCCCGTGTCCATAGCAAGGTCTCTTGAAGGTGATAGCTAACTCAGGATTGCTGTAATGAATTTAGCAGAAAATACATGAGACTATCTATACCTAACACAATGCCTGGCACCTGTGAGTTATTTAATTGGTAGAAAATAGGAATCTAAAAAACAAGTTAACAGGTTGTATTGAGTGCCTAATAGATTGAATGAATGCAGGTAGGAAACATTTAAGATACTTATTAATGAGTAGGCATGGAATTTTCTGTACTATGACTATATAATTTCTTAAAATTGAAAAACAGTGTTTTAAGAGAGTTCTTGCCATCAACATTTAGTATCTCATGACTGTCAAATTCTTTTAGATAGGAGCTTACACAGGGGTAATGTTGCATAATTGAAGAACACTGTGGGATGATAAATTGGGCTTTACCAAATTAGGTCATCCTTAGTCAAAATGTATAATAACAGTCTTTTCACAAACATCTTCCCTGGGTTAAAATACCTGACCCAGGAGTTCCATCTGAATGATAGCTAGGTTGATAACAGTATTTTTCCATGCACACCACGAGCAGAAGAAAAGCCAGGGTGAAAAGCCCTTTCCCCATGAGGCTTTAGCCACATTCAGGCTTTAGCCAAGTACCCTGCGTGATACTCTGGTTTACTTAAAAACACATTAGTTGGAAAACAAAACAAAAAATCAATTTAGTTGTAAGGATGTTGACCATTTCCCTCTACTATTTCAGGCTTCGCAACTCTGCCCTAATTGGCAAACAGGTCACAGAAGGCTGATCATATTATTGTATCTGCATCACTATAAAATTGAACAGTTTTGCTTATTTAATAATTTTCATTAGATACCCTTGATATTCTTTTTTCTTTAAATTTCTTCTAAAGGAAAGATTGTATTTGTCACTGTTTTGGAGCCTGCCAAATAGTGTAATTGATAAAGGGTATTTCAGGTATTGGGCTCACTATCTAGAATTCACTACAGTCGTCATTGTTCTGGGGAAAAAGAAAACAAACACTTGGAAGTGGCAGTGGATAAGCCAGGGCCGTGGTTTAAGCAGTGGAAGGAAGTGTAGTTAGTTTCAGCGTGGAGGAAATCTGTCTAAAGGAAACTGGATTGATTTCTTTAAGGAATAAAAGCCAGACTGCTCCGTGGGGAAGGTGAAACACTCGGTGACAGTTTGCTTAGCTTTCAGTACGGTCACAAATACTAGTCTGCTGAGTAAAAGCACCTAGGACCGGTCACAAAAGGGCTCTACCGCCACAGTGAGAGGCTGTCTAGGACCTGCCCTGGGCAAATAAGTGAGAAAGTTTGTCCTCCACAGGTGTCCACGGCCTCCACCACCACATTCTGCAACCTCTTCTTCAACTCTAGAGTTTCTTTTCTCTATTTTCTTTTCAAAGGCTTATGGTGTTTTCATTACTTCTTTGTTGTTGTTGAAAGTATTTCTTGTGTTTTCTTTCTGTAGTGTAAAGTTCTATAAAGCAGGAAAGTAGTTTGATAAACTGTATTCATACTAAGGTAATATAGTCTCAGGATTTTTTTTTTATACTTTGTAGTGATCTTTCTACCAATACTTGGAAAGGACTGTGCTGAACTTAAGGAATTTTTAGACACCTGAGAACCAGAATGGAAGAGATAAGCAGGCACTTGAGCAAAAGATGAACAGAGTGAATACAATTGTACAGTGGATGCCAATGGGACTGAAAGTGTTGTTTCAAATCTGTTTCTGCACTCTTGAAAAAAAGGTTATTTTGCTTGATTAATATGTGAAGTAGGCTTAAGGACTACCACATTCTCTATCATTTCATTTTAAGTCCTTCCCAGAAAAAAATGTATCCTACCTGTAAGACTGCTTGTCCTATGAAAGTATAACTTTTTTTTTTTTCTGGCAGGTTGTCATATAAAACACCTAACCCATCTGCCGTCATCTTTTTCAATTTTTGTTTTTTGTAGAGCTTAGCATTATGCTGAAACTCAATCATATATTTTCCCTGGGGGTTGCATCAGTTTTGAAGAAACGAAAATGTACTTATGTCCTAAAGAGGACAGGCTACATAGTGTGACTTTTGTCCACGTAGAAAGGATTCCTCCGTCTCCATCAGGCATGGGGACATGCAGAGGCTTCAGCCTAACCTGCAGAAATACATATCTCAATAAGACTGAAGTCTCCTTCCTAGTTTTTTCAAACAATGAGTTTACTCTGTATCTCAGTAGTGCCTATAGGGAAAAGAGCATGGGATTTGTAGACAGGAAAGTAGATATGTCTGCTTGGCATGCTGCTCCCCTCCATGTCCACCACATCCGTCAGATTCATTCCACCCTGTTTTGACCAGTTCTGTGCTGGGGAAGCCAACCTCTTTTGGTTGCCTCATCTGAGATCCTTACTCTCTGGCTTCTGCTTTATTTTGGCACATTGGAGGTACTGGCAGGGGACTGGAAGGTGACAAGAGGGCAGGATCAAAGTATTTCTTCGCTGGCTTTATGCCTGCTTTGTCACAATTCTGGCAGTACGTGTGTTCACTGTCCGAGGCCACAGCTCCTGCCACACAGCTCCTCTCAAGATGGCAGCTCTCACCAGGCTCCGGGAACATCGTTCCCTCTTCTTCAGGCCTCGGAGTGTAGTCCTGCTTCCTGCTTTTAGTCCCTGAGTGCTTTACCATCTTTTTTTTTTTTTTTTTTGGCCCCCTTAGCTTTACTGTTCAATTATTTTCAGTCAAATCATTGAGATGTGCCATCTATTTCCTGCCAGGACCACAAAGGATACATTCAGGCTCTTGGACAAGTCAGATGATCTCTTTGACCTTTAATTTCCTTTATCTATAAAACTGGACAATACCTATATTGTCCACCTTGAAGGGTTGTTAGGAGGACCAAGCATGCATGTGAATTGTAGAGTGTCATAACAATGCAAACCATGGGTAGTGAATCATCTGTTAATGTTGATTTCCCAACCAGCTTTCTTTAGGCACTTCATAAGTTTTTCTTACCTTCCTCTCTTGATAAATTGATACAAGCTTTGGGAGTGCAATTTCACATTGACTAAAGGCAAGCAGAAGTGGGAACGGGAATCCTCTATTCCATGCATTTGAAAGCTAAATATAAAGCATCCTTAGGTTTATCATGTCTCTGCTCCCCTGCTCAGCAGTATGTAGTTCAGACCTGGGAGGGAGTTATAGAGGATCTTAACATACCTTTGTTTCTGCCCTGAATTTTTACCCTTGATAATAATTTCGTCAAACAAAATTCCGCCATAGTACAGTGCATGTATCACTCACATCTCTATGAGATTGTAAAGCTTCTTTATAATGTTTCTGAGGATACGGATCCTATCCTATATATATATTTTTATGACTCGTAGTAACTCTCATACTGTTAAGCATATATTTGATGAAGTAGATACTTGGGAAATGGATGGCTATGTGTTAAGTGCACATTAGTTGATACTGAGATTTTTCAAGCATGATAATGGGCATTCACTGGTTTTATGCAAGAGCATGCTGTCTCTGATTAGCATGGCCCTCTCTTTGCATGCATAGAAAGTATTTGTTTAACAAATGAATATTTTATGGACATCTGTTGTGTTTTATGTGTGTATTTTATTGTGTGATTTGGCACATGCAGGACTAAAATTCAAGAGGAGAAATTCTTCCTCTCTGTTCCCATCTTACTAGGTTGGAACCCAGTAAAATGATGTTACAAAACAAAATAAACATTGAAAATGAAGAATGCTTTTCCATCTAGTCTTCCC
Organism: Hylobates moloch; assembly: GCF_009828535.3. Taxonomy (NCBI): domain Eukaryota; kingdom Metazoa; phylum Chordata; class Mammalia; order Primates; family Hylobatidae; genus Hylobates; species Hylobates moloch. Next base: position 30,114,499 of record NW_026652292.1, on the reverse strand, counting down.
AAAGCTAATTAAGAAAAGTAGTGCTGCTGCTGAAGACTAGGTAAACCCAAACCCAAATGTTCAGGGGGAAGCATTTACATTTCAGAATGTTAGGCCTGGGAATAGTGAGTGCTGGTTTACCCTCAGCACCGGCTCTAGAAAGGGTACACAGACAATGGTATGAGAGGTATTTGGCTCACTGATCCTTCCTTTCTTTGTTTTCGTACTTCTGGGTAGGCACAATGCACTCCAGAGAACCCTTGCTATTTTTTGTTCCCACATTCTTACTCTTTCAAAAATAAAAAGAGAAAAATAACTGAGATAATCAGGGGCTACATTAAAGGCTCTTGGGAGGTCCAGACTGATCCTACTAATTTCTCTTAAGGAGAGGCTCTGTAAAAACAAAATCAACGGCCTAGTTGAAGGGGCAGTATAAAAGTTTCTCCTAGTTTGCTGAAGTCACTGAGGTGCTGAGGAAAGTGAAGAAATGCTTAGACCCTAAAATAACTTTGGTAAATTTAAAAAGGGGCCAGAAATATAAAATGGTAGGAATATATGTGTTTATGCATGGTATAAAGAAAGAAAAGTGTAATAGAGGGGTCATGGTAGATTAGCAGCTGACTGAGAGTAACATTGCAGTGTTACAGACAAGAGCACAGGACTACTGGGAAGTTCCAAGAGGAAAAGAGAATGTATGAGCTGGATACATTTCTAAGTTATTTGTTATAAACAGTAATGTCACAGGTGTTTAGACAATGGACAGATTAAAACAAAAAGAACCATCAGGGAACATTCCTTGAAGAAGATGAGCCCAACTGGCCTCTGAAGTGTTGGATTAGTGGAAGGCAGAACTATGGGGGTGATGAAATGCCACACACCTTCCCATGGGAGCGTTTATACATTAAAGCAAAGAAAACTGTTCAAATAGAATGCCCAGGAGAAAGTAATGAGATGATATTGGAAAGTTTTCTCTCCTTCACCCCTCTTCTACACAGACCCTAGACAGAGAATCAGTCTACCTGGTAGTTAATGGTGGTAATGTTCCCAGAACCAAGCTGGGTCCGGCTGCATTTTCTCAAGGCCCAATAACAAGAAGCAGACAAACTGGGAAAGAAGGGAATTTATTGCTGTAACCGGATACAGGGAGAAGGCTGGAGATAATTGCACCAGACCAACGCTAAGTGTTACAATTTTCTTAGTGCTTATATAGGTTGGGGTTATGTGCCTACGTGCAGTGTAGCAGTCACCTAAATCTATTGGTAACTAATTTCATTTCAACTAGAAGGTCAGAGGCCAAAAAAAAAAAAGCTTGCTAAGTCTGATTAAGCTGTGAGAGCTCCAGGCCCTTCAAGTCCTGTCTACTGTGGTACTGGAGTGATGATTTCTATCTTATCTCTTTTACAGCTTGGTCCAGAGAGCTGCCTTAGACTCTCTAATAAATCTATTCAAACAACTGCCTCTGTTACCTTGACTCGTCTCAGATTTTGTTGACCCAACATGGGTGCCGGCACTAGGAATGAAAGACTGTCTCTTACATTCCTTATTTTGGCTTGCTCCAGGTTAGGGAGAAGCCCATACAAGGCTCCCACTTACCATATGTTTCATTTCTAGCTTTGATGTCTGGGCACTGATTTCCTTAGGTTTAACTGTTTGCTTAATGTTCAGGCAGCTCTGTGGAAATTTGTCTATATATTTGAAGTGCTATGCAGGCCTGTCTGTGTGATTGTCATGCAGGCCTGTTTGTATGATTGTCAGGGAGAACTGGCCCGCCACAGTAAGGCAGGGAAGCATTCATTCAGGATTTTCTTAATGGAGAGGCTGAAGGGAGTGTCTTGGTCTGCTCACGCTCCCATAGCAATACCACAGACGGGGTGGCTTAAACAACAGAAATTGATTTCTCTCAGCTCTGGAGGCTGGGAAGTTCAAGATCAATGTATCAGCAAGATAGGTTTCATTCTGAAGTCTCTTCTCTAGGCTTGTAGGTGGCTACCATCTTGCTGTGCATTCACATGACATCTTCTTTTTGTGTGCTGAGAGAGAGAGAGGAGCTCCAGTTTCTTCCTCTTCTTTTAAGGGCACTAATCCCATCATAGGTGCCCCACCTTTATGACATCATCTAAACCTAATTATCTCTCAAAGGCCCCACCTCCAGATAGCATCACATTAGAGTTTAGGGTTTTAACATAAATTTTGGGAGGATGCAAACATTCAGTACGTAACAAGGAGTAAGTCAGCTGCAGGAAAGGAAACTCATTATTCTGTTGGAGGCATCTGGAGAAGCTGTCATGTGAAAAAGGGAAAAGGTAGGCAAACAGCAGGAGGAACAGTAGAATCCTGACTACATGGTTATTTAAGAAACTGGGCCCAGAATAAGAGATGAGAAGATGTGACATATCTAGAGTTCATTGACTAGCCATAGGAACTAACTAGCAAACTAGGGACTGCTTAGTCAGACAAAAGAATCAGAATGCACAGGAGTTGATTGGATATGGAAAAAACAAATGTAAGGACTGATGTCTGCATCTAGAATTCAGACAGAATTAATTCCAGGGAAGGAGAAGTTTCTTAAGTCACTTCATGATAGTTTGGTTGCCAAGGAAGGACACTTAAGGGTTATATAGGAAATAATTTTTGACATGTAAGGCCAGGAATTAAAGGCAAAGAAACAGTTGCAGAGTAAGCACAGAATGGGGTAGGGTCCTGAAGCAGAGACCTGGAGTACTATATTGTACTTAGTGGAAATGGGGGAAATGGTGCAAAGTTAACCCTCTGGTATGGGGTTAGGGAAAGGATGTTTTTACAGAGAGGGCTAAGAGTCTTGACCTAACCCTAACCCAAATGACTGCTGAGATATCCTGGGAACACATTGTGACATAGTTCAAAGTGAGACACCAGTAAAGAGATCATAGCGATCCTAGGATCTCTCACTTTTAAGCATAGTATCATTATAGACAGGAGTGGCCTTTCATTTAATACCGCTGAAACTCGATTACACTGGGGCCTATGCGGGGTGGGAGGAAGGAGAGCATGAGGAAGAATAGCTAATGGATGCTGTGCTTTAATACCTTGGGGATGGGTTGATCTGTACTGCAAACCATCACGACACACGTTTACCTGTGTAACAAACCTGCACATCCTGCACATGTACTCTGGAACTTAAAATAAAAGTTGGAAAAAAAAAAAGAAATTCTGTTACTTTGACTAGCTATCTTTCCCCCGCCGACCTAAGGAAGTTCCAAAAGAAGACAGTGACAAATAGAAGAGCAGCTGAACATCTAAGGCCTAATACAAAGAGGAGGATATTAATGTATTTGATGGAGAAGACCAATTTCTCTTAGTATAATGTGCTGCCCTTAAACATTAAACCAATTTGTACAGGGTCAGTGCACTCCAAAGCAGGCACTGTGGCATGCATACTCTGCATTTGTCCAAATGTGCATTATCACAATGCTAACAATAATTCATAATAAAAATCACTCTAATGAAAAAATACACAAAAGAATGTGAAACTCTATACATTTAAGATGATATGAGCTATAAAGTTGAAATTTGCATTCCTATTTCTACCTGTAAATATGTCTTATTTATTGGGATAAATTCCACAAATAGTTTTTTAAGAAAAAAATCGTCAAACTAAATTTCTGTTGCAGCTGTAGAATCTACATTACTCTGTGACCTCATTCTGAGACAATGCAACCTGGATAACTTATGGTGGCTTGAATAAATGGAAGAGATATATACATGTCCTCTCTGCATATGTGCATGCGTGTGTCTGTGTGTGTGTTTTTCCATTAAATTTTAAACCCTCTTTCTCACGCATTGCTCTAGCATTCTATTCCTTTTCCCTGTCTATCTGTCTGCCTGTCTATATTAGAGGAATCAGAGCCCCTCTGAATGATTGTGGAATTGTAAATCTTATCTCTGGAGCAGGCAGTTTGAATCAGAATTTAAATACTACCAGCCAAAGGCTGACAAACAGTCCCAGAATGTAGAGTGTCTGCCAATGTCTGTTACTTGAGGATAGATGGATTTGGTTCTGATGTGATCATTCTCTATTGGCAGCAGAGACCTGTTATGAGACAGAGTGCTAGGAAACAAACAAGACATTTACTTATTTTCAAATCAGAAGTTCCAGAACTCCTTTATCTAGGGTGATTATCTTTTGAATTAAAAAATTGAAACATTATTTGAAATGTATATTTGAATTTTATAGATTCCCTGGGCTAAAACTTTTTAGTTGCCCCAACAAAAGAGGATTAGGAAAAAACATAAACGAATAGATGATTATAAGGAAGGCAGCAGGCCAGATCAAACAAAGGTCAGAAGCAAAGTGAGTCCGGGCCTACCATCACTGCCCTACTAGACGGGCTCACTCAGTTATCCTAATCTGTGTCATGAAAAATGGCACAAGCTAACCCTGGAGAGTTTTAGAACATAGAACTTGCTTGGCCATGCTAAGTGCAGCTCACATACAGCCTCAATTTGTTTATATGGTTCAAATTTGTAAAAGAAGAGCATTGGTCATTTTTAGTGGAGTGTATATGAGGGTGAGGAAGGGAATATGCTTTATGCTTGGACCTGCCAGCTTTTTTTTGTTTGTTTGTTTTTTTGTTTTTTTGTTTTTTTTGTTTTTTGTTTTTTTTTTTTTTTTTTTTTTTTTTGAGACGGAGTCTCGCTCTGTCGCCCAGGCTGGAATGCAGTGGCACAATCTCGGCTCACTGCAAGCTCCGCCTCCCGGGTTCACGCCATTCTCCTGCCTCAGCCTCTCCGAGTAGCTGGGACTACAGGCGCCCGCCACCACGCCCGGCTAATTTTTTGTATTTTTAGTAGAGACGGGGTTTCACCGTGGTCTCGATCTCCTGACCTCGTGATCCGCCCACCTCGGCCTCCCGGACCTGCCAGCTTTTGAGTCCTGCAGATGGCAGCAAATTTGTTCAGGACGAAAGTGTGTGTGTATGTGTGTGTGTGTGTGTGTGTGTGTGTGTGGGGTGTGTGTGTGCGCGCTTTGGAACTTTGAGTGGAAAATTAGTGTTAGTGTATAATTTTTAGTTTTGTGAAATCCCAGCATTTCCACGGCTACCTATTTCCTTCTAAAATGATGCCATTCATATAAAAGATAACCAAAGGCTGGTAGTACCTATAATAGGACCTTGAGATTTTAACAGCTAGGCTCCTAAGAAATATAATCAGCTGAATTAAAAGATATTTTTCTACTCAATCTCTTTTCTATCAAAATCTAAACTTTAAGTACTAAAGCACAACTATTACGGAATATGTGTCTAAAACTCTACCAAGAGCTACCTAATTGGCACTTATTGTCTTTAGAATACTAATGCGGTCAATAAGAAACCTAAAATGAATCTTAACTGACATTCTTTTTGAGAAAACTAAAGAACTTGTACAGAGAAATGGGAGAGATAGGTAGAATTAAAAAGAAATAGGGTATAGAGAGTGGACCCTGATTATTTAGAGGAATTAATAATAATAAAAAAAATTTTGACCAAAAAACTGGAGGATGAAGAGTGATAAAGTGTTTCTGGAAGGCCAAGGAGAAACTGTTTGTAGTGAATGTGCTAATGTTTTAGAGGTTTTAAACTCATTCTCACGATAAGGCCAGAAAGGCCAGACAGAGAAAGAAGATATCAGAGTGTAACACACAAAAAACTGTAGTGAAAATGCTGTCCAGCTATTCTTGGCCATCTCCTGCCTTACATGATCTCTCCCAATGTGTCTCCCACCACTTTTTTAAAGGTCCTCACTCCAAGTCATATCAAACTACTTAAAATTTCATCAATCTATCATCAAGTACCTTTATTCCTTGATGCTTTCATTGCTTGGAAGCTCTTTCCCCCTTTGGCCACATGGCAAACTCCTACTTATTTTTCAAGACTCAGCTCAAATATCTCCTTTGTCATAAAGTTATTCCTGACACTCTGTAAATTTTTGGTATTGATTGCACTAATTGCACTATCAAAATTATTTATGTCTTCCCTTTTACACCATTCAAAACAGGTATAGGCTATCATAGTCATCTTTCAGGTTCCTAACTCATAGTAAGTGCTCAACAAATTTTTGTTCAGCAAATAAGTGAATACTGAGTATCATGATTTCAGAAAGACATATGACTATTTCTTATGACATAATTGTGAATCAAATAAGGAAATACAGAGTGGATTTATGGTTGGCTAAATCACTAGCCTAGAAAGTCATTGGTCAATATGAATCTAGGGAAGTCTCCAGTGACATACGTTGAAACTTTGTCTTAAGCTAAATCCTATGCTGTATAATCAGTGACTTAAAGAAATAAATAAAAGATTATAATTGATTAATTGCATTTATGTAACTCTTGATAGTCTTTAAAGTTCTAAAGTTCTACAGTTCTAAGGTATGCTATGCTCCTCAATGTATCAGTAATTTAGCTTTGTAATAAATTAATTTTGTGAGTTATACATTACTTTTTTTTTGAGTTGGGCTATTCATTTGGCTTTCCAGAGGTTGGAAATCTCTACCTGAACTAAAAAGAAATAGAAAATAATAAAACTAAAGGTTCTGAACTTATAATGGTGAAGTGTCTCTCTCTTTGTTATTTTCTCCTTATACCATAAAAACAACAGTAATTTGTAAAAAACTACAAATCTTAATTGTTTCCTTTTATTTAGTCTTTTTCTTTTGTTTGTTTGTTTTTGAGACAGAGTCTCACTCTGTTGCCCGGGCTGGAGTGCAGTGGCATGATCTCAGCTCACCGCAACCTTCACCTCCTGGGTTCAAGCTATTCTCCTGCCTAAGTCTCCCAAGGAGCTAGGATTACAGGCACCGGCCACCATGCCCAGCTAATTTTTGCATATTTAGTGGAGACAGGATTTCACCATGTTGCCCAGGCTTGTCTCGAACTGCTGACCTCAAGTGATCCGCCCAACTCAACCTCCCAAAGTGCTGAGATTACAGGCGTGAGCCACTGCGCCCAGCCTGTGTAATCTATTAAGGAAGATGCAAGACACTGAATGTCTTCAGTAATTTTTAGCTGGCTCTTGGAGACCAATAGGAAATACTAGCAAATGAAAATAATAATAATAAACCCTTATGTTGTTGAGAACAGTCAGACTCTTACAGAAAACGTGAGTTGTGTGTGTGTGTGTGTTTTAAGTTTTAGGGTACATGTACAGGATGTGAAGGTTTGTTACATAGGTAAATGTGTGCCATGGCGGTTTGCTGCACCTAACAACCCATCACCTAGGTCTTAAGCCCAGCATGCATTAGCTCTTTTCCCTAATGATCTCCCCCACCTGACCTCCCCCAACAGGCCCCACTAAGTGTTGTTCCCCTCCTTGCGTCCATGTGTTCTTATTGTTCATCTGTCACTTATAAGTGAGAGCATGCAGTGTTTGCTTTTCTGTTCCTGCATTAGTTTGCTGAGGATAATGGCTTCCAGCTTCATCCATGTCCCCACAAAGGACACGATCTCATTCCTTTTTATGACTTCCTAGTATTCCATGGTGTATATGTACCACATTTTCTTTATCCAGTCTATCGTTGATGGGCATTTGGGTTGATTCCATGTCTTTGCTATTATGAATAGTGCTGCAATGAACATTAGTGTGCATGTATCTTTATAATAGAATGATTTATATTCCTTTGGGTATATGCTCGTAAGAAGCTACTGTTGGAAAATAATGAAAAGAAAACCCCTCTAAACCTGTTGGCTTAGAATATAAACAAAGCCATTAATCCTGAGGTCTTGCTAATCTTACCATCTCAACTCTACTTTCTCTGTGCTATATAGAGGAACCCAGTGTCTGGGTTTAAAGACTGATTTGCACAAATATCAATGACTACAAAAGAGAAATATATTAATAGTTTTTGAGCCAGCTGGGAACTTCAGAAATCATCTGGCTTGTATATTTCCAGACCTGACTGCTCATCAGAATCACCTTAAGTGCTTTTAAGATATAGATTCCTGGTCCTCATCCCTGAGATATTCTGGAGAAAGTCTAGTTAATTAGATTTATTAGAGCCTCCAAACAGTTTTGATGTCTACACAGGTTTGGAAGCCACCAATCTGGTCAAGCCTCCCTGATTTCCAGATACCTAAACTGAGAAACTGAAGGTGAAGTGACACTTAGCTCAAGGTTGGCAAAGCCAGCATCAGAACCCAGTGCCCCAGTATGCAGTCTTCAGTGCATCTATATTAAACCACAGAGGCACAGATGGCATTTTTCTCTGCTTAAGTGATATTGTAAGTGATCTTTCATAGTTATAGGAAGCAGTGGAATAGTGAAAGAAAAAATATCTAAGTAAAACCAAAGACTTGAAAGACTGCTATGAGAATCGGTGAAATGACAGGTTATTGCTTCATGAACTGTGAAGTACCCATACCAGTACCCATATAATATGGTATATGCAGGGGAGCAAAATTGTCACGTAAGAGGAAAATAAAAATATTTTAAATGAACTGGTATGTTAAAATTATCCCAACTTTTTTCTGTCTCAGGCATATCAGGAATAGTGTAGAAGTGAGCAGGAGCAGGAAGATCCATAGGTGCTTTGTGTCTGTGGATTTTTTGTTTGTTTGCTTGAGACAAGATCTCTCTGTCACCGAGGCTGGAGTGCAGTGGCATGCTCAAGTGATCCTCCTGCCTCAGCCCCCGCCTCCCCTGTCCCCACCTCAGCAGCTGGGACCACATATGCCTGGCTAATTTTTGTATTTTTTTTAGAGATAGGGTTTCACCATGTTGACCAGGCTGGCCTGGAACTCCTGGGCTCAAGTGATCTGCCCGCCTCTGCCTCCCAAAGTGCTGGGATTACAGGTGTGAGCCACTGTGCCTGGCCTGTGTCTGTGGATTCTAAGAACTGCGGACAAAACATGGAGACGTGGGTTCAAGCACTTCTACTTATTTGCTGCTTGAGCTCTCTGAATCCCGGTTTTATTACGATTAAATTAGATGATTAAAAAAAAGATAAAGGTTTGTTTTAGTTTTAATATTTTGTGGTACTTTTCTCTGCCTATTTTGCAAATCTCTTTGCCATCTTGATTTCTCCTGTTTCCTGATTCTGCTTTGAGACTTTCCCCATTTTCACCTCATTTCCCAGTCTCTTTTTTTAAATTCAAGAATAATTAATTAAGCAGCTTTTAAAATATGTTGCTCTGTTAAGTAGTTTGGATATAAAAATGAAGAGTATAGTGTTCCTGGTCTTATAGAATTCACATTCTAGCTGGGCAGAAAGTCATGTAATAAGCACATTATGATAAAATAGGATAAGTGCTATAATAGTAACATGGGACGTTTCCTGCAAGCATATGGAAAAGAAAGATTAATCCTTCTGGAGCTATAGAACATACATGTAGATGTTGTTGATGGATTATAGAGGTAGGGGTATTTGAGTGGGATGTATAGAATGAGTAAAGTATTGGAGACCGCATTCCAGGTAAAGAGTATGGATAAAAGTGTGAAAGTGCCTACTGTGTTCACGGAATGGCTACTAAAGCTCAAGTGGGGCCTACAGTTTGGTTTAGAGTGTGGTGGTACTTGGATTAGGGAAGGAAAATGAAATGGAAAACTAGGATAAGATGAGAGAACCACGGTAAGATCTAGAAATATTTCTGAGACAGCAATGTGGATGTGTTGAAGGGAGGTGGAATAGAGAAGGAACCCAGTCAGGAGAACATGTAAGTAATTATGAAGATAGATGAAGAGAGTCAGAAGTAAAATGGTGACATTAGGGATGGAGAGGAAGAGGGGTATAAGAAATGCTTAGAGGCAAAATTTGTGGAATAAGATGACTAGCTATAGTGAATGATGGAGATGATTTGAGGTTTCTACTTTGAGCAACTGTGGAATATAGGGCTTAATAGATTTTTGAAGGGCACGGTAAACAGGAGATACCTGTTGGTTGCCCAACTGGAATGTCTAGTGAGTTGTTTGAAATGTAAGTTTGGTTTTTTTTGTTTGTTTGTTTTGTTTTGTTTATAAAGTTTGTTTGTTTGTTTATTTTGAGACAGAGTTTTTTGCTCTCGTTGCCCAGGCTGGAATGCAATGGTGCAATCTCAGCTCATTGCAACCTCCACCTCCTGGGTTCAAGCAATTCTCCTGCCTCAGCCTCCTGAGTAGCTGGGATTACAGGCACAGGCCACCACACCTGGCTAATTTTGTATTTTCAGTAGAGATGGTGTTTCACCATGTTGGTCAGGCTGGTTTCGAACTCCTGACCTCAGGTGATCCTCCCGCCTTGGCCTCCCAAAGTGCTAAGATTTAAGCAATAGAAATGCATAGGCTTGCTGGGGAGAATGTTTAGAGAGAGGAGATTCTACAGGATAAGACTCTGAGCAGTACTAACATATAAGAGTAGGTAGGGGAAGAGGAAGCAAGAAAAGAGGGTGAAAGGAACAATGAGATAGAAAATCAAAACAAAGCAGGAGAATGATGCTATAGCAACTAAGGAAGTCCAAGTAGGGTAGTTCATGTTGTTGGATGAAAACTAAAAATGGGCCATTAGATTGGACTATTTTGCTAGCTTTGTGAGAAATGTAGTGTTATTATAGCAGCAGAAGCTGGACTTTTCTGGATTGAAGAATAAAGGAGAAATGAGGGCAAATGTAGATCACTTGAATGGTGGCAGAAAAAAAGAATGATAACATGATGACTTGAGAGATTTTTTTTTTTTAGGAGAGTAAGAGACTTCAGCAAATTTCTTCTTGATATTAAAATAGCATACCCCCTAACAACAAAGAAGCAAATCTGCATGTCTCGTGATTTTTGTCTCTCTTCTTCTTCCTTCTATTCCTCTTTTGTTTTTACTTTATTTCAAGCCTCTCCGTTTTGCAGAGGGTTAACATCAATGCAAGTTTCTAAAGGGCCATTTACCATGTAAGGCCTTACGCCTGGTTCTTCTTTATCTCTTTCCTTTTCTCACTCCTCTCTATTCTTTCCTGGCACTCACATGTACTAAACATGCTCCCATCTGTGGAACTCTGAATCTGCTATTTCTTCTTTCTAAAATGTTCTTTTGGTCAAGTGTAGTGGCTCATGCCTGTAATCCCAGCACTTTGGGAGGCCAAGGCAGGTGGATCACCTGAGGTCAGGAGTTCAAGACCAGCATGGCCAACATGGTGAAACCCAGTCTCTTCTAAAAATACAAACATTTGCTCAACATGGTGGTGTGTGCCTGTAATCTCATCTATTTTGGAGGCAGAGGCAGGAGAATCGCTTGAAACCTGGAGGTGGGGGTTGCAGTGAGCCGAGATTGCACCATTGCACTCCAGCCTAGGCGACAAGGGCTAAACTCCATCTTAAAAGTAAAAATAAAAATAAAATAAAATAAAATGTTATTTCATCCTCAGCCTTAGACCATGGCTAAGCTTTCAGTTTATCCAAGTCTCTGCTTAAATTTCACCTCCTCACAAAAGCCTTCCCTGGCCACTGGATGTACTCCTCCTTCTATTCCCCGACCTGCAGTGTTTTCTTCTATACACTGATCACTACTTGGCCTTTTATGTGTATACATTTGTTTGTTTGTTGTCTGTTTCTATTTATTATAAAATATAAACTCCAAAGGTACATGGTATTTGTTGTATTCACTGTGTTATCTCCAGCTCCTAGTATAGTGCATGGTTCACAGTAGGCATTCAATACATATTCTTTTAAAGAATACTGTCTTAGTCCTTTTTACTGTAAAAAAATACTATAGACTGGGTAATTTACAAAGGACCAAAATTTACTTCCCATAGTTCTGGAGGCTGTGAAGTCCAAGATCAAGCTGCCAGCAGGCTTTATGTCTGTTGAAATGTATTCAACAGACATAAAATCAAAATCTATTCCTTATAGCTTTTGCTACCTAGGTGTCCTCACATGGCAGAAGGGGCTGAAGAACAAAAAGGCAACAAACACTGTGTCCTTACATGGCAGAAGAGCAAGACAGTGTATTCTTCAACCTTAAGCCCTTTTATAAAGGTGCTGATCCCATGAGGGCTCTGCTCATGGTTGATCCCATTCTTCAACCTCAAGCCGTTTTATAAAGATGTTGAGCCCATGAGGGGGCTCTGCCCTCATGATTTAATTGTCCCTCAAAGGCCACACCTCTTAATACTGTTGCATTGGGATGAAGTCTCAATGAGAATTTTGTAAAGAACATCATCATTCAAACCACAGCAAATATTTATGAAGGATGAATGTAATTGTGGACCTGGTTAAAGTGTCTATTTATATCATTTATTCTTATAGGAAGGTGTAAGATAGTAGTTTTGTCTTCTTGGCTATTTGCTTTGTTTTTGTTGTTGTTGTTCTTGCTTTCTTCATTTTTTAAATGCATATATGCGTATACATTAAAAATACAAATCAATGAGCAATAAGATTAGAGTCTAGTGTAGTTTGGATGCTTGTCCCCTCCAAATCTCATGCTGAAATGTAATCCCGAATGTTGCAGGTGGGGCCTGGTGAGAAATGTGTGGATCATAATGGTGGATCCTTCATCAATAGCTTGGTGACATCTTCATGGTAAATGAGTTCTGACTCTGAGCTCACAGGAGATCTGGTTGTTTAAAAGAGTGTGGCATCTCCCCTCACCCTTGCTCCTGCTCTCACCACATGACTTCACCTGCTCTCCCTTCACCTTCTGCCATGATTGTAAGCTTCCTGAGGCCTCACCAGAGGCAGATGCCGGTGGCATGCTTCTGTTACAGTCTGCAGAACTGTGAGCCAAATTAAACCTTTTTCTTTATAAATTACTGAGCCCCAAGTATTTCTTTATAGCAATGCAAAAATGGACTAACACAGGGTCTTACTGGGTATGTCTTATCAAATATTGATTAATTTTCTTTAAGCTACAAGGTGTGAGTGTGTGAGTATGTTCATGTTTACAGGTGTGTTGGTAGCTAGAAAGAAGGGAGTTGCATTGGCATACTGGGAGGAGGTGTTTCCAAAGACTTAGTAGTAGTCATTTTTCAAGACTTTATGGACACAGTGGATGAAAAACTGATAAAAGCACTTGTACATTTTTGGTTCTGCAAGCACTTTTGAGCAACCTGCCAGGGAGTTTGTCAGAGTTTTCCACTGTACTAATTCACTCTCTCTTCCCCTTCCCCATTTCATACTTTATGTGGAAGAATGTCACTATTTGCATCCCACACTTCAGGAATGGGGAGTTAAGCTCCACCTCCTTGAGGATAGATTATTGACATCAATTATTTGAAATTCTTCTATGCAAGAGATTTGTCTATTAAATGTCAGTGTTCCCCAATGCTTCATCTTCAAGTCTTCTTAACCCTCTCTGCATACTCAGTGGGTGATCTCATGCTGTCAGCTACTGTCTAATTCCTCAAGTTTTGATTCCTTTTTAAAATTATTCTTATTTATTTTATGAGATGGGGTTTTGTTCTGGCACCCAGGTTGGAGTGCAGTGGCGTGATCTTGGCTCACTGCAGCCTCTGCCTCCCAGGCTCAAGTGATCCTCCCACCTCAACCCCCAGAGTAGCTAGGACCACAGGCACACGCCACCACACCCAGCTAATTTTTTTGTATTTTTCATATGGACAGGATTTTACCATGTTGCCCAGGCTGGTCTTGAACTTCTAAACTCAAGCAATCTACCTGCCTCAGCCTCCCAAAGTGCTGGGATTACAGGCGTGAGCCACTGTGCCTGGCCTCTAGCTTTGATTTCTATTCCAAGTTTCAGATTCTATTTCTAGCTACAACTGGACAGCTCCTAAATCTAATTCAGTGTTTTAAAAATCAAACTTTTTCAAAATCTCTGCTTCAATCTCCTGTATTACTTTTCTCAGTGGCTAGGTTTATCTTCTATGTACTTTCTTATTTTAAAAAATCACATTCAACCTTTATTCGTCCCTTCCTATAACCTTTACATACTCCCAGTATCTATCTACTGGTCATAACATCCTATGGAGTGTATCTTTGAAATATTTCTCTTGAGAAGTGTCTGTTCATATCCTTTGCCCACTTTTCGATGGGGTTGTTTGTTTTTTTCTTGTAAACTTGTTTGAGTTCATTGTAGATTCTGGATATTAGCCCTTTGTCAGATGAGCAGGTTGCGAAAATTTTCTCCCATTTTGTAGGTTGCCTGTTCACTCTGATGGTGTTTCTTTTGCTGTGCAGAAGCTCTTTAGTTTAATTAGATCCCATTTGTCAATTTTGGCTTTTGTTGCCATTGCTTTTGGTGTTTTAGACATGAAGTCCTTGCCCATGCCTATGTCCTGAATAGTATTGCCTAGGTTTTCTTCTAGGGTTTTTATGGTTTTAGGTCTAACATGTAAGTCTTTAATCCATCTTGAATTAATTTTTGTATAAGGTGTAAGGAAGGGATCCAGTTTCAGCCTTCTACATATGGCTAGCCAGTTTTCCCAGCACCATTTATTAAATAGGGAATCCTTTCCCCATTTCTTGTTTTTGTCAGGTTTGTCAAAGATCAGATGGTTTATGCAGCCAAAAAACACATGAAAAAATGCTCATCATTACTGGCCATCAGAGAAATGCAAATGAAAACCACAATGAGATACCATCTCATACCAGTTAGAATGGCGATCATTAAAAAGTCAGGAAACAACAGGTGCTGGAGAGGATGTGGAGAAATAGGAACACTTTTACACTGTTGGTGGGACTTTAAACTAGTTCAACCATTGTGGAAGACAGTGTGGCAATTCCTCAGGGATCTAGAACTAGAAATACCATTTGACCCAGCCATCCCATTACTGGGCATATACCCAAAGGATTATAAATCATGCTGCTATAAAGACACATGCACACGTATGTTTATTGCGGCAGTATTCACAATAGCAAAGACTTGGAACCAACCCAAATGTCCAACAATGATAGACTGGATTAAGAAAATGTGACACATATACACCATGGAATACTATGCAGCCATAAAAAATGATGAGTTCATGTCCTTTGTAGGGACATGGATGAAACTGGAAACCATCATTCTCAGCAAACTATCGCAAGGACAAAAAACCAAACAACACATGTTCTCACTCATAGGTGGGAATTGAACAATGAGAACACATGGACACAGGAAGGGGAACAGTCTCCACACTCTGGAGACTGTTGTGGGGTGGGGGTTTGGGGGAGGGATAGCATTGGGAGATATACCTAATGCTAAATGACGAGTTAATGGGTGCAGCACACCAACATGGCACATGTATACATATGTAACAAATCTGCACATTGTGCACGTGTACCCTAAAACTTAAAGTATAGTGTTAACAAAATTTAAAAAAAGAAAAAAGAAATATTTCTCAAATCAAGCTCCACTTGCCATCTTGACAAAAGTGTCTAGTATTGGTCCCAGTGTAACCTAATAGACCCCAAATAACTGCTTTAGGCTTCTAGATAGAAGTCATGGGTAGAATGTCTTCTATGTTTAGTATACTCTGCACACAGATGCCATGGTGATCTTACTAAATCAGAACTCCACATGTAACTTGTATTCCTAAAATTGTTCCATGGGACATAGCATGGTGTGAAAGCTACTTCCAACTCTGGCTTCTGTCTGACCTCTTCAGCTCTTTCCACTGCCATTTCCTTCCTTTCCTCACATCTTGAACTTAAAGCTCTACAGAACTTATTACTATTAGTGAGCATACCATGTTCTTTTGTTCCGCTGAGATATTTAGATGTATAAAGCTGGAGGAATTTCTGCCTGAGAAATGTCCACCTTCCTCTGCCGAAAAAATTTGCCTGCATTCTTTATGACCTCACTTGAATATCAACTAGTGTTTACCGAGAGCCTACTTGGTAAAGAGCCAACATATTATAATCTTCATGTTTTCAGTAAGTGTCCTAGTATTAAGCATTTTGCTCTTTTTTACCTTCTTTTAAAATATAAACATTTGGGGGAAAATAGCATATTAAGTATTTTATACCTAAGTGAGACTCAATTAATAACATCGTTTTCCTCAATGACATAAGGGCCATGTGAGAAAAAGAAACAGTGATGAGAGGGAAGAAAGAATCAAAGAAGAGGAAAATAGAAGTAGCTACTGAGAATAGATAGCCTGTTACCATATTCTCCAGCCTGGAAAAGTGCTGTAGTCCACAAGTGGTATACTTTTTTTTTTTTTTTTTGAGATGGATCCTTGCTCTGTCATCTAGGCTGGAGTACAGTGGCATGATCTTGGCTCACTGCAACCTTCGCCTCCCAGGTTCAAGCAATTCTCGTGCCTCAGCCTCCTGAGTAGCTGGGATTACAGGTGCATGCCACCACATCTGGCTAATTTTTGTATTTTTAGTAGACACTGGGTTTCACCGTGTTGGCCAGGCTGGTCTCAAACTCCTAACCTCAAGCCAAGATAATATAATCTTTATGTTTTCAGTAAATGTCTTAGGCCTCCCAACATGCTGGGATTACAGGCGTGAACCACCGCAACCAGCCCACAGTGGTATATACTCTTAACTGGATGATAGCAAGAGAAAAAATTGTCAAGGCACAGACAAGGCTGAACATCCCTGAGCTGAATCTTAGTAAACTCAGAGGTCTGTAGTATGTCAGACATAAAAATAGGTCTTTAATTTAAAGCAAAGAAGAGCAAAAGTGTGCAAAATCTCAAACTTGGAGCTGTTCTTAGAATAGGGTTCTGTGGTCAGGATTCCCCTCTGTGTAGGGAGGCCCTTCAGGCTAAATGTCAAAAACGTTGGGGAAAGAATCAGGCAGTTTGAAGGGAAGTGATATCTCTAGAGAGGCTGTGCAATTTCAAGTGCTGTGTAGGAGAAAGGAAGACGTGGATGGCAGGTTTTTTTGTTTTTGTTTTTTCAGTTAAAATGAAACTTAGAGATAACTTAATTCAGCCCTCTCATTTTGTAGTGAAAGAAACTGAGACCTTACATGTTAGCTTTGAGCAGATCTTAGCCCTCCTGCTGCAAGTGAGATAGGGAACTCCTCCAATCAGTTTTATTTTTCCACAAATAAAACTAATACCAGGATGTTGCATAAAAATTATAACAATAGCTTACATTTGTATAGAGCTTTGTTTATAATATTCTGGGCACAACATTATCAGAGAACGTGTACTGTTTCTGCCCCTGAGACACTTATTAATAATGTGTAACTATGTAATTTATTATCGGAACCAGGACACTTTTGAAAATGAAAGGGGAGGCTATTAATAATTTTTCAAAAACAATAGGCATTAACTGGGAGTGTTCCAAGCACCCCGGGATATGTGGTCACTTGCTTTTCACCTAAGTGCAGAATTTCCAAGGCTAAAGTCCAGATTAGGTTACAATGCAAAAGTTTCTGGGCCAGCAGACTGAGAGCTGTTGGCTCAGGTTCTCACTCAGAATGGGAAGACTGGGTTTGTTTTCTGCCTTCAGGTTTATCATTTGTATATATCCATGTTTGATGGGATTGTGTTCAGGCTCATTCATTGAGTAAGCTAAACAGTTATTGAGAACCAGGTGTGCAGTGTTAAGAGAGAAAACTGTAGAGGTAGGAAGAAGTAAAATCGTGGAGGACAACTTATGCCATATAATAAACTTGCACTGGTAATTTAGCAGGCAAATAGACTGCTGAATATTTAATTCAGTTTAGTCAGAATGAACAAATAAAAATATTGTTATTTCATTTCTGTTATCACTACATTGAAATGCTGCTTTCTGAACTTTGATTTATTCTTTGGTACTTGGCCCATGTCATACACAAATGTATCTGCTTTTGCTTCCACTAGTGCAGACTTAGAGAATAGCTAACTCTGGCCTGTTTAAGGACTTAGATCAGTGTTTCTCAGCGGAAGGCAATTTTGTTTCTCATGGGACATTTGATAATGTTAGGAGACATTTTTGTTTGTCACAAATATGGGAAGGGATGCTGCTGTCATTTTAGTAGTTAGAAACCAGGATGTGGCTCAACATCCTACAGTGAACAGAATAGCCTCCTACAACAAAGAATTATCCAGCCCAAAATGTCAACAGTGCTCAAGCTGAGAAACTCTGGAGTAGATGGAGACAGTATTTTTTATTCTTTGTAACACTGCTGTGTTGGTTTGGGTTCTTCCGAAGCAGAGCCTGAGATAACGACTTGGGTATGGGAAGTAAGAGTGAAGGAATGGGGAGAGTGCAACAGAGAAAAATGAAGAGCTAAGATAAGGGGGCATCACTGGGGTGTCCCTGTGTGTAACAGGGGATAGATTCCACTGAGATCTTCTGAGGAACATTCAAGATGCCTCTCTAAATAGTCCTCCCACGAGGAATGAAAAATGGTAGCATTTACTCACCGTTGGCATTCATTCAACCCCTCATTGGCTGCAGAAAGCTGCTGGGGCTTATATACCTTCATCCATCCAGACTGTGTTTACAGGTGGGCTGTGGAGGCTGTTGTGCCCTGGAGGAGGTCCTGGGGCAGAAGCAGGAAAGATGTGCCATGTACTCTACATGGAGCCCTATCAGTGTTAGCCGAGTCTGAGTTTACATGAGACTGTCCACCACAGATGCAGCTGAAGTCAGAGGTAGGCTTCTCGGGTTGACATGGGGCACGAGAGGTATTTGTTACAGTTGGTTTAGGAAAAGTGCAGTTGTTTTCTAGATAAAATGCTGTATGATCATACTAACTATATTCCTCAAAATTTATAATTCAGTTTATTATTGTCGGCTTTTTACTATGCATCAAGAAAGTGTTTGCTCAGCAAATTGAGACCATAAACAAGAGGTCAGAAAGTATCATCATTTAAAAATTGCTTAGGACTTCAGCACCTTTTACATTAACAAAATATATTCAGGATAAAAGAATTGTCTCTTAAGTATATATTAAATTTCTTTGCTTCCACAACCGAAAATTAATAAAATAACATTAAGTGTGCCATATATTTAAAAAGTTAAATGTTTTTAATGCTCCTAACCAGTTACACTGGGTTAATTATTCCTCTTTGTTCTCTTTCCCTTTCTCTTCTTCCTTGGTGAAAAGTACAAAGTGAGTGGATGTCAGCTATGGTAATCAGGAAATTTGTTGGTATTGTGCTTAAGGAGGCTGCTAATGTTAGAAACTATCCTGTGTTTGAGTCTTGACACAGGGTTATTATGTTCACTTGTATTTTCCACTAGCTATGCATAAAACAGAAAAAATATGATCCAACTTTTTTTTTTCTGATGTCAATCAGCTACATATCCAGCAAGGATTGGAACTTTAAAGAAAGGGCCCTTTTTTTGTGTGTTACACTTTAATTATAGTAAGGATATACCTCAGAGATACTGTAGGTTCAGTTCCAGACCACAGAAATACAGCAAAGATTGCAATAAAGCAAGTCAAACTAATTTTTTAGTTTCCCAGTGTGATGGTTAATACTGAGTGTCAATTTGATTGGATCGAAGGATGCAAAGTTGCTCCTGGGTGTGTCTGTGAGGGTGTTGCCAAAGGAGACTAACATTTGAGTCAGTTACTGGGAGAGGCAGACTCACCCTCAATCTGGGTGGATACCATTTAATCAGCTGCCAGTACAGCTAGAATAAAGCAGGCAGGAGAAGATGGAAGAGCTGACTTGCTGAGTCTTCCAGACTTCATCTTTCTCCTGTGCTGGATGCTTCCTGCCCTCAAACATCAAACTCCAAGGCCTTGAGCTTTTGAACTCTTGGGCTTACAAGAGTGGTTTGCCAGGGGCTTTCGGGCCTTTGGCCACAGACTGAGGGCTGGACCTTTGGCTTCCGGACTTTTGAGGTTTTGGGACTCGGACTGATGTACCACTGGCTTCCTTGCTCCTCAACTTGCAGACAGCCTATGGTGGGACTTGACCTTGTCATCATGTGAGTCAATTCTCCTTAATAAACTCTCTTTCATGTATACGTATATCCTATTAGTCCTGTCCCTCTGGAGAACGCTGACTAATATACCCAGTGCATATAAAAAGTTGTGTTTACACTATACTGTAGTCTAATAATTGTACAATAGCATTATGTCTAAAAAATGTACATACCTTAATTTAAAAATTGTTTATTTCTAAAAAATGCTAATGATCATCTGAGCCTTCAGTGAGTTATAATCTTTTTACTGGTAGAGGGTCTTGCTTTGATGTTGATGGTTGCTGACTGATCAGGGTAGTGGTTGCTAAATGTAACCTGCACAGACCTTGGTTGACTGAACAAAGCAGGGCAAACAGGGGACTAAAGACAAAGACAAAAGAGTAGGTTTGGAAGAAGGGGTCAGGGGCACCTTGCCTCTAGTGGACAAGGGCCCAGACTTTCCACCACCTTTGTATTCATTAGTAAAAGAGATAGTGAGAAGGGGCGTGGAAGAAGAGGTCAGCTGCTCGGTCCAGAGTAGGCTTGCAAGACTTCATTCCTCTAACAATAGGCTCTAGATGTCCCAGTAGGTAACCTCAAGGAGCCCTGCACCAGGGACTGACCGCCCTCAGCAAACCTTCTGGTGGCAGGTGCAGCCATGAGTTTGCTCACATCCTGCATTCATGATCATATAGCCTCCAGTGGAATGCTGAGTTGGTCACAATCCCTTTGGCCTTTTCCGCTCCAAACAGCTAAAGGTTAGGGTGGCTGTGGCAATTTTAAAAAATAAGACAGTAATGAAGTTTGCTGCATCAATTGACTCTTCCTTTCATGAAAGATTTCTCTGTGGCATGCGATGCTGTTTGATAGCATTTTACCCACAGTGTAACTTTTTTCAAAATTGGAGTCAATCCTTTTGAACTCTGCTATTGTTTTATCAACTAAGTTTATGTAATATCCTAAATCCTTTTTTGTCACTTCAACAATGTTCATAGCATCTTTGCCAGGAGTGAATTTCACTTCAAGAAACCTCTCTCTTTGCTCATCTATAAGAAGCAATTCCTCATCAGTTCAAGTTTTATCATGATAAGGCAGCAATTCAGTCACATCTTCAGACTCCATTGCTAATTCTAGTTTTCTTGCTGTTTACACCACATCTGTGGTTCCTTCTTCCACTGAGGTCTTGAACTCTCAAAGTCACCCATGAGGCTTGGAATCAACTTCTTCCAAACTCCTAATGTTGATATTTTGACCTCTTCCTATGAATCACAAATTTTCTTAATGGCATCTAGAATGATGATTCCTTTCCAGAAAGTTTTCAATTTACTTTGTCCAGATCCATCAGAAGAATAACAATCTCTGGAATTTTTGTCCTTACAAAACATGTTTCTTAAATCATAAGACTTTAAAGTCAAAATTAACTTTTTGATCCATGGGCTGCAGAATGAGAATGGATGTTGTGTTAGCAGGTATGAAAACACCATTAGTTCATGACCAGCCTGGCCAACATGGCAAAACCCCATTTCTATGAAAAAAAAAAAAAAAAGAAGAAAGCTGGGTGTAATGGTGATTGCCTGTAATCCCAGCTACTCGGGAGGCTGAGGCAGGAGAATTGCTTGAACCTGGGAGGGGGAGGTTGCAGTGAGCCAAGATCACGCCACTGCACTCCAGCCTGGGTGACAGAATGAGACTCCATCTCAAAACAAAACAAAACAAAACATTAATCTTCTTGTACATCTCCATCAGAGCTCTTGGGTAACCAGATGCATTGTCAATGAGCATTAATGTTTTCAAAGAAATCTTTTCTCATAAGAAGTATGTTTCAACAGTGGGCTTAAAATATTCAATAACCTTACTGTAAACATGTGCTGTCATCCCAGCTTTGTTGTCTCATTTTTAGAGTGCAAGCAAGGTACATTTAACACAATTCTTCAGGGCTTAGGATTTTCAGAATGGTAAATGAGCATTGGCTGCAACTTCATGTTGCCAGCTGCATTAGCCCCTAACAAAAGAGTTAGCTTGTCCTTTGAAACTTTGAAGCCAGGCAGTGACTTTTCCTCTCTAGCTATGAAAGTCCTAGATGGTATCTTCTTCCACTATAAGGATGTTTCATCTACAATGAAAATCTGTTGTTTAGTGTAGCCACCTTCATCAGTAATCTTACCTAGATCTTCCGGATAGCTTGCTGAAGATTGTACATTAGTACTTGCTGCTTCAACTTGCACTTCTATTTTATGAAGATGGCTTCTTTCCTTAAACCCTGTGAACAAACCTCTGCTACCTTCTAGCTTTTCTTCTGACGCCTCTTCACTTTTCTCAGCTTTCATCGAATTGAAGAGAATTAGGGCTTTACTCTAGATTAGTCTTTGGTTTAAGGGAATGTATGTCTGGTTTCATCTTCTATCCAGACCACTCAACCTTTCTCCATATCAGCAAGAAGGCTATTTTGCTTTCTTATCATTCATGAGCTCACTGGAGTGGCAATTTAAATTTCCTTCAAGAACTTTTCCTTTGTGTTCACAACGTGGCTAACTGGCACTAGAAGCCAGCTTTTAACCTATTTTAACTTTCAACATGCCTTCCTCACAAAGCTTAATCATTTCTAGTTTTTTGTTTAAAGTGAGAGACATGAAACACTTCCTTTCATGTGAACACTTAGAGGCCACAGTAGGATTATTAATTGGCCTAATTTCAGTACTGTGGTGTCTCAAGGAATAGGGAAACCTGAGGAGAGGGAGAGAGAAGGGAAACAGCCAGTCAGTATCTGCAAAGCACAATAAGGCAAAGTACAATAGTATGCCTGTAAGTAATTCCAAACAGAAACAGACAGTCCTAAAAGGCCTAAGATTAATATAACTGACTATTAACGCTCTTGCTTCAACAGAGGAGCTTCTCAATGGAGAATCTGTAGTCAGCCCAGAATCAATATTTCTTGGGATTATGAAAGGAAGCAAGGTGACTATTGTATCCCAGCTCCAATGTAAAATATAGTAATGACTGCTAACTAAAATTTACTGAGAGATTTGCCAGGTATTTGCCTACTAGGCATCAGTTTTATATTCTGCTTTCCACTTTTGCAGTAAACTACATTTCCTAGACTTCCTTACACACTGGCATCTAGCAGTTCAGAAAATGGAGGCACTGCCAGAAGATTAGAAGAATCTTAGAATTAGAAGATTAGAAAGCTCCAGTTCCTAGGATTGGATAAAACTACTTCTTTTCAGCCAGGCACAGAAGCTCATGCCTGTAATTTCAGCACTTTGGGAGGCTGAGGCAGGCGGATCACGAGGTCAGGAGTTTGAGACCAGCCTCGCCAACATAGTGAAACCCCATCTCTACTAAGAAATACAAAAAATTAGCCAGGCTTGGTGGCAGATGCCTGTAATCCCAGCTACTCAGGAGGCTGAGGCAGGAGAATCGCTTGAACCTGGGAAGCAGAGGTTGCAGTGAGCCGAGATTGCGCCATTGCACTCCAGCCCAGGCAACAGTGTGAGACTCCATCTAAAACAAAATAAAACAAAACAAAACAAACAAACAAACAAGAAAACTACTTCTTTTCTTTGTCTTCCAGTCCTATGGGGTAGTAGAGACTTCTAGCACTTGTTTTTTTTTTTTTTTTTTTTTTTGAGATGGAGTCTCGCTCTGTCACCCAGGCTGGAGTACAGTGGTGCGATCTCGGCTCACTGCAAGCTCCGCCTCCCAGATTCATGCCATTCTCCTGCCTCAGCCTCCTAGCACTTGTTAATCTGTAGATTCCTTCATGGTCCCCTGTTAGCCTTCAGCACTTCCAACACATTTGAAAATATTCCCTATGGTTTGGTTTCTCTGCCTGTACACCAATATTTAAATTTCTAGGCACTTTACATATATTAATTAACTCTCTACTCTAAATAGCAGTTCTATGAGGTAGACACTATTATTTTCCTCATTTTGGAAATGAAGAAGCCAAGGTAAATACAGATTCAGTAGCTTGTCCGAGGTCCAACAGGAAGTGGTAGCCTGAAAACAAGCAGTCAATTTCCAGAGCCTAAACTCTTTTTCTTTTCAGAAGAGCCTAAACTCTTACTACTAAATTATATTGCCTCTCATCAGAACCAAATTATTCACCCTTGACTCCAAACATTTCTAACTAAAGGATTCTTCCCTCAACTCTGAGCTCAGGGTCATTGGCATTTTGTCAAATGTCTCTAGTGATGCTTCTATTTTTAGTAGAGCGAGTGGCCAAGGGACTGCTTGTGTTACCTACCATGAACCCCTAAGATCCATTTTGCTTTCTTTCTGTGTTTTCTCCCCTCTGTTGCCACTCCAGGCCTCCAATCAGGGTGACTCACTGAGTTATCTTGTTCCCAGTAGTACACTCAGTGCATCCAGAGGTGCCTCTTGCTCTAGTTTTGCTCCGTGTCTCAATTCTGCCTTTTGCCATGTTCATTGGTGCATAAGGACAGGTCAGAGGTAAATCACATAACACATTGATGATTCTAATGATGAACTGAATACTTCCCAGAAAAATTCCACCGTCTTTCCCAATATAGCACTGTTATAAATATACACTGGCTCTTCATTTGGGATTCTGTGAATATATCATGTAATTTTGTATTTCTATATTTTTTCTCTCACTGTCTTCATTATTTGAAATGTCCTTGTCTTCTCTCTCCTCTGGGTGAAATATTATTCATGTTGAAAGGCAAGGTCTAGCTTAAATGCTATCTATTCTGAGAACTTCCCATGATTCCACTTTCCCTACTCCTAACCCAGATAAACTAAATCACTTTCTACCTTTTGCTTCCACATCACTGTGTTCACCCCTTTGATCCAGTTCTCAGCGTGTACCTGTCTCCCAAATAAACTTGAAAGTAGAGAGTATATCTTTGCTTTTGTGTTTCCTGTTACCTAATACCTGTTTATCAGATTTTTAAGTTGAGTCAGAGCAAGCAGTTTTGTTGACCTCTGCTCTAACAAATCTAGGAGCCAGAGGATAATAAGTAAGCATCATTTAGTGAGTGCTAAGCAGGTGAAACCATCTTTCATATTGACTTGGTTTTTGTTCTTTTAGCTTGATATGTTAGAAAATGGGAAATTTGGTGATTTTCCATAAGTTATTTGTTTCTTAGATGCTAAGTTCTAACTCAAAATTGTGTGTGTGTGTGTCTGATAGTGGACAAATTTACTTGAACAGTTACTTTTTCTTGTAGACAGCTGATTCACAAACATTATTGTGAGTAAAGATGACTGCATGGTAGCAGAATATTATTTTGGAAATACAACTCCTATGATATACTCAGCAATGAAATATAAGAATTGCTGAATCAGCAATAGGTTATAAATGGGTTTATTTTTAATAGGAACTATTTAACACAGAGAGTTTACTGTTTTAGTGCTAGGGAGAATACGTACAATCTTAGCCTATGCGTGGCCACACATGTTGGGTATTTCATGTGTGGCTTTCACCAAAAGATAGTTAATTCATTATTTGGGTGATATAAAGGCTATTTGTCAAATAGTTATATAGTTTATTGAATAGCTATTATGAGTTAATCATTAAACAGTTTGCAATTTGCAGATCAATAAGTTCCTACTCTTACTATCTTTGAATAATGTATGAACTTGGTTACTAACCAAAGTGGTTTAGTAGCTAGCTAGCTAGAGTCATTGCAGTACCAAAAAGTATAGTAAGTCTTAGTCTGTTAGAGCTGCTGTGATAGAATTCTATAGACTGGGCAGCTTATAAACAACAGAAATTTATTTCTCACAATTCTGAAGGCTGAGAAGTTCACAATAAAGGCGCTGGCAGATCTGGTGTCTGGTGAGGGCCCTTCCCTGGCTCATAGACAGCAGTCCCTTCTCTCTGTCGTCACATGGTAGAAGTGGAGAGAGATCTCTCTGGGGCCGCTTTTATAAGGGCACTAGTCCTGTTCATGAGGGCTCTGCCTTTATGAACTAATCACCCCCAAAATCCCCCACTTCCAAACACCGTGACACTGGGAATTAGTTTTCAACATACAAATTGGGGGTTAAGGGGTGGGCACAGATATTCGGACCACAGCATATAGTATATGTATTTTTCTCATGGTGGGTCACCCAATATAACCCAGAGAGCCCTATCAAAGGATCATATCTGATAAGAGTGACTAGTCCATACTGTTGCCTAGTTTTACACTTGTAAATACTAGTGTTCCATTCTCTGCTTTCTTCAGTTTACATGATTGCCACTAAACCAATTCTTTTCCTTAAAAAAATTGTAAACCTTTTTATTTTTAACATGATCTGTCTTTCTGCCATTAATTTATGTTCAGGTGAAAAGTTTAGGCTCCAAATGCCTAATAAAAAGCATGCAAGTAATTTGACTGGAAGTACAGCAACAGTGCTAAAAAAGAGTGTTGTTATTTGTGAAAATGAAGGTTGCTGTTGGCTAGAGGTGAGAGGGCACCCAAAAGGAAATATACGAGAGGCCGGATTGTAAAGTTCAGCAGGCTTTTAGACATAGATGAAAACCCTTTGGCATTGCGAAGGGCGTTATAAACATCTCCATAACTGGGAAAAAGTGACCAACAATTGCATAGACAGGAGCTCCACAGAATATGGTTAGGGCTTCATGGGAATTTAGGAGATCTGAAGAAAATAAAACAACCACCAAGGTAAAAAATCAGGAATGCATCTCCATAGAAGCTATAAATGAGACAAGCCCTATAAGTATGTCATGCCCTGCATGTATACAAACACAAATATAAATGTATATACACACGTATAGAAAGTTAGTGTTTGTTTTTATTAAAATGAGACATTATGCACATTATTCTATAACTTATTTTCATCACTTAACAGTGTGTCATTGGAAGTGCTTTCTTAATATGTAGATGTAACTAATTTGTTTTTTGACAAGGGTGACAAGATAATTTAATAGAGAAGGATCCATCTTGTCAACAAGTGGTGTTATGACAGCTTCATATCCATACGCAAAAGATTAGAATTTTACTTCTTCTTTATACTATGCACAAAAATTACTCCAATTGCATCATAGATCTAAATATAAGAGCTAAGACTACAAAAACATTTGAAGAAAGCATGGGAGAAAATCTTTATGACCCTGAGTTAAGTAAAGCATTTTTAGGTACAATACAAATGCACAAGTGAAAAGAAGAAAAACATATAAATCAGACTTCATCAAAATTAAAGACTTGTGCTTCACATACCCATCAAGAATGTGAAAATATTTTTGTGTCATATATTTGCTGAGAGGCTTGTATCCAGAACATATAAAGAATGCATGTAACTCAACAATAAAGACAAATAACCCAATTAAAATGAATAAAGGATCCGAATACCTGTTGCTCCAAACAAGATAATGCAAATGGACAAACAAGCATATGAAAACATGCTCAACATCATTAACTATTAGGGAAATGCATATCAAAATCATGAGATAGTACTTCACACCCACTAGGTTGGCAATAATCAAGAAGATAGATAATAGCAAGTGTTGGTGAGGATATGCAGAAATTGGAATCTTCATTACATTGCTAATGGCGATGTAAAATGGTATGGCCTCTTTGGAACACAGTTTGCCATAAATGTAGACTTACCATATAACCCAGTAATTCCACTCCCAGGTTATACCCAAGATAAATTAAACATATCTTCAAATCTGAAACCATATCTGAACTTTGATATCTAAAACATATCAGAAACTTGTTCATAGATGTTCACAACAGCATTATTTATTATAGCCATAAAGTGGAAACAACCCAAATGTCCATCAACTGATAAATAAATCAAATATGGCATAACCACAAAATGGAATATTATTTGGCAATAGAAAGGAATGAAGTACTGACATATACTACAACATAGATGAACCTTGAAACTTTATGCTAAGTGAAAGAAGCCAGTCACAAAGGACCCCATACTGTATGGTAAATTCAATATAGGCAAATCCATAGAGACTGAGAGTAGATTAATGATTACTAGAAACTGAGAGAGTTGGAGGAAAATGCAGAGTGGCAGCTAATGGATATGGAGTTTATTTTTAGGGAAATAAAAATGTTCCCAAATTGATTGCGATAACGGTTGCACAACTCCGAATAAACTAAAAATTACTTAATTGTGCCCTTTAAAATGATGAATTTTATAGTGCATAAATTATCTCTTAATTTTTAAAATCAATAACAATAATATTTTCAAAATTATTTTTGCTTTGTTAGGTGCCATATTCATTCACAGGTTCCAGGAGTTATGGTGTAGATACATTTGTGGGAGCCATTATTCTGTCTCCCTACTTAGACTGTATGGAAGTAGCTGCAACTGTAATAGTCAGACCTGGCTAGACCTTGCTGTCCTCTGTGAGTAGCAATGCAGCTCTAAAGAGTGTACGTCTGCAAATAAGGACAGTCAGGATGATACACTTCTTAGCAGATAGCATGGAAAGATGAAGATAGAAGGCACTATTTCCTACTCCCTTTTCTCACCCAACAGTCGGACATAATGATACCACAAAAGGCCGTTTGTCTTAGT
This sequence comes from Hylobates moloch, assembly GCF_009828535.3. Lineage (NCBI taxonomy): Eukaryota > Metazoa > Chordata > Mammalia > Primates > Hylobatidae > Hylobates > Hylobates moloch. Next base: position 30,086,303 of record NW_026652292.1, on the reverse strand, counting down.
CATGTCTTTGTTATGGTGTCTTTTTCCCTCAATACTTTAAAGTTTTAAGTAAACTCTCCTTCTTCATATTTCCTTGTTACTTATGTTGTTTAGAAAGATCTCCCCTACATCAACCTCAAAACTATTCCCCAACTTTTTTCTATTATTTTATTTTTCTTTTAAAAATATAGTGTGTGTGAGATTCTTTTTGTCAGTAATGTGAGACAGGGGTATGCCTTTGTTTTCTTTTAATTGGATAGCCATTTATTCCAGCATCATTTGTTAAATAATCAGTTTTTTTCTCTCTGAATTAGAGATCTTAGCCATATATTACATTCCATATTACCCCTATCTATTTCTGGACTCTGTCTTGTGTTCCATTGATAGCTGTCATTTTCAAGAATAAGGGCCTAATGCAGAAAAATAATTACATAATTAAAACTTCTGTTACACACACTTTGACACTGAACAATTAGAAAGTAAAGCAGTTTGGGCCATTTCTCTTTCCTGCTGTTAACATAGGCCTTATTTGTGTAGTCCAGTTCACACAAATGCAAAGCAAGTTGTGTATGCATGTTTTTTAAGTATTTGCTCAAAGAGCTGGCTGATAACGTAAACCTGAAATGTACAGATTGAAAGACACTGAGAAGCTCCTCTGCTTAAAAATATCTTCCTTACTGACAAGGAGCGTGGCCTGAAATAGCCACCATTAGAGTTACTCTCTTATAATAAGTGTACCACATCTAGAAGTTTCTTATATGAAAAGTCGAACACAAATCTATGGGCATCTACCACCATGTTAGACTTGAAATGATAGGTTTGATGGCATTATGAAATGTAAAAGAATTCCATTCAGTATATTTTCCTAGCATCATTAAATATTGAAGGAGATGGGGAAGGGTTTCCCCTATGACTTAATCTCTTACTAGAAGAAAATGTGTTTCTCATGAATGTATTATCCTGTAAAGAAATCTCAGGGGGAAGGTTCGCGTGTATCAGTGACTCTTGATTTAGCTTTGCCATTTTTTGTTGTTGTTGTTTTTAGCTTTGTAGGCCTTGCTATACTTCTTGACTGTTGCTTATTTAGAAGCGTAATAAAGAAACTTGATTTTTTCCTCCCTGAGACTGCCTGCTTTCAGGATCAATTTATCTTTCTTCTACTGAAAGCTAAGATTTGAGCTCATATAAATGATTTATTAATTGGAATTTGAGTTATCATCTTGAAGAGAAGCCTACTATTTAAAAACATTAGCATTTTCTCCCCTCAACCCATTTCATTGAAAGAGCATTCAGCAAGGTTGTAATTTATGCAATGACCCTGAATTTACTCTGTGCTTTGCTTTCTATCAATGTTATATGTTATAATGTGGTAAGGCAGAAGTAGCCAAGTTACATTAAGAAGGAATGTATCCCGAACACATTAATTAGAGTAACAATTTTCCTTTTGAGGTTTCTTAGTCTCTTGGCACTCTTAAGAGTATCTGTAAGGAGACTAGTCTATATTTAGTAATTACTGATTATTTAACATGAGCTTTCAATAGATACTTTTCTCTTCATGACTTTTTCTTAGAGTCACTTCAAGAGACGATATGTTTTCTATAGATATTTTTCAATAGTAATTTTATTTTTGTTCTCATGCAATAACTGAAATCATTTGAGCTTTCTTCTTATCCTGGACCCTTTTTTATATCGCTTTAAGTGAAATGAAAGGTAGGAGGGCAGTCATATTTGGAAAACAGAAAAAAGGCTAAGATTGAGCCATACACATAATTGTAAGGCAATATTTGTCTGTGTTTATCTGTTTATTGACCAGCGCAAAGATATAATTAAAAAGCTGTTTATTAAAATGTTTTTAAAATCAGCTTTAAATATGTCTGTGTGTTTAAATGTATTATTCTGCGAGTAGAAGAAAAACATTTTTCTCAACAGTTTTTAGATGTATTATCTCCCACTGAAGAAAGACATGGAAATATGGACCACCGCAACAAAAGCGTGATAGTGTGTGGCTTCAACCTTGACTCAGTTCAGAATTTCAACTATTTTGATTGTTTTTATTTGGTCAAATACATGCCCAGATCTAATGCATTTATGGATAGTAGAAATGAGTTGACCTGATTTCCTTAGTCTGAGGAAACCTTTATCAGAAATAGTGATAACATCATGAACTGAAATGAGAAATAACATAAAACATTTAGCAGAGAGATTAAAATCGGAGAACTATACCACTGACAGTAAAGACATTTCAAGACTAGTTTTATTAACTACTTAGTATAAATCAAAGACTACAGAATAATTGTGTAATTATTTCTCAGAGCTGCTGTGTTTATTTTCATACAGAACATAGAAAAATACCATGTAGACAAAATATTTCATTTTAGTCAGCGTATAATGGCAGCTTGACATTTTTTCCAAGGCAAACATGACTTCTAATCTTAGATAGCTCTTCCCCTTGGTGATAAGCATAATTTCCCACCTCATTCTAGTTGATTTTGTAAGACAACCAAACAATTTTTAAACTGCACAATAATGACTCTAACACATGTGACCCTATTCATCGGATTATTTTATAAATATTCTAAATTTATTAAAATGCTTTTCTATGAACTTATTCTATATACTGATAATTTCTAATGTGAAAAATCTCAAATTTTTGCCACTAAAGAGGAAATATTTTTTATGTTATTGTTTTAAGAAGTGCTTCCTCAAAACAATAGAATGCTGGTTACCAGAGGCTGGGAGGTGGGAGGAATGGGGATGATAATCAAAGGGTAAAAAGCCACAATTAGATAAAAAGAATGATTATGATTTTTTTGATCTATTTCACATAATGGTAAATATAGCTAATAATTGATTACTATACATTTGAATATCTTGAGAATAAATCTCAGTCTTATCACAAAAATGCCAAATATTCCAGGTGATGGATAGGTTAATTAGCTTGATTTAATTATTTCATATTGCATTAAAAATAATTACCTCACTTTGTATCCCATAAATATATACAATCATGGTTTATCAATATATAATAATACTAATAAGTACTTTCTCAACTTTTTTGGCATATGGTAATAATATAGGTAATCAATTATCTATTACATTCATGATTGGGTTGTATTTAAACAGTGATTTGGATGAATGTTAAATTTTGCCATTTTAAATGCAACCAGGAAAATAAGTACCATTTTGCAAATGATTTTTTTTTTTTTTTTTTTTTGAGACAGAGTCTCACTGTCTCACCCAGGCTGGAGAGTAGTAGTGCGATCTCAGCTCACTGCAACCTCTGCCTTCTAGGTTCAAGCAATTCTCCTGCCTCACTCAGCCTCCTAAGTAGCTGGGATTACAGCTGTGTGCCACCATGTTCGGCTAATCTTTGTATTTTTGGTAGAGATGAGGTTTCACCATGTTGGCCAGGCTAGTCTCAAACTCCTGACCTCAGGTGATACACCCACCTCGGCCTCCCAAAGTGCTGGGATTATAGGTGTGAGCCACCATGCCCAGCTGATTTTGTGATGTTAGAACTCTTGCTATTTCACTGCTCACCACACAAGCATTGTACTGTTGAATATTCGCTTGTCTTATGACTATACACACGACATATACACAAGCACAAATATGTAACTGATTGAAATGTTTGTGTTAAATAAAACAAGAAGGTATTTTGTCCACTCTTCTATGAATTATTTTTACTTAAATAAAATGAGTCAATACAAATAGAAATTCATTATGACTACAGAGTAACTAAATCAGTTTTAGAATTGTTCAATCTCATTATGTAACAGTCACATAATGTATATGTAAGTTAAATATAAATTTTTAAATTCCTAGAAAATTGTAATAAAAATTTACTAGTCAAGGAGCTAACATTCTCTACTATATTGACGGAGTAACTTTGTTTTCAGATTCTATTGAATCTAAAATTCTTTCTATTAAAAGATATACCTGGCTGGGTGTAGTGGCTCATGCCTGTAATCCCAGCACTTTGGGAGGCTGAGGCAGGCAGATCGTGAGGTCAGGGGTTTGAGACTAGCCTGACCAACATGGTGAAACCCCGTCTCTACTAAAAATACAAAAATGAGCTGGACATGGTGGTGCGCACCTGTAGTCTCAGCTGTTCAAGAGGCTGAGGCAGGAAAATCACTTGAACTGGGGAGACGGAGGTTGCAGTGAGCTGAGATCACGCCACTGCACTCCAGCTTAGGCAACAGAGTGAGACTCTGTCTCAAAAAAAAAAACACAAAAAACAGTTATACCTTATATACTACCAAAAAGAAATCTAATTAAACTGTGACATAATACTTTCTTATCACTTCAGATTTTTATTTTATATTTGCCAAAAGAATTATTTTAGACTCATTTGTATGTGGATTTTTAAATACTTCTGAGCACTCAAGCAAAAAGAATTTAAACAAAATGCATTTATTATACTTGTCAAACATCTTTGCATTCAGAGTTCAATTCTTCTGAATCACTTTTAAACTCAAATTGTCAGTATCTGTTTTTCGTACATATTATCTCTTGTGTCATCAAGAACATTAGTGCTATAGCTGTTCCTAAAATATTAATCCAGTATTATCTGTAGCATTTTCTTTCAAGTCACTGATACTCATCCAGTCTGCCAATTTTGAAACTGGCACTTTCCTGTCTTCTAGAATATTTCAGTGAAAGGTTTTTTTTGACAATAACCAATCTTGGTATTCCTTCCTCAAATTATAAAGTTGTAGACATTAAGATCAAGGCATTGCAATTGTCTGGTCCTGTGCAAGAATATAAACCTAGTTCACTCCTTCAGTGGCAGCCCCAACATGACTGCTCCTTGGATGACAGAGATTATAAGATGCCACCTATTTAAGACAAGTCTTAATTTCAGAAATGTTAAAATATAGAAAAATGTGTATTTTAGAATTAATAAAATGTGGCATTAACATTGTTAAATTTTTCTATAATTGCAATAATTTAAAGTTTTAACAAAACTTTATATGCCACATTATCACCATATTATCTGGAGCATCTATGTGTGAATCTTTTCTGTATAAACAAGAAGCAGCTCAACTGCAAAACAACATCTGTATTTCAGGGATTCATTTTGTTTTTATGAAAGGATGTGGAACAGATGTTCACTGGGAACTGACAACCTATGGAGGCAAAGGGGAATAGTTCTAGGGATTCAGAGACATTCAGGAATAGGAGTTTTTCCTTTATTATACTCCATAGAAAACACAGTGTCACAATTTCAGGTTAATGGCTGAAATGTTAGACATAGAATTCAGAATTGGATGGCAAGGAAGTTCATCAAGATGTAAGAAAAGTTGAAACCCAATCCAAGCAAAACAGTAAAACGATCCAAGAGTTGAAAGATGACATAACCATTTTAAGAATGAACCAAACTGAAATTTCAAAGATGAGAAATTTACTACAGGAGTTTCAAAGTACAATTGGAAGCAAAAACAACAGAGTAGACCAAGCATAGGAAAGAATCTGAGAGCTTGAAGACCGCTTCTTCAAAACAACACAAGCAAACAAAAATGAAAAGAATTTAAAGAAATGAACAAAACCGCCAAGACATATGGGATTGTATAAAGAGAACAAATCTGTGACTCACTGGCATTCCTGAAAGAGGAGAAAGAGCAAACAACTTGGAAAACATATTTGAGAATATAGTTCATGAAAATTTTCCCAATCTTGCTAGAGAGGTCAACATACAAATTCAAGAAATTCAGAGGACCCCTGTGTGATACTATACAAGACAACCATCCCCAAGATGCATAGTCATCAGATTCTTCAAGGTTATTGTGAAAGAAAAATGTTAAAGGCAGCTAGAGGGAAGAGGCAGGTCACTTACAAAGCGAGCTCCATCAGGCTAACAGCAGATTTCCAGAAACCTTACAAGTCAGAAGAGATTTGGGGGCTTATTTTCAGCATTCTTAAAGGAAAGAAATTCCAACCAAGAATTTCATATCTCACCAAAGCTTCATAAGCAAAGGAAAATTAAATTCCTTTCAGATAAGCAAATGCTCAGGGAATATATTACCACTAGATTTGCCTTACAAGAGGTCTTAAAGGGAGCACTAAACATGGAAATAAAAGAACAATACTTGCCACCAAAAAACACTTGAATACATAGCCCATTGTCAATATAAAGTAACTGCACAATCAAGTCTACATAATAACCAGCTAACAACATGATGACAGGATCAAATCTTAACATATCAATATTGGCCTTGAATGTGAATGGGCTAAATGCCCCACTTAAAAGGCTAGGTACAAGCTGGCTAAAGAACCATGACCCAATTGTCTGCTGTTTGCAAGAAACCCATCTCACAAGTAACTACACCTATAGACTCAAAGTAAAGGGATGGAGAAAGATCTATCATGCAAACAGAAAACAAAAAGAGCAAGAGTTGCTATTTTTATATTAGATAAAAAAGACTTTAAACCAAGAATGATCAAAAAGGACAAAGAAAGACATTGCATAATGATAAAGGATTCAATCCAAAAGAAGAGCTAACTATCCTAAATATACAGGCACTCAACACTGAAGCACCCAGATTCATAAAACAAGTTCTTAGAGATTTATGAAGAGATTTAGACAAGTGCACAATACTTTTAAATATTTAAGTACTAGAGTTTTCCACATTAACAGGAATTTTTAACAATTCTGAAATGATTTAGCAGTAGAATTGGATACAACCTTATGTTCACCGTTCTGTTTTAGGGATTGATCAAAAAATCTCAGATAGTCAACAGACACTGACTTTCTCAGCATACTTAATTTCTTATTTTGCAACCATTTCTTGATTTGTACATAACATCTTAATCTTATGATGTGTCTTTTTGAATCAGCAATCAAATGTCCCCTGAGCTGGACTTTGGCTTCAGTGACCTCTGCGAAGGCAATCACAGCACATATAACACGTTGGATATAGCTGTTTAAAAATTACTATCTCTTTAGTTGTTGAAATTTTGATTCTTCACCTTGTTTTTCCTTTGACATTGTACCTCTCTCAGTGGGCCCCCAAGTGTTCCTCACATAGGACATTGCTACAACTGGCTTAAAAACAAACAAACAAACAAACAAAAACCTTTGTTTTTAGACTGGCTTTCAAATAAGAATTCCCTATAGAGAGATTTTTAGACTCTTTCCTCTCTCATCTTCCCAGCTCTTGCTGATATGACACTAAGATTGTGTATCCTTGGAGTGGCATTCAGATCATAAGGAATTAATGAGTATTTGGGACCCAGATTTATTAAATTAGATCAGAATTCAAATAATAAAATTTCTCAACATAATTCATTGAAATCTTTACAATTATGTGCTACTCTACTCCTTACAAAAGAAAAAAAAATAGCCAAACCTGTGTTAGTCAGTTCTAGTAATTCTTGTTGGTTTAACAATCTCTAAAACCACAGTAGTATATCACAATAAAATCTTATTTCTTGCTTATATACATCCTTGCCATCTGCCAGGTCCTTGTTCCATGCCTTCCAGAAGCGGGGTTCCTTCCATTTGTGTAGCTTTATCTGTTTCTCATTTCTTGGAGTCCTCTTCATTCAGGATTAGGGAATTACATGAGATACAATTTTGTAAGCTGGGCCTGGAACTGTGCACATCTCTTTTCTTCACATTCCATTGAACTAAACTCAGTCGTCTGGTTACACCTAACTGCAATGGAGACTGGAAAATGTATTCCAGCCTTATACCCAGGAATAAGAGAAGAATATGGATAATTGTGAGCACCAGCTCTCTCTGTCTCAGTAAATTTTGAGTAGGCCATTTAGCAGTACTCCGTATATACCCTCCAAATTTGTTGAAAATGTTCAAACAAAATATATTATTCAAATACAGGTATAGATGAATAAATATGAATGTATTATAGATTCAATCTTGTTGATTGAAGCTTTAATATCTGAGAAAATTAGAATTAAAATGATTATCAACTGAAATTATCAAGAGAAAATATATTGGGAGGATTTCACATAATAAATGCATCACTTTAAGGGAATACATGATTTTGTTCAATATGTAGGTCCATGTTTAAAGATTCTTTAAGGGGTTATAGAATTTAACAACAGATTTAAGAGAAACAAGGGACATGGTTTTAAAAATCAACGTTTGATTATTTAAGACCTGATTACCTGTTTAGGGTATTCCAGAATACTCAATTTTCATCATATTTGTTCTAATACCTCCAGTAGCTATTTTATGAATTATATATGTCTCCCCTGGAAAAGAGAAAGGACAGAAAATTCAAACATTTAATATAGTTACAAAGGAGTTTTAGAAATTGCCAGTCTCTGAAATGATGTTTGTTAAGATTATCCTACTGTCCGTGGCAATGATGAGTATTAGCCCTAGTTTTCAGTACCTTAGTGTCAATGAGGTATGAGTGAAGGCCAAAAGCAGATGTTGTCCTGAAGACCATGTCTTGTCATACATCATGACAGACTTGATTTTCTCAGTCATTCAAGGGAGCAGGGTTAAACAATTTAGTTTTACATTAAGACAAGCTTTTGGCTTACACTGCAGTCTTACTTGCTTCTTGGGAATCAGGAATTTTCTCTGTTCATCAGTTCTTATTTATCTTTTGTTTCTCTTTCTCATTGTTCTTGCTTTCAAGTGATAGGATAGAGGTTGAATAATAGGACAGAGGTAGACATATCATTCTTTAAATATTTGTTTAAGAAAAAATAATGGGTGATTCCTCTAAATAGATGACTAGCTTTTTTCTTTCTCTCACCTTTTCTAGTGTTTTCCATATAGATAAGGTTGGCTTCACAAGTAGGCAGAGCTTGAGTATTATTCTTTCAGAGGACCAGGTATCTCCTGTCTGATCTGGCATGCAGTGATTTGAGGCAAAACAAAATTTTGTGTGTAATGTGATTCTCCGGGTGGCTAGAAAATCTGTTAGCTGAAGGTTTCTGAGCAAATGAACAATCCTCAGTTCTTTGAACTATGATAAATTCTGAGAGAAGCTCATAGAACGTTCATTATTCCCAGGTTATATTTTTCCATCTTGGATAGTACTAGAAAGCCTTTTCCCATGAATTCAGGAATGGAATAAGATTATGCTGTTTGAAAGTATAGTTTTGTAATTAGAATGTAACCACCAGGACTTCTTTTTGTAGAAAAGATGGTTAAGTATGATGCATTCTGCAGGCTCTCTCTTTCCAACAAATTCCTATCACCAGCCTATATTATGCTTGAAATTGATTATATCAGGTTGAAGCTTTGCATCTCCAGATGTCTTCCTTAAACACAGACAATCTCAAAAGAGTAGTAATATCAGTCATTAAAAGAGTTATTAGAAGGACATTATTTCTAGAAGAAATGGGATAAGAGAATAACTAGCTGAGCATTTCAGATATATTAATCAATTGAATAATTCATGCTCAGTCAAACTATTTATTAAGAATCAGCAATGTATCTGCCACTGTGATAGGTTGTGGTTATACACACATAATTGAGACACTACTGCTGACTTCAAGGACTTACAGTCTAGTAGGCAAGACTGACAAGTAAACAAATAACTATCATACATTTCAAATCCCCCTAAAGCCTGTGAAGTGGGTATGGTTCTCCCCATTTCACAAAAAGAGCACTTTTTTGCTGCCCAAAGGAAATAATCCTATTGAATAAGTAGTGTCCCCAGTAAGGGGAGGCAGAAGTAGCATACAATACCTGGAAATTAATAGGTGCCCAGGAAATATCTGTGCATGACCTCTTCTATATCATGCTTTCAAGGATCAGTTTTGCCTACCACTTAAGAAACTGGAAAAGGATTTATATGACAGTATTTCAGTTTTTCTGTTTATAAATTAGACATTTTAATTCTGTAGAATAGAATCAGAAGTGAGATTTAAATATCCAACAGTCTGTATAGCCTGTGCACTGACCACTCAAAATAGACACAGCTATAGCACTGAGGCAGAGTCCTGTACGTCCTGTGCTGTGAATATACCTTTATTCATTGGATACTGGGGATCACTGGAATCCTGGGGGAAGGACCTGGGAGTCTAGGGTGGTGGTGGATCACCTGGAAAACTTCAGATAGCAGCTATTTACCAACTTATACAAACGTAATTAAATATTTTAACAACAGGTTTAGCCATTCTAGCGTGTAGGGATGAATGTGAGCTCTGAAAATAGCTATGCTCCAGAGAAAGAATAAGTGATACTGTGAAGCAGAGAAGTTACAGTTATTGTAAAAATTGATGCCACTAAACTAAAGCCAAATTTCTTTTTGGCATCTGGATGGCTTTATGATGGAACAGGATATAATCATTTCTTATTCTTTCCCCCTCCTACGTACTGCTGATGCTAAGTTGTGGGTGAATTTAGCTAAGATCTAGAGGCTCCTTTCTTCTGCCCAACCCCAACTCATGGGACAGAGGCTGTACCTTGGTTGTGGTATTGTTGAGAATACTGGACCCTTCATTAGCCTAGGTAATTCTCAGACCTACCTTATGGTCTGAGAGTTTCACAGTGAGAGAAACAAGCCCAGGACACCTTTGACTGCTGCCCTCTATCAACTGAGTGTTCAGCTCTCAAGAAGGTATTTCATTCAGAAAGAAGCTCCCATTGTTCCTATCCCTAGCACCAGAGACGTGGATTAAAGATTCTTTCCCAGGGAAGGGAGGAGAAAGCAGGTAGAATATATAACTCCAGCTCCTACCCAAAAGAACTGACTTCATTTGCAAGGAAAGATGGAAAAGTTCAAACCTAAGAACACTCAAAAGCAGTGGTGAAAAGCAATTGGGAGGAGATGGATGGGCTCACTGGAGATATAGAATAAATTGTAGGCTAACTAGTTCTCTGGGGAAAACTAAGGAAAGAGATACCTGAGAAGAGCCTTTTTTGGGTCAGAACAAATCTAAAACACCAAGGAACTATCCCCTAAAATGAGTCGGAATTTAAACGGATTAGTCTGTGAAGCAATTTATGCCTCAGGGCATTGTTGAAAAAAATAGAGCAATCAGCTCTCAATTAGTGGAACTTAACAGCTGAATATGGTCAGGGAAAAAGACAAAGAGAGCCCTGCCAAAATTATTGTCATCCCAGGGTGACTGTGAGCATAAGCAAGAACGCAGGCCCTGAGGAGCAACATCAGAGGCTTCACACTCTGTAGGAGTGGGTAGACTTAGCTAAAATAATCTAGGTCATCTCTAAACAGCTAAACAAGCAACCAGCCATAACAAGCCCCAGAAGGAATACCCAGAGTTGCTACAATATATTATCTAAAATATCCAGTTTCTAACAAAAAAATATATACATGCAAAGAAACAGGAAAGTATGACCCATACACCAGAAAAAATGCAACAGAAATGGTCAGTGAGAGCAATCTGATGCCAGATTAAACAGACGATAACTTCAAAGTAGCCATTATAAATATGTTCAAAGAACTAAAGTAACCTGGGATTAAGAAATAAAGGAGATATGATGACAATATCAAATGAAATAAAGGCCATCAATAAGGTAAAACAATTTTTTTAAAACAACAATTTAGAAACTCTAGGGTTAAAAAGTACAATAATTGAAATGAAAAATTTACTAGAAGGGTGACAGATTCACAGTAGATTCACAGTGGAATCACAGTAGATTTGAGGTGTCAGAAAAAAATAATTTGTTAGCTTGAAGATAGAACAATATGTATTATGCAATCTGAAGAGCAGAGAGAAAAAAAAGAATGAAGATAAAAGAATAGAACCCCTGGAAAATGTGGGACATTGTTAAGTGCACCAAAATATGCATAATGAGAGTGTTAGAGAGGGCGAAAAAAAGAAAACAGAAAAAATTATTAAAGAAAATAATGGCTGGAAATTTCCAAAATTTATTGAAAAACACATCCAGGAAGCTTAGCAAACTTCAAATACAATAAATGCAAAGAGATCCACAAATAAACACATCACAATAAATATGCTGAAAGCCAAAGATAGGGGAAAATCTTGAAAGCTTCAAGAGAAAAATGATTCATTACTTACAGTGGAACCCCAATAAGATTAACACTCACTTCTTATCAGAAACAGTTGTTGGCCAGAAGGCAGTATGTTAACATTTTTAAAGTGCTGAAAGAAAAACAAAACGAAACAAAAATAAAGACAAAAAAAAAAACTGTCAACAAAGAATTCTATACCTAGCAAAGCTGTCATTCAAACATGAAGGCAAAAAAAGACGTTCCCAGATAAGCAAAAACTGCAGATGTGTTGCCAGCAGACCACCATTACAAAAAAATACTAAAGAATTCCTTCAGGCTGAAAGCAAGTGGCCCCAGACAATAATGTAAATAAATAAATAAATAAATCACACCAGTAAAAGTAGTTATGTAATTATAAAAGACACAAAAGTATAAGTGTATGTTGGTGGGACTGTAAACTAGTCCAACCATTGTGGAAGTCAGTGTGGCGATTCCTCAGGGATCTAGAACTAGAAATACCATTTGACCTAGCCATCACATTACTGGGTATATACCCAAAGGACTATAAATCATGCTGCTATAAAGACACATGCACACGTATGTTTATTGCGGCACTATTCACAATAGCAAAGAGTTGGAACCAACCCAAATGTCCAACAACGATAGACTAGATTAAGAAAATGTGACACATATACACCGTGGAATACTATGCAGCCATAAAAAATGATGAGTTCATGTCCTTTGTAGGGACATGGATGAAACTGGAAAACATCATTCTCAGTAAACTATCGCAAGGACAAAAAACCAAACACTGCATGTTCTCACTCATAGGTGGGAATTGAACAATGAGAACTCATGGACACAGGAAGGGGAACATCACACTCCGGGGACTGTTGTAGGGTTGGGGGAGGAGGGAGGGACAGCATTAGGAGATACACGTAATGCTAAATGAGGAGTTAATGGGTGCAGCAAAACAACGTGGCACATGGATACATATGTAACAAACCTGCACATTGTGCACATGTATCCTAAAACCTAAAGTATAATAAAAAAAAAAAGTATAAGTGTATATTTCTTCTCCTTTTTAAACCTATGTAATACTGAGTATAAAAACCAATCTGTGTATAAAATATAAACATACTGAGCTATAGCACATAGAAATCTAATCTATCTGCCAATAACAATACAAAGGATATGAATGGAAGCAAAGCCATACTGGGCTAAGAAAATGACTCCAAATGGTAATTTGAACCCACAGAAATAAAGAAAAAGAACCAGATAAAAATATGAACATTAATATAACAATATCTATAAATATTTGCTCTCCTTTCTTCGATTCTCTATTTTTAAAGTCTTTTATAGTAATAATTATAACAATAACTATAACCAAAAATAGGTTTTTAAAATTTATGGATATAATATGTATAACAATAATGCCACATAAGGGGGAAAAGAGAATAGAGCTATATAGGAGTAATGTTTCTATATCACACTGGAATTAAGTTAGTATAAATATGAAGCTATTTCTGATAAGTTAAGGTGTATATAGTAAGCCTTAGAGCAAGAATTAAGGAAATAACAAAAAATATGCCAAAAAATAATTTTAAAAATTGAACTGCTACATTTGAAAATATTCACTTAATACAAAAGAAAGCAGTAAAAAAGAATAGAGGAACAAAAATACACAAGGCATATATATAGAGAACAAAAATACACAAGGCATATATATAGAAAACAAAAAGTAAAATAGCAGACTTAAATCTATATCAGTTATAACATTGAATATAACATGGATTAAAAATTTCAACAAAGGGCAGAGTTTTTCAGACTAGATTAAAAAACAAGATCTGACTGTATGCTATCTAAAGGTGACACACTTTAGATACAAACAAATCGAAAATAAATGGATGAAAAAAGATATGTAAACAGAGCTACAAGGAAGTTGGAGATTCTGTACTAATATCAGACAAAATGACTTTAGTTGCATTAGAGGGGCCTTTTCTAATGATGAAAGGATCCATCTGTCCGAAAGATATGGCAATTCCAGGTTAAGCATCTCTGTTCCAAAAATTTCAAATTTGAAATATTCCAAAATCCAAAATCTTTTGGGCCAACATAATGCCATGAGTGGAAAGTTCCACACCTGACCTCATGTGATAGGCCATAATCAAAACATTGTCAAAACTTTGTTTCATGTACAAAATTATTTAAAATATTGTGTAAAATTACCTTTTGTCTATATGTATAAGGCGTATATGAGACATAAACGATTTTGTGTTTAGACTTGGATCTCAGTCTCAACATATCTCATTATGTATATGTAAATATTCCAAAATCTGAAACACTTCTGGTCCCAAGCATTTTGGATTAAAGGATACTCAACCGGTATATACATATGTGCAGCTAATAGCAGAAAACTAAAATACATGAAGCAAATACTGACAAAAATGAAATAAGAAATAGACAATTCAACAACATAGTTGGAAACTTCAATATTCTACTTTTAGTAATGGCTAGAACCACTAGGCAGAAGGTCAACACAGATCTAGAAGATTTTAACAATGCTAGACCTAATACATATCTATAGATAACACTCAACAACAGCAGACTACATTTTTCTCAACTGTGCATAAAACATTATTCAAAATAGAACATATACTAAGACATAAAATAAAGCTCAATAAATTTAAAAAGATAAAAAATAATACAAAGTATGTTCTCTGACCACAAAGGAATGAAATTAGATATTAAAAACAAAGAAATATGGGGACCTCACAAATATGTGGAAATTAAGTGACACACTAATCAGTTTCAATGAAGATATCAAAAGATATATTTTGATATAATTTTAGGTGAATAAAAAAAGGCCAGGCACGGTGGCTTACACCCGTAATCCCAGCACTTTGGGAGACCGAGATGTGTGGATCACTTGAGGTCAGGAGTTCGAGACCAACCTGGCCAACATGGTGAAACCCCATCTCTTCTAAACATATAAAAAATTAGCCGGGTATGGTGGCACATGCTTGTAATCCCAGCTACTTGGGAGGCTGAGGTGGGAGAATTGCTTGAACCCAGGAAGTGGAGGTTGCAGTGACCCGAGATCGTGCCATGCCATTACACTCCAGCTGAGCAACAAGGGCGAAACCCTGTCTCAAAAAAAAAAAAAAAAAAAGGAAGAATATTACATGATAGAGTAAAAGCAGTACTTCGAGGTAAATTTATACCACAAATGACTATATTAAAATATATCCTACCCTTCCATATTAAGACATTGGGAAAAGGAGAGTAAACTAAACCTAAAACTAGCAGAAGCAAGGAAATAAATATGAGAAAGGAAATTAATGAGATATAGAATAGAAAAACAGAAAAATAATGAAACCAAAAGCTGGTTCCCTGAAATGACTAAGGAAATTGACAAACCTTTAGCTCAATTAACCAAGAACAAAAAAGTCTCAAATTACTAGAATCAGAAATGAAAAAGGGGACAAAACTACTAACCCTAGAGAAATAAAAAGCATTACAAAAGAATAATCGTTGAACTGTATATTAAAGTATTAGACACCTTAGATGAAATGGGCAAATTCCATTTTAGAAAGACTGAAAGACTATATTAAAATAGATCCTAACCTTCCATATTAAATCAATTCAAGGAGAATAAGGATTAATTAAACCAATTGTTTGGCATAATTGAATTTTAATCATTTCAGTTCATCGTACAGGCTTCATATATTTAGGTTTTAAATCCCATGTAGCCATGGATACTTCTTTGTCTTTTTCCCTAATAATCAACCCATTATTGATTTCAGGGCTTTAATTGGGTTGAAGAATGAGTACAAATATTAACTGTTCCAGCCTGAAGAATGATGATTATTGTGAAAGGACTTTTTTAACATGTGCAACAAATGATCATAATTTCTCTTTGATTTTTCTTTATGATAAAGGGAGAAAAAAATAGCAATAGTAATTGTTATAGAAGGTAGTAATAATATATAATAATTATATAATAATGGCAGAGTTATGTTGAACACAATTTAGTAATCATTTTGTTATACAATATTTGTAAGATTCTTTTTTCTAGTAAGTTTGTGTCTAAATTTTAAACATCAGACAAGTTGTTTTTAATTTTAGTGATGATCAGAGAAAATTAATGAGAAGCATTTGACCTTGCTTGTCATGCAAAGTATACTGGTTTTGGTCTGGTTTTTGTTTGTTTAACATTTGACATATTCTAGGAGGTACGATTGTTTCGGTTACCTAAACTGTGTTTTATACTACGTGAATGAACTTACCCAGGGAAAGGAGTAGATGAAAAAGGGAAAGGGGGAAGGAAATCTCAAAGGGATATTTTTATTTCTACAACAACATAGCAGACTTGTAGCTTTCCTATTAAAGAAAGAATAATAATTAATTATGAACCAGCAGCATGGACATGGGCAAGCTCCTGGGAGCTTGTTAGAAATACAGACTATCAGATACCACCACAGACCCACTGAATGTGCATTTTCACAAGATCATGTGATTCCTGTGCATATGTAAGTGTGAGTAGCCCTGATAAGGTACCCCTCCCCTGTACTATCTAGAAGCACTTTCTGTATTTGTGGTATTCTGCTAGGTGGGGGGTTCTACCCACCTAGCCCAGTGTTTACATTTAGATAAAGGCTTTAAGCCTTAAGCTATGAAAGACGTTTATGTAATTTACAACATTATTGATTAAAAGAGAAAGATGTATAAAGCACCAGGAGCTCTAGTTCCATTAAAACTGAACCGTAGGTGTGGTATCTGTACATGTAAGTAAGCCAGCTTTTTTTCAGTTAACCAGTACAAAGTAATTTAAATTCTTTGGGTCTTGGATTTCGTTTGTTGTTAGAAGCTCTGGGCCTAAAAGTTATTATGCAATTTTGAATGAATCTTATAGGGGGTCAGTTTTTATAGACATTTGTGTCTCAAGACTGAGGATGGTATCTGCCCAAGGGGAGAGGGCATACTTTGGAAATTTTGGCACCTTTGGCTGAAGGGAATGTTTGTGGCCTGACTATATTTACTCAGCCTGCCTGAGATGATTCTGTTAGTATTTTGATATAAACCCATGGTAAAAAAGATGCGTATTAAGGAAAATCCGTAAATTATGCTTGCATCGGATTGAGAATTTTGCATTCCACTCTCATTGCCTGAGGACATTTGGAGAACTATTAATATATTTAAATGATATAATATTCCCTAAATGCAGAACCACAGAGAGTGTATTAACCTGAATATTCTGGACAAATATTAGCAGATTGAATGATGTCACTATGAACTAAGCAGCTGCCAGCTTGAATCTGTTGATAGAATTTGTGGTCACATTAAATAGTCAGTTTTATTCATTAAATGACAACTTCATCCTCCAAAAACCCATCTTGTTTGTAGTGTGATATGAATGGAGAAAATCAGATAAAATGCAATTATCAGGGCTTTGTTCTTAGCAGTACAGTTTAAGCAATTTTCTCAACACCCTGGTTTAATTTTCTTTCAAGGAATACCTACTATCTGTTAAACACTTTCCACCTGCCCAGTATTCTAAACTTAATGAAACAACGTGGCAGTAATTTTTGCAAAAGGCAGCATTTTCTAATGAAAATGCTCTTCGACTAAGGAACACCAGAAACACACTTTTAGTTGAACAAGTTGATTATTTATTATTTGATAAAATGACAGAGAATAAATCCCATGGAATCGTGGGACATCTCAGTAATAGTGTTGTTATGAGTGAATATTTGTGTCCCCCCAAAATTCCTATGTTGAAGCCCTGATCTTGATGTAATTGTATTTGGAGATGGGGCCTTTGGGAGGTAATTAGACTTAGATGAAGTCATGAAGATGTGGCCATCATGATGGGATCAGTGCCCTTATAAGAAGAGATATGGGGGGAATTTCCTCTTCCTCCCACCTCTGCCGTATGTGGACACAACGAGAAGACAGCAGCCATCTACAAGTCAGGAAGTCACCCCTCACCACAAACAGGCCGTGGTAGCACCCTGACCTCAGACTTCCAGCCTCCAGAACTGTAAGAAAATACATTCTACTCTTTAAGTCACCCATTCTATGGCATTTTGTATGGCAGCCTGAGTAGACCAATACAAGGGTGCTGGAAAGAACCTATGATAGCATTTGAGCATTGGTGGGGTGACTTTTGGGAGGGTCCAAGAAAGCAGAGATTTGCTCTAGATTGGGTACTATCAAAAAGTGGGGACAATTCCATGACTGGGTATCTCAGTAAACAGAGAGGGCAGACAAGAAAGAGGATAAAGCTATTTTTTGTAAAGGAACAGCAGTCACTCATATTAGCCAGGAGATAGGGAGGTTGGGTATTTCATGGGGGACATAATGACCTTGAATTTGTCTATGCTGAGATAAAATTATAAACTGAACTTGTTTTGTCTCACTTTATCATGGTCTCAGAATGACCTTTTCTGATATTGGTGTCATGTGAAATTGTTTATGTCCCACAGGGGAATAATATGGCCTAACTGTGAGTACAAGGCCAGCTTCTTAACAACAGTGAAGCCCAGCCACACATGTCAGACTAGTTCCAGATATTACAGGCTGATTTCCTTTTCACTAGCTAGAAAATTGTTTTCTACATGTTTTGGAAAAATCATTCCTTCCAGTAGTAAAAGATATTTTATTGTAATAAAAGTATTTTTAATTTAGAGTCTTTAATTCATTCAATAAGCAAACAGTAAATAGATAAAAGGACCATACAGAGACTTAAAATTTCAGTTATGAAATAAAGCTTAAACAGCATCTAATTCAATCTCTCATTTGATACTGGTATCCTTTCTCTGACATTGCTGGCTAGTAATTGCCTAGTCTATGTTGGAATGGTTCCAATAAAAGGAAGCACTCACCTCCCTGAGAGAATTCATTCCATAAGTTGAATAATCAAGTTAGACTCTAATTCTTTGCATATTTCATCTATTGGCTTTATTTGTACCCCTGAAGCAACAGAGAGCAAAGCTAATGTTTTCCATAAGAAAGGCATTCTGATCAAGGAAAAAATAATTCACACAAACTAATTCAAAGAAAAAAGTAATTTTTTTAAAAAACGGCTACAACAGGCAATATCAAAGACAGTAAAAAGAAATTCCCATCACACTGAAGCAAGCTAAGCCTCTTCCTCACATCTTCCAGAGTCATACCATCTCTCATTTCTATTTTTCACTGAGTGTCCTTCCCATGTTTTCCTCCTTGCCAATCAGCATTCTGTTTCCCATTTTACTCATAGCTTCAGCCAGCTGATTACTTTGGCTTATGGTGGTCCTAGCTCCAACGGAAACTGAAATCCCAAATCTACAGGATATTTTATCTTAAGAGCTTATGAACTTATGAGCTTAAGTGACTCAGTCTTGGATTAGTTCAAATTCAAGGGTAAGAGAAATCTGCTTGGATCAGTTCAGCCTATGATTTTTCTTCCTCTAGGTCAGGTGTTCAGTCTTGTCTAATTGTTCTACTTCTTAAAATGCAGCTTTTGTAGACAAGGGCCAGCATTGTGTTCATTACAGAAATTATTCAAGGTTCAAACAGTTATTTAGAAATGTACTACATTAGGGTAAAGGATGTGAGAATACAGAACCATTTAAGAAAATGGTTCCTAAAGATATGAAAAATGCTAAACTCACTCATAATATGAATATAAAATAAAACTACTCTGTAATGCCATTTTTCACAGGCCTGTAAAATTGTTAAGGAGTATAATGCTAGATATGTTAGCCAATATAGCATATCAGAGGCTGTGAGGAAGTAGACCTTTTTACACATTGCTAGTAGGAGTGTATATTAGTTTCTAATATTAGTATATATTAGTTTCTAATATATATTATTATACTAGTTTCTAATATTAGTATATATTAGTTTCTAATATATATTATATTAGTTTCTAATATTAGTATATATTAGTTTCTATGGAGATTAATTTGACAATGTGTTCGATTTAGATTTTCAACATTAGGGACTGAATAAATTCATTAAGATGCAGTCATAGAATGAAAACCTATTAAAAATAATAAACATAGAAATACTTTACTTAGTGATATGGTATTTCCACATAAAAAAAAAAAAATCCCACCTTCCTGGGCCCTTACCCCACCCCCAAAATATCCATTAAAGAAACTAGACTCTGCTACGCTGACAGAAGAGGGCACCATTGAACTAAAAATTTTGTAAGCCACCACAGATCTACAAAATGGATTAGACAAAAGTGAATAAATCTATACAAATCTACTATCTACTATAACAAAATCAAAATCAAAATTTTCATCTGATAAAAATTTGTCTTCAGAAAGCATCATGAAGCAGAAGAAAAACGTAATAAAAAGCTCCAAACTTGATTTAGAATTCTTAAGGATTTGTTGATATGAAAACATTAAAGGCAAAGTTGACAAAAAGCTATAGAAATCAAAAGAGATTGACTAAACTCAGGAAAGAAATTAGGAAAAGGAAAAAATTATCATAAATATGAAGACTAAATTATAGAGTACCCAAGGGAGGACAGACAGAAATGAAAATTTGATGATATATCGAAGTAGGAAAACAGAAAAGATACTGAAAAGTGACACACAGAAAAGTAAAATGGAACAGAAGAGAAGTGGCTGAAATGGAAGACAGGCAAAGAAGAAGACATATTAATTATAGCCTTGTGGATACAGTAACATGTCAGAAATCACCACTAAAGAACTTATCCATGTAACCAAAAACCACCAGTCCCCCAAAAACTATTGAAATAATAATAATAATAATAAACTATAGTCCCCGAAGCAGAAAAAGAAAACAATAGAATAGGGCTAATATTGAAAACTTTAATTCGATAACACTTTCCAGAAAGAAATGAAGACCTGAATGTACATATAGTAAGAGCTCAGTGGGTAGCTGGAAAAATCAACCTGGAATGGTGAACTTTGAGGCACATCCTAGTAAAACTATTAGATTTTGAAATCTAAAAAACAATTTTCTTAAGCCCTCCTGCCAAAAATATTAAATGATTTACAAGGAGGAAAACATAGACTAGAGTCAGACTTCTCCAAAACAACATACAAAATAAGAGAGCAATAGAGCAACTGTGCAGAGTGGGGAGTGTGGAACTAGGAAGAAATTTTGAACTGGGGATTCTTTGTTCAGATCTTAGAACAATATGTAAAGTCTACTAGGGATGGTTTTTTTTCTAAATAAAGGGACAACTGGGAAAACTTCAGAAATGGGGTATATGGTAAACATCTACTATATTTTATCATAGATATAAGACTAAAAGAAATATGGGTACAAGGACATAAGTATAATGTAGAAATATTACATGTTCTGACAATGTAATGATGCAAACAAAAGAGAGATGATAAAAGAGCGGTAAAAGTAAATAGGAAAGAGAAATAAGCTCTTGGTAGTGTATTTTATATGTGAGAGCTAAAGAATCATTAAAAACTGATAAATAAGAAGGTAACAGACAACTGAAAAAAATTTTTTGCAATATACAGCCAAATAAAGGGCTAATATCCCTAATGTATAAAGAACTATTAAAATTGAGAAGAAACAGCAAAAGCTTAGTAGAAAAGATATGAACAATTTACAAAAAGAGATATAAAATTGACCCTTAAGTATTTGAAAAGTTATTCAGCCTCACTGATAATACAGAAGTGCAAATTGAAACTACAGAAATACATGTTTCATCTCTCAGATTGGAAAAAACTAAAAAGTATGGCAACACAATTGTTGTCAAGGTTATATGTAATCTGGCACTCTCATACTGACCACCTCAAACATGCCAATTGGTACAGCCTTTCGAGAGGGAATTTGGCAGTATCTAGTAAAAGTATTTAGACATTTACCTTTCAATGCAGACACCTTTTCTAGGAATTTATTCTGAAGATTTTCATTCAACAATTCAAAAAAAATGCACGCATAAAGTTGTTTACTACAGCATTTTTTGTAATCGCAACATATTGGAAATAACCTAAATGCCTTTATGTAGGAGAGAGGTTGAGCAAATTAGAGACTGTTCATCCAATGTAGTACTATATAGCTTAAAAAGAATAAGGAAGACCTCTATTCTCATATAGAATAACTTGTGGTATACTGTTTTATGAATTTTTAGAAAGCAAAATGCAAAAGAGCATCTAACAACTATAATTTTTATTTACGAAAAAAGGGAAACAGAAATGTATACATGTTTGCTTATTTGTGCGGAGAAAAACACAAGAAACATAAACTAAAACTAAAAAATAATGAGCTAATTGCCACCAGTGATTATTAGGAATACGAGAGAGAGAGCAAGAGAGAGAGAAGGAATGAGGTAGAATACATGGGCTCGGGGGAGAGATAGTTCTCTATACATATTTGTATACTTCTGACATTTAGTACCAAGATGATGTTGCACATCCTAAAATAAATGAAGGAATGGATGAAATCAAAAGGTTGGGGGTGGGGGATGATGGAATACTAACAGGATAAATGAGGCTAATTGTATTTCAAATGGATAACATAACTATACTGAATGGGAGGGGAGCAGACTCATTTAAAGAGCTTTGAACATTGTATTTTGATTATATATCCTCAGGTTACAGACAAAAAGAACTTTAAACAAACATTTATTCTAGTTAGTAGGTTTATTTTCACAGGGTGTATTTATCTGTTGTCATGCTGCTAATAAAGGCATACCAGAGACTGGGTAATTTATAAAGAAAAAGAGGTTTAATGGATTCACAGTTTCAGATGGCTGGGGAGTCCTCACAATCATGGCAAAAAGCAAATCATAGCAAAGGCATGTCTTACATGGTGGCAGGCAAGAGAGCTTGTGTAGGGGAACTCCCATTTATAAAACTATTAGATCTTGTGAGACTTATTCACTACCACAAGAATGGTATGAGGGAAAATGCACCCATGATTTAATTATCTCCATCTGGCCCTGCCCTTGACACATGGCGATTATTACAATTCAAGATGAGATTTGGGTGGGGACACAGCCAAACCATATCACAGGGGTATAAGTTAGCAATTCTGAAACTATTTGAAGTGTATTCTAGTATAGAGTGAATAATATATAGTAGTATATGAGACAAGTTGATTGTCAGAGAAGCAAGTTACAGATACATAAAGTGGAGAACAGAATGAAGTTTTTGATGTTACATTAGAATTTGAGATGCCATTATGAACTCATGGCTTTAAAATATATAATAAAATATATGTAAATAGAAACAGATCTCTGTGTGTGTGTGTGTGTGTGTGTGTGTGTGTGTGTGTGTGTGCGTGCGTGCATGTTCTATCTTTGTCCACCAAGATAACCTAGAAACAATACCATTTAATACCATTAAGCATCCCTGCCATCCAGATAGTAGTTTCTAAATACCATGGTTTACTAAAAGGAATAGGGGTTCCTTAAAAAAATATGACTGGTTCCAGGGCTGGTGTAGAGAAAGTTCAAGTTCAATTAGAACATCTTTTTGTGTGCTAGTAAATAAGGAAGTGATCTAATAGTGACAAAGACATGACAAAAAGGCATAGGAACTAGTTTAAAGGGCCCTTACTGACCAAATTTTGGACAATTGAGCCTCAAAATAAATAATGATAGATTGAAAGTCATGAGTTTTTTATATAAACACATAAATGAATATAAATGGGGTAAAGGAACACTCTAATAGTAAAATATTAAGTAGTAAATGTAGATGAATGATGGAATTAGAAACAAATATTGAAACACCCACCATAGTAATAAATGTTTCAGTCAAGAATCATCAATCAAATTAGTGAGTGGAAATATGCTGATGAGAAACAAGTTTTTACATAATTTCAAAGTATCACCCCTAAGATACTTATTAATTACAAAAGGAAAAATAGTAACTTTATCGTGGACAAACTTTCAGACACCATCATAACCAAATAATATAAGTCAGCATTGTTAGTGATAGGACAAATGTCATGTACTTCCAGCTATGATGTACCTAGAAGACACATATTTTCTGTTGTTCCTGCCAAAAGTGAAAATGTGAATCTATACTTGAAGAAACATCAGACAAAACTAAATTGAGGGATATTCTACAAAATATCAAGGTTATTAAAGACTGAGACATTGTTCTAGAATAAAGGAGACCTGACAACTAAATCCAATATATAATCTTGAATTGGATGCTGGGCAAGGAAAAAATTATATTTCTATAAAAAACATTAGTGAGACAGTTGGTTATATTTGAATAAGGGCTATAGATTAGATAATATTATATCAGCATTAATTTTCTGATTTGGTAATTGCACTGTGGTTATGTCTGAGAATGTCCTTGACTTTGTGATATATACACTGACATATTTGGGGGTAAAGCAGCAATATGTCTGCTCAGGGAGGGTAGCTGGGGAGGAAATGATAACACAGATGTAGTAAAATGTTTACATTTGGGGAATCTGGGTAAAGAATATGCAGAAATTCTTTGTACTATTTTTGTAACTTCTAAGTCTGAAATTATTTCTAAATATAAAAATATAAATTTAAGATATATATATAAATCAAAATATTATAATTTACTGTCAAAAGCAAGGTTAAAATATCCACTTTAGGAATTTCGCTAAAGTATAAGTAAATTGAAATATATTATGGGTCAGGCATGGTGGCTCATGCCTGTAATCCCAGCACTTTGGGAGGCCAAGGCTGGTGGGTCACTTGAGGTCAGGAGTTTGAGACTAGCCTGGCCAACATGGTGAAACCCCGTCTCTACTAAAAATACAAAAATTAGCCCAGCATGGTGGCATGCGCCTGTAAGCCCAGCTACTAGGGAGGCTGAGGCAGGAGAATCGGTTGAACCCAGAAGGTGGAGGTTGCAGTGAGCCGAGATCGTGCCACTGCACTCCAGCCCAGGTGACAGAGTGAGACTCTGTCTCAAAAAAAAAAAAAAAGAAATATGTATATATAATTTTCAGGTGTTTCAAAACCCTAGTTTGTCCACTTATTTGTTAATTCATTAAAATGGTGTGAGCTGTGCTAAATGGTAGCTGCTGCACTTAAAGATATAATCAAGCTAGAAAAATATCTTGGCACTCATAGATCTTACATTTGTAAAGGAATGACGTGTTATGGGAGACAAAAACAACACATTTAATAATTACTATGAGGTATATTGTTATGAGTAAAGTAAAATAAGATGATGTGATAGTGACAGTCACAGAGGTGTATGTGTGGAGTTGGTCAGGAGAGATCTTTCTGAGAGAGTAGCATTTGTTATACTTGAATAATGAGAAAGAGCCAATAACTGGAACCTCCAGGAGAAAACTGCATAAAGGAATGTCTTAAATTTATAATAGACGTAAAGTTGAACACCATATTAGCAACCATTTGGTCTAGAGGAATAATATGAAGCTTAATGCCAACTAGAAAATTGCTTCATAAGTTACTGAAACATAAGAGACATGGAATATCATTGGAAATAAAATTAATATATATGGGGTCTGTTCTTTTTATCACTATGTAGCTAGGTCTTATATTGTGCAAATCACTGAAATTCCCTGGCTCTCAATTGTATCTGTAATAAAGGCTATGAGTAGATAATATTTATAATTTTATAATCTTATAAGATCTCACTATGTATAATTTTACAATATAATTACGGAAGTATACATATATATAAAAGATAAATTAAAGTAGATAATAAAGAATAAATGATGTTTTACAGTCTGCTATTGTCCGTTATCTGTACTCTCTGGGCTAGACCATACTTTGATTTTTAATAACAGAAAGGGGATAGTTCCAGGACATCAAGAAACAGAAACTTGTGAAAGAGTTTTACAAACTCCTATTAAAATCAATATTCAAACAGTACTTCGAACTTCAAAAACAGCTTTCCCTTTTCACTTTTCTTTTTTTTTTTTTTTTTTGAGACAGGGTATGGCTCTGTCACCCAGGCTGGAATGCAGTGGCTTGATCTTGGTTCATTGCAACCTCTGCTTTCCAAGCTCAAGCAATCCTCCCACCTCAGCCTCCCAAGTAGCTGGGACTACAGGCACATGCCATGGCACCCGGCTAATTTTTTTGTATTTTTTGTAGAGGTGGGGTTTCACCATGTTGCCCAGGCTGGTCTTGAACTCCTGAGCTCAAGCTATTTGCCTGTCTGGGCCTCCCAAAGTGCTGGGATCACAGATATGAACTACTGCGCCCAGCCCCTTTTCACTCTTAATTGATGACTTTATATCTTATTTCACTGAAAAAAATATGTAATCAGATTTGACTCTCTATATTCTTCTAACAGCAAATGTACCAACCTATGCACATCTGTCCTAATATTTTCTGCTTTAAGTCCTGTTACAGTGAATGCATTTTCCCTGTTTCTATCTAAGGTGAAACCCTCTATGTATGCACTGAATTCCATGCTGCTGCAGCTATTATTCTCCCTCTCTTTCTTACATCATTAGTTATTCCTTCCAGCCTAGATATTCCTATCAGTATATACAAAACAGCAGCTAGCACAGAGCAAGTGTTAGTTAACCTAGCAATAATAATAATCCATCAATTCCCATGGCTTTAGAAATCATCAATATGCTGATCCATCTAAAGATATATCTTAGCACAGGGCTTCTGCACTTTTGAATCATATATTTAAATCCACTAAACATCTCCAACTGGATGTGTAATAGCTACCAAAAAGAAAAACCTTAAAATGTCCAAAATTGAATCTTGGTTCTTGCTCTCCAACCAGCTCCTTTTGTAATCTCCCTCATCTCAGTAAATCGCACCTCTATTCTTCTAGTTGCTTTGGTCAAAAATTTTGAAGTCATTTTTGACTCTTCTGTTATTCTCTCATATTCCACATCTAAACCATCAGCAACTCTTCTTGTGAGCTCCTCTTTGAAACTTAATGAAACTTACCACAATGCAGTAAAGTCCTGTGCAAAGAATTCAGTTTAAAAATGTACATCATGTTATTGGAACATTAATGAAATGGGCAGAAAGCAGCCTTCAGTTAGCAGGTTGGAGGCTCTAGGGTCCTGCTGCAATCCAATCCATCTTAGTCTTTACAGTGGCTTGGTACTACCTTTTGATAGTTTTCCATTTCAGTTTATATATCCATGGGGACCATTCTGGAATCTCAGTTTATGGGGAACTTTCAAGGACAGGAGCAACAGTTCCAGTAATCTCGTTGCCTGTTTTATTGATCTTATACCAACAGAATAGGCCAAGAGACTATTTGGGTTTCAGAGACTCATCCTTTGCCTCTTCACTTCTCAAAGTTGATTACTATTTTTCTGTCTTGGTTCACTCCTTTCTCCATGTTTCCCCAATTTCTCCAAAAGATAAGAACTTTAGTCTACTCCTTTTGAGAACAGAGGGCTTATGCAGAGGCTGGGAGGCAGTTATCAAACAATTTATACTGAAGTCCAATCACTTACTTCCACTTCTATTTCCCTGATCTTAGCTACTATCAACTAGTTGCTAGCTACTAGCAACTTGATTGTTGCACCACCTTTCTGATTGACACTGTTGCTTTTACTATTGCTTTCCTGCAAACTATTCTTAACACTGGAGTACAGTGAGCTTAAGTCAGATCATGTGACTCTTCTGTTCAAAAGCCATTAATATCTTTCCATCTCTTCAAGAGTAAAAGCCAAAGTCTTCACAGTGATCTGCCCGTCTGTCTCACTGCTGCTTTAACCTCACCTTCTTCACTCTCTACTTCAAAAAGCTCTGAAGGACTCTTCTGCACCAGAGCCTTTACACTCACTGATTACTCTGCCTGAAATATACTTCTTTCAGATGTTTATTTCCCTTACCTGCTTTTAGATCTATGCTCAGTATCACTTATCAGAGTTTTTTTCACTGGCCACCTCTTATATAATACTTCCTCCTATCACAGTTGCTTGTATTCCCTACATTAGTTATTTATTATTGAATAACAAATTACCCTAGACTCAGAGGTTTAAATCAATAAATATATATTGTCTCCATTTCTGTGGATCAGGAATTTAGTAGTGGCTTAGCTGAGTGATTCTGTTTAGGCCCTCTAGTCATGTTGCAAGCAAGAGGTCAGCTGAAGAAACAACCATAAGTCATGAGTGGGGCTGAAAGATCCACTTCCAAGGTATCTCACTCACATGCTTGGAAAGTTGATGCTAGTTTTGGCTGGAGGTCTCAGCTCTTCCCCATGTTGCTCTTTCCATAGGACTGCACAAGGCTCTTCATGACATGAGGGCTTCCACTGGCATGAGTGATCCCAGGCCAGAATAAAGGGAAAGCTCAATGTCTTTTATGACCTAGCCCTTATCATTTCTGCAAAACCCTTTTGGTTATATAGGTCATCTCTATTCAGTGTAGCAGAGGGCTACACAAAGGCATGTATACCAACATGCAAGAATCACTGAGGACCATTTGGGAAGCTGACTTCTAAATCCTTCATATTCTACTTTATTTGTCTACATAGTTCTTAATTTCAACTAACTTATTATATATTTATGTTTAATTTGTGATTTATTTGCTTTTCCTCACTTGTCTTGTTTATGCCCAGCACCTTGAAATTCTTTATTTGAATTGAGTATTATCAACACTGCAATCAGGTTTTTGTTTGAAAATAGAAAATATCCATAGTTGGATAACTTTGTTAGGATAATTATACAGGGATGAAGTAATAGAAGAATGTTCATGCTGTGTACACCTGAAACTCTGTAGGAAATACTTTTCTACTCCTTCATCAAGGTAGAATATAGACCTAGAAATTGCCAAAAATATGGTGGCATTGACTTTTACTCCTCCATAGCCTATTCCCAAGCTCCTTCCAAAGAATAGTCTCTTATGCTTTATTAACAAAGAGAAATGGATTTTTAAATCTTGTCAACCTTAGTAGGCCTCCCCCACCCCCATTAATAGGGTTATTTTGAGGATTAAATCAGTTTTATGAATATTAGGAGACTCTCTGTCTCTGAGTGTCTATTATGTCTTGAACTTCTTTGAAGAAATTTGATTTAATTTTGGAATATTAAGGTTTTTGGTAGCTACTAGACGTTCATGTGATCCTAGCTGGTTTATCAGAATATCAAGCTGTAGGCACAGGCTTTTGATATGGCCTGGACTGAAATGCCTGCCCAGTAAGGACAATAGTAATAAACTGAACCAGTAAAATTTTCTTTCTTGGGACTGGGAGTCATGCTTCCTTAGGAGGATGCGTCAAATCTCTCTCAAGGTCTCCACATTGATTTTCTCAAAGAAATCTCCACTGATTCTGCTGTTTAGCCGCACCCCTGCCCTCCCTGTCACTGAACTATATAACCTCTAAGCTTCATTTCAGCAATAAATTCTTTGTTATTTGATGAGAATCAAAAGTTTAATGTGGGCTGGGTGCGGTGGCTCACACCTGTAATCCTAGCACTTTGGGAGGCCAAGGCGGGAGGATCACTTGAGCTCAAGAGTTCAAGACCAGTCTGGGCAACATAGTGAAATTTTGTCTCTATATATTTAAAATAAAAAAAAATTGAAAAAAGTTTAATGTGGTCCAAAATTACCTGACTTCAAGATTTTAGTAAAGATTGTTTCCTGGTGAGAAATTGGTAGTTAAGAAAAAAATAAATATAAAAGAAAAACGAAATATATACCTAGAGGTAGCTTACCTACTATGGAGTGTCTGTAAAGTATTTTATGAATCTGCCTCTTCTCTAGAAGGTGAGCATCTTAAGGGCAGAAGCTAGGATTTACTCTTGAGATATGTGCCCATATAACGTTAGGGCTGACTCAGCATATCTCTTGGCGAGAGAATCTGGGAGCCAGTGGAATTCTCCCCTCAACAGCTGGATTCTCCAGCCTCTAGCAGGTAATGGAGGGCTTGATGGGATGCAAATGAAACAGTGTGGGCTTGGTTAGTTTTTCAGAATGAGTGGGGGCTGAGAGGCTAGAATATAGTTCGTTGATGCTAGTTTGAAATGCATGTTAATGTGCTGATTCACATCAAAGATAAGTTTGGCTTTATAAATAGTCTTTCTCTCTCTCCCAGCAAATAGGCTAGAAGAGATGATTCTCTGACACGAATGATACTCAGGACTAGGAACCTCCTAAATGAAGGCGCCTATTTAGTTAATTATGGGGCCAATCTGTGAATGTGTTGCTAGGGCTTGGAAATGAATACTTTCCCTTGTAGTAAAGGAGCAGTAGATGATGGTTTCAGCCAACTTCAGCTCTGTCTATGAAGAGCCCACACTTCCCTGGATAAGCAGCCCAACTGTTAGGTCTCTTTAATAATTAGAGAAGCCACTTGTTGGTCAGAGCTGACAAGAAAAAGTGGGAGCAAATAAGGGTAATTTTTTTCATCCCTTCCATTAGAGAATGTTCGTGTATATATGTATGTTCTGGGTTGAGAGTCAGAATCTTCTGAGTGTTCTGAGTGAGGCATTGGGAGGGTTCTACTTCAAGAACTCTGAAATTAGCTCACAGTTTATCATATGGCACTCTAGTTCTGTCTTCTGTTCAGAAACTTTTGAAGGAAATAATACAAACAAAAATTTCTACAGGACTTATGTATTCTAGAAAATTCTACATTTGGAACACATGAAATCAATGCAACGAATTAAACTGTTTTGTACAGTATCTAGTCATTTATTTCTTTTCACTACCTTTTACTCAATACTTATATCTTAGTCCATTTGGACTGCTTTAACAAAAATACCATGAACTGAGTAGCTTATAAACAACAGAAATTTATTTCTCACAGTTTTGGAGGCAAGGTAGTCTGAGATCAAGGTGCCAGCAGATTCAGTGTCTGATGAGGGTCTGCTATCTAGTTCATAGGTGATTTCTTCTATCTATGTCTTCATATGGTAGAAGTGCAAGGAAGCTCTTTGGGGCCTCATATATAAGTGCACAAATCCCACTCATGAGATCTTAACCCTCATGACCTAATCACTTCCCTAAAGACCCCACTTCCAAATACCATAATACTGGTGATTAGGTTTCAACATATCATTTTGGGGGACACAAACCTTCAGGCCGTAGGAACCTATTAGGTGTGATAAGAAGCTCTACTGGTCCTGTATACAGTTCCCAATTTCTATCAATTTTGTTTCCTGAAGTAAAAAATATGAATGTTTGTATTCTGGTTACATATTTATATAACCTCAGAGTCTTCATTTGTAAATTAGTACCTACTTCATAGGAATATTGTAAATAAATAAATGTGTTAATACATGTTAGATATTTAGATCAGTGGCTGCATACAGTAAGTGATTTTTTAAAGTTAGCCAATTATCTCTTGAACCTGTCCTATCTTTGTTTTCCTTGTTCCCTTACCTTAATCTAGGTTATTATTGTTTTTTTTTCTGGATTGCAGTTCTCTCTACTAACCTCCTAGCCTCTAGTATTTCTCCTCTCAGATCCCTTTTCTAGATAGCTACCAGGGCAATTTTTCTGAAATGCAAGTATTACCATGTAACTCTCTTGGTTATTTTTTTTAATTTTTGTTTTTTTATTATTATTATACTTTAAGTTTTAGGGTACATGTGCGCAACGTGCAGGTTTGTTACATATGTATGCGTGTGCCATGTTGGTGTGCTGCACCCCTTAACCCATCATTTAGCATTAGGTATATCTCCTAATGCTATCCCTCCCCCCGTCCCCCATCCCACAACAGTCCCTGGTGTGTGATGTTCCCCTTCCTGTGTCCATGTGTTCTCATCGTTCAATTCCCACCTATGAGTGAGAACATGCGGTGTTTGGTTTTTTGTCCTTATGATAGTTTCCTGAGAATGATGGTTTCCAGCTTCATCCATGTCCCTACAAAGGACATGAACTCATCCTTTTTTATGGCTGCATAGTATTCCATGGTGTATATGTGCCACATTTTCTTAATCCAGTATATCATTATTGGATATTTGGATTGGCTCCAAGTCTTTGCTATTGTGAATAGTGCTGCAATAAACATACGTGTGCATGTGTCTTTATAGCAGCATGATTTATAATCCTTTGGGTATATACCCAGTAATGGGAGGGCTGGGTCAAATGGTATTTCTAGTTCTAGATCCCTGAGGAATTGCCACACCAACTTCCACAATGGTTGAACTAGCTTACAGTCCCACCAACAGTGTAAAAGTGTTCCTGTTTCTCCACATCCTCTCCAGCACCTGTTGTTTCCTGACTTTTTAATGATCGCCATTCTAACTGGTGTGAGATGGTATCTCATTGTGGTTTTGATTTGCATTTCTCTGATGGCCAGTGGTGATGAGCATTTTTTCATGTGTTTTTTGGCTGCATAAATGTCTTCTTTTGAGAAGTGTCTGTTCATATCCTTCACCCAGTTGTTGATGGGGTTGTTTGTTTTTTCTTGTAAATTTGTTTGAGTTCATTGTAGATTCTGGATATTAGCCCTTTGTCAGATGAGTAGATTGCAAAAATTTTCTCCCATTCTGTAGGTTGCCTGTTCACTGTGATGGTAGTTTCTTTTGCTGTGCAGAAGCTCTTCAGTTTAATTAGATCCCATTTGTCAATTTTGGCTTTTGTTGCCATTGTTTTTGGTGTTTTAGACATAAATTCCTTGCCCATGCCTATGTCCTGAATGGTATTGCCTAGGTTTTCTTCTAGGGTTTTTATGGTTTTAGGTCTAACATGTAAGTCTTTAATCCATATTGAATTAATTTTTGTATAAGGTGTAAGGAAGGGATCCAGTTTCAGCTTTCTACATATGGCTAACCAGTTTTCCCAGTACTATTTATTAAATAGGGAATCCTTTCCCCATTGCTTGTTTCTGTCAGGTTTGTCAAAGATCAGATAGTTGTAGATATGTGGCATTATATGACATGTTACAAGGCATTTCCCTCTCTAACCTTAATCTTCTGTCTATTCTTCCCATTTTTCTCTTTCACAATACTGAAAGCATTTCAGTAACCCCATTATAACAGACTCTCTTTTGCTTCCATTATTCCAATATATTCTTTTCCTTCTTGCCCAGCTGATGGGCATCCTTCAGACTCCTTCTTAGGATTCCCCTTCTATTGATGGCCTTCTTCAAGCTTCCTTAATCTGTGCCTGAGCTAATTACTTCTTCCTCTGTATTTTTTCTAATTATCATTTATGTCTTTTTTTAAATTTCACATAGTCACAGTATGGTGGCTGCACATGAGAGTAGGATAGTTGTTTCAGTAAGTATCCAAGTAGGTGACTGCACACTCTTTGCAGGTGGAAGGCAATACTATTTGCTTAGAAAGCAGTTGTCTGAAATTAGAGATCCAAACCTCACTTATATTAAAATAGCTGTAGTTCTGAGATGTGTAGTCTCTGAAAGGGGAACAATTGTAGAAATATTTATTTATACCCTATGATGTTTAGAAGTGTGATTTAAAGTGGCTATTGTGAACTATGGAATTCAAGAAGGTACTAGTAAAAAAGTAGAATAGGATCTTTTGTTTGATTGAGAATATTCAAGTAATAGAGACTTTTGGTTGCACTCCAATTCCATTTATCTCTTCCTGAGTATGTGTAATTAGAGTCCTATAAGAAGATGATTAGGAAGGATCATAGAAAAATATTTGAAGAAATTTTGGAGGACATTTAAAAATGTGATAGAAATTACAAGCAAGCTCAACAAAATGCAAGTGGAAAAAAATTGCAGGACATCATAATCAAACTGCTCAAAGCCAGTGATGAAGAGAAAATCTTAAAAGTAAAAAGAGGAAAAAAAACATGTTATATAATAAGGAACAGAAATGAGAGTGACAGCAGATTTCACATGGGACACAATGCATGTCAGAAAACAGCGGAGTGACATTTTTAAGGTACTGAAAGAACAAAAAATGTAAAATAAGAATTCTAGAGCCAACACAAATATCTATCAATAATGAAAAAGAAATGACTATTTCAGACATAAAAAGCTAAAATACAACAGACAAGATCTGCAAAACATATCAAAAGAAGTCCAGATAGAAGTAAAATGAGAGCAGATAGTAATCTAGCTATACAAAAGAGAGAAGACCACTGGAAATGTTAAATATGAGGCTAAGCATTAAAACATTTGTCTTTTTTTAAAAATGAATTTAAAAGATAATATACTATTTAAAACAATGATAATAACAATATAACCATATAACACATGTAGAAGTAAAATGTATAGTGATAGTACAAAGGCCAGAATAGTATACTGCTGTAAAATTCCTTTACTATGAAGATGTGTAATATTAACTGAATGTTGACTATAATAATGTATAGATCTATACTATAAACCCTAAATCAACTACTAAAGGAACAAAATAAAAATATATATATAGCCAAAGGTGTAGATAACACAGAATCATAAAAATATTCAGTTAATCCAAAATAAGGCAAAGGGGGGAAATAAAAAAGTATGGACAAATTGAAATCAAATAGCAAGATGGCAGCCTCTAAGCTAATACACAATAATCACATTAAATGTAAATGGTCTACTCAGCCCAATTTAAAAAGCAAATATTGTCAGATTGATAAAAAGTGAGACCTAATTATATGCTGTCTGTGAGAAACTAACTTTAAATATAAAGACATGTGTAGGTTAAAAGTAAAAGACTGGAGGGCAGTATATTATGCCCTCATTAATCTAAGAAAGCTAGAGTGGCTATATTAATACCAGGCAAAGTAAATGCCAGGTGCTATTTCTAGAGCTAAAGAAGGTCATTTCGTAATGATAAGTCAGTTCATAAAGAGTACATAACAGAGCTAAATATGTATGCAACTAATAACAGATATTTTAAAAATATGAAGCAAATATTGATAGAACTGAAAAAATATACACAGCCACAATATTAATCAGAGATTACAACATCCTTGTCTCAATAATTGGTAGAACAAGGAGAAGTAAAACAAGAAAATAGAAGACTTTAAACAACACTACCCCCATCTTGACTTCACTGACATTTATAGAAGTCTCCACTCAACAATGTGGGCAAATGTTATTTTCAAGTGCACACAGAACATTTACTGAAATAGACCATATTCTTCACTTCCTAAAAATGTCTCAAAGTATTCAAAAGGATTTAAATTATATAAAGTGTGGAATCTGAGTGAAGGGAATCACATTAGAAATCAGTAACAGAAAAGTATTTGGAAAATTTTCAACGATTTGAAAACTAATTAGGATCTTTTTTAAATAACACATTGGTCAAAGAAGAGTTTATAATGAAAATTTTAAAATACTGTGATTTGACTGAAAACTAACGCAAGGCATATCATAATTTGTGTGATACCACTAAATCGGTGCTTTGAGGAAAATTTATTACATTAAACACATATTAGAAAAGAGAAAATTTTCATTTCAATGCCCTAAGCTTCTACCTTAAGAAACCAAAAAATAAGAGTTAGTTATACCCTGCAAAGAAGTAATGGGAAAAAAACCCTAAGTGCAGAATAAATGAAATAGAATTTAGGAAAATAGAGAAAATTTATAGCCTGAAACCAAAATTTGATTAGAGAAAATCAATGAAGTTGTCAAATCTGTAGCTATATTGAGCAAATAAATAAAGAGAAAAGGCACAAATTACCAATATCAGGAGAGGTCATCTCTATAAATCTTAGAGACTTTAAAAGAATATGTGAATATTAAAACAACTTTATGAATACGCTTGATAATTAGATGAAATGGGAAATTTCCTTGAAAGACAAAAATTGCCAAAGTCCCTCAAGAGAATAAATAACCTGAATAGCCCTATGTTTTTTAAAGACACTGAATTTATATTTAGATATATTTACACAGACACAGACACACAAACCCATGCACAAATAAATAAATGCCAAGCCCAGAAAATTTCACTGGCAAATTCTACATTAAAGAAGCAAACAATAGCAATTTTACACAAATGTCTCAAGAAAACCAAAGAGAGAATATTTCTCAACTCATTGCATGAGTTCAACCCTTCCCTAATACCAAAACTAGACAAAGGTATTACAATAAAAGACAATTGCAGACCAATATCTCTCATTAACACAGATTTAAAAGTTAAAAATTTTAGCAAATGGAATATAACAATATGTTGAAAAGTTAATGCATCATAATCAAGAAAGGTTTATCCCAAGAAAGAAGGCACAGTTGGTTTAGTATTTGAAAATTAATCAATGTAATTTACCATATTGACATTTTAAAAATAAAAATTGTATGATCATCAGAATAGATGTAGAAAATGCATTTGACAAAGTCCGAATTCATTCCTGATAGAACTCTCAGCAATCTAGAAATAGAACATTTCTCAACCTAATAAAGGACATATATATGCTCCCACTCAGACAGACAGCACAGCATGTGGAAACTCACATCGGGAACTTTTGCTCCAAATACTACCACAGGAACATACCAGGAAACCCAAAAGAATTCACAGACCGTTTGAAAGAAGTGGCTTGTCACTGCAAACTTCATGAGACAGCCAAAAAACTATGAGTTCCCAAAGTGTGAGAGGGGGAAAGTCTACCTCCAAACACACATCCTCACTGGGGAACCTGAAAATCCAGATCATGGGAGAAGGATATAACCTTACCTAGAGCTGAAATGAATTTAGAGAGCCAAGCAAAACATAAAAGTAGAAGAAACTGCAAGAAGAGCCCTGTAGGCATTCCTGGTACCTAGGGAAGCCATTTCTGACTTAATCTCACAGGTGTCCTTGGGGAGGGCTGCCAGTGGAACTGGGGAAAGACCACAGGGAAAAGGAAACTTCCAGTGAACTTTGTAATAATTTTGACTGAACGTAAATTTTTCTAGGGCAATATCCAGGAGTGGAGGGGCAGTGAATGGGAAGTGCAGCACAGAAGCTTTGGCAGGTGGGGAGGCCAAACCCTGAAAGCCCTGCTTGCTTTCTCTCAGTGAGGAGGCTTGTAGCCTGAGGCAAGATATCAGCCCTGCTCACCAGCTGCCTGGCTGTAAGCTCAGTACTTTTGCTGGGGCACACTGGGAGTGAGACTGGCCTTGCTGACTGTGGGAATTGGGTGAGGCCTGTCACTGTTTGCTTTCCCCCAGTTCCCTGGTGACCTGTATATGCAGCAGAGGCCGCCATAATTCCCCTGGGAACATAACTCCATTGGCCTGAGAACCACACCCCTATCCTCTACAGCAGCCATAGCAAACCCCTCCCAAGGGGAGTCTGAGCTTAGATATGCCTAAGCCTGCCCTGACCTAATGGTCTTTCTGTACCTGCCCTCGTAGCCAAAGACAAGACATAATCTCTTGGGAGCTCTATGACCCCGCCAATTGCCTAAGAAACCCAAATACTTATCCAAGTGACCTTAGGACAAGCTTGTATCCCCCCTATGCTACTGCAGCTGATGCTCTCTTGAAAGCGCCACCTCCTGGCTGGTGGCCAACCAACTCAAGCCATTACAGCAACTCATAAAAGAAAAACGGTGCACCAAGAAAGGAGAAAACAACAGCTATTTCCACTGCCTGCCACATCCTGGCTAACCAGAAGTCCTGAGTCTGACCACATGGCAACTTCACTGCTAGCACAACCAGCATTTGAGAAAACTGGTGCACTAAACAAAACTACAGCCAAGGACCCTCACAGAGTCCACGTCGTTCCCCTGCTACCTCCACTGGAGCAGGTGCTGGTATCCATGATTGAGAGACCTGAAGATGGATCACATCACAGGACTCTTTGCAGACACTCCCCATTACCAGTCCAGAGCCTGGTAGCCCTGCTGGGTGGCTAGGCCTAGAAGGGCAATGACAATCACTGCAATCCAGCTCCCAGGAAGCCCCATCCCTAGGGAAAGGGGGAGAGCACATCAAGAGAGTACCCATGGGACAGTAGCACTTGAGCCCCAGATCTTTCCTTTGCCATAGTTAGCCAAATGCGAAGGAACCAGAAAAACAATTCTGGTAATATGACAAAACAGGGTTCTATAACACCCCCAAAAGATCACACTAGCTCACCCGCAATGGATACAAACCAAGAAGAAATCTCTGAATTGCCAGAAAAAAATAATTCAGAAGCTCAGTTATTAAGCTACTCAAGGAGGCACAAGAGAAAGTTGAAAATCAACTTAAAGAAATTTTGAAAAATGCAGGATATGGACAAAAAAGTCTCCAGAGAAATAGACAGCATAAATAAAAAACAAGGACAACTTTAGGAAATGACACACATCGAGAAATACAAAATACACTGGAAACTTTCAATAATAGAATCGAACAAGTAGAAGACAGAATTTCAGAGCTCAAAAACAAGGCTTTTGAATTAATCCAATC
Organism: Hylobates moloch; assembly: GCF_009828535.3. Classification (NCBI taxonomy): domain Eukaryota; kingdom Metazoa; phylum Chordata; class Mammalia; order Primates; family Hylobatidae; genus Hylobates; species Hylobates moloch. Next base: position 30,048,250 of record NW_026652292.1, on the reverse strand, counting down.
CAACAAAGACAAAGAAAAAAGAATTTTAAAAAATGAACAAAACCTCCAGGAAGTTTGGGAACTATGTTAAACAACCAAACCTAAGAGTAATTGGTGTTCCTAAGGTAGATGGGAAATCTAAAAGTTTGGAAAACATATTTGAGGGAATAATTGAGAAAAACTTCTCTGGCCTTGTTAGAGGTCTAGACACCCACATACAAGAAGCTCAAAGAGCAACAGGGAAATTCATTGTGAAAAGATCGTCACCTACGCATATAGTCATCAGGTTACCTAAAGTCAAGACGAAGGAAAGAATCTTAAGAGCTGTGAGACAAAAGCATCAGGTAACCTATAAAGGAAAGCCTATCAGATTAACAGCAGATTTCTCAGCAGAAACCTTACAAGCTAGAAAGGATTGGGATCCAATCAGCCAGGAATTTTGTATCCAGAGAAACTAAGCTTTATAAATGAAGGAAAGATGAAGTATTTTCCAGACAAACAAATACTGAGAGAATTTGTCACTATCAAGCCAGCACCACGAGAACTGCTAAAAGGAGCTCTAAATCTTGAAACAAAACCTTGAAATACACCAAAATAGAACCTCCTTGACGCATACATCTCACAGGACCCATGAAACAGTAACAGAATGAAAAAAAAAAAAAAAAAAAGTTATTCAGGCAACAACTAGCATGATGAATAGAATAGTACCTCACGATCTCAATACTGATGTTGAATGTAAATGGCCTGAATGCTCCACTTAAAAGATACATAATGGCAGAATGCATAAGAATTCACCAACCAGGTGTCTACTTAGTCTTCAAGAGACTCACCTAACACATAAGAACTCACATAAACTTAAGATAAAGGGGTGGAAAAAGATATTTCATGCAAATGGACACCAAAAGTGAGCAGGAGTAGCTATTCTTATATCAGACAAAACAGACTTTTTAACAACCATAAAAGACAAAGAGGGACATTGTATAATGGTAAGAGGACTAGTCCAACAGGAAAATATTACAATTCAAAATATATATGGACCTAACACTGGAGCTCCCAAATGTATAAAACATTTGCTACTATACCTAAGAAATGAGATAGTTGCCAACATGATAATAGTGGGGGACTTCAATACTCCACTGACAGCCCTAGACAGGCCATCAAGACAGAAAGTCAACAAAGAAACAATGGACTTAAACTATACCTTAGAACAAATAGACTTAACAGATATTTACAGACCATTCTACCCAACAACTGCAGAATATACATTCTTTTCATGAGCATGTGGAACATTCTCCAAGATAGACCACATGATAGACCACAACCAGTCTCAATAAACTTAAGAAAATCAGAATTATAGCAAGTACTCTCCCAGGCCACAGTTCAATCACTAGAAAACCTAGAGGAGATGGATAAATTCCTGGAAATGTACAACCCTCCTAGATTGAACCAGGAAGAAAGGTCATACCTTAAGGTAATAAAAGCCATCAGTGACAAACCCACAGCCAACATCATACCAACTGAGGAAAAGTTGAAAGCATTCCCACTGAGAACTGGAAGAAAACAAGGATGCCCACTTTCAGCACTTCTAGTCAACATAATAAATGAATTTGGTAAAGTTTCAGGATACAAAATCAATGTACACAAATCAGTAGCACTGCTATACACCAGCAGCAGCCAAGCTGAGAACCAAGTAAAGAACTTAACCCTTTTTACAATAGCTGCAAAAAAAATAAAATACTTAGGAATATACCTAAACAAGGACATGAATGACCTCTACAGGGATAAGTACAAACACCACTGAAAGAAATCATAGACAACACAAACAAATGGAAATGCATCCAATGCTCATGGATGGGTACAATCAGTACTGTGAAAATGACCATACTACCAAAAGCAGTCTGCAAATTCAATGCCATTCCCATCAAAATACCATCATCATTCTTCGCAGCACTAGAAAAAACAATTCTAAAATTCATATGGAACCAAAAAAGAGCCTGCATAGCCAAAGCAAGACTAAGCAAAAAGAACAAATCTGAAAGTATCACATTACCCAACTTCAAACTATACTATAAGGGTATATTCACTGAAACAGCATGGTACTGATATAAAAATGGGCACACAGACCAGTGGAAGAGAATAGAGAACCCAGAAATAAAGCCAAACACTTAGAGCCAACCGATCATCTACAAAGCAAACAAAAACATGAAGTGGGATTTTGGGATTTCTCTGTACCTTCAATTTATCTGTAAATCTAAAATTATTGAAAATAAAAGCATATTAATAAAATTTAACTTGTTACTTATGAAGTAGAGAAGTATTAGAATGATTTATATAGACATACAGATCAATAGAACAGAATTCAAATTCAAGAAATAGGTTGACATATATGGTCAACTGATTTTCAACAAAGTTGTCAAGGCATTCAGTGGATCTTTTCAACAAATGGTGCTAGGTCAATTTATTGGATATAAGCAATAAAATAAAATACATAAAGAAAGTCTTCACACCATTTACAAAATTAACTCAAAATGGATCGGACACCTAAGTGTAAAAGCTGAAACTATAAAACCTCTAAAAGAAAATATGGCAGAAAAATTTAAAAATCATGAATTAGGCAAATATTTATTAAGTAAAACACAAGAAGCATAAACTAGAAAAGAAAAAAAGTGGTGTTACATTTTATCAAATTTAATAATTTTGGTTCTTCAAAACATTGTTATAAAATTAAAAGCCAATCTAAATATTGGAGAAAATATTTGCAAAATATTTACAGATGCTCCTTCACTTACAATTGAGTTACATCTCGATAAACGCATCATAAGTCAAGACTATTATAAGTCAAAAGTGCATTTAATATCTTGGCAAACCCACTGTAACATCAAAAAATCGTAAGTCAAGCCATTATAAGGCTAGATGCTCCTTGACTTATGATAGGTTTGTATCTTGATAAACCAATCATAAACTCAAAAAAATCTTAAGCCAAAATCTTAAGTTAGAGACTGTCTGTATTCAATAAAGGAATTGTATCTAGAATATACAAGAAATTCTTACAACTTAACAATTAGAAGACCTCAAAATAATCAAGGCTGGGTGTGGTAGCTCTCACCTATAATCCCAGCACTTTTGGAGGCTGAGGCAGGCAGATCGCTTGAGTTCTGCAGTTTGAGACCAGCCTGGGCAACATGGTAAAACCTCATCTTTACAAAACATACAAAAAAATTAGCAAAGTGTGGTGGTGCATGGCTGTAGTCCTAGCTATTTCAGAGTCTGAGGCAGGAAGATCACATGAACCTGGGAGGTGGAGGTTTCAGTGAGCCAAGATTGAGCCACTGCATCCCAGCCTGGGAGACAGGGAGAGACCTTGTCTCAAAAAAAAAATCACTGAAAATTGAGCAAAAGATTTGAAAAGACACTTTAACAAGAAGACATACATATAGAAAGTAAGCATAAGAACAGATGTTGAACATTATTGGTCATTAGGGACATGTAAAACAAAACCACAATGACATACCACTATATTTCCACTGAATATCTTAACATTAACAAGACTGAATATACCAAGGGTTGGTGATGATGTAAAACAACTGAAATTCTCATACACGAATGTTAGTAATTTTAAATAGTCATTAAAGTATGTAATTTTAAATAGTCTAAGTAGTAATTTTAAATAGCTTTCATTTTGAAAGTCTTTTTTTGAGGTGTTATTCACATAAATAATGCTTTTAAGGTGTACATTTCAGTGGCATTTAGTACATTTACAGTGTTGTGCAAGCACCACCCCTATGTAGTTCCAAAACATTTTCATAACCCCAAAAGAAATTCTCAATACTTCTTATATTCCCTTTTTAAAATTATAGCTATCTTTGTGGGTATTCAGTAGCAACTCTTTGTGGTTTTAATTCTTCCTGACATTACAACAAGTTAGACATACATCTACCATATCATCTAGCCATTGAAATGTTACACATTTACTCGAAAGAAATGAAAGCATTTGTGCTCACAAAGACTTGTACATGAATGATCATGTTTTATTTGCAATAGCCCAAACCTGGAAACAACCCAAATGTCCATCAATCAGTGAATGGGTAAACAAATTGTGGTATGGTTATATAATGGAACCACTGAGCAATATGGCTGAATTTCAAAAATGTCACTGAGTGAAATAACTCAGAAAAAGCCAATTTATAATTCTAATAATGTAAAATTCTAGAAAAAGACAAACCATTCTATGGTGACAGAAAGACCATAATTTGTTCCCTATGGATTTAGATTTGGAGATTGAGAGAGGAATGGATTGCAAAGGGACAGGAGGTAGCTCTAGGGAGTGACGGGTATGTTCACTATTTTGATTGTGATGATATTTTCACAGGTATATACAACAATCATCAGATTGTCCACTTTATACACAATTTATTGTACATGAATTATTCAAAAACATTTCCAATTAAAAAAACTCCATAATTTCTACATCAGAGGAGGGAAGAGAATGGAGAACTCAAGCCTTCTCTTATTCTGTCTTAGAAGTATGAAAGGTCATTACTATTCACAGTTCATTGAGAAGAACTCATCATGTGTTCCCACCTAACATCAATGGCACTGGTAATGTAGGAAGCACATGGCCATTCAGTGAGCTATAAATACCTCAGTCACAGTTATAGTAGGATCTAGACACCTCCAAGGTAATTATTGGGAGATACAAAAAATTAATATTAGTCAAGGAATGTATTTAAGTTACAACATCCTTGGAATGTAATAAGAGATTCTCTCTGAAAATTTAAGTGAGGTTAGATAAATTTTTTCCATAGATGTGTATCCTTCTTTTTCATGAATGTCACTGAGGGATAATTTTCCTCGAATATCTTATGTTTCTGTGTATCTTGCAAGCAGAATAACTAACTTTTCTTTTTCTGGACTATCTCTTTAAAGATATTGGTATAGTGAATATATCTGGAAAGATAAGAGTGTCGCATTCTAAAGCAAAGGTCAGCTATGCTTACTGTCCCTTATAAAAGATTTGGGTTCCCTAAGCTCAGGTTTTATCTCCTGTAGTGTAACCCACTGTATGTCCAGGCATCCATCTGGGCCAATTTATCTTGCCTTTGTGGGACCTGGAGCAGGGGGAAATATTGTAAAATATGCTGGTACTCTGGCTATTGTTATTGCTATAACAGTCTGTCCTTTTACCCTACCCTAGTGTTGTGCTTTCTTTTGCCAGCATCTATCAGACTGCTTTGGGCTAAATTATTACCTTGGAAGTAGGATAGAATCTCAGACTTTTCTTGATTCTTGTATAATAAACACAGTTGATATATAACCAAAATGGTTGATAAGACCTCTAAAGGTTTATTCATTTAATAAGTATAAGTTACAGGCCTAATATATGTGAGATATTACACCAGGTATTAGAGAATAATAAAGGTGGACAGGCATGGCCTTTATACTAGGATTATTTACAGTCTAGTTGGAAGACATGCATGGAAACAACAATGATAATACAGTAGCAGAACCATTGTAACAAAATGATAGACAAAAATGCAATAAGACTCTAAGGAGTAAGAGGAGCCCATTCCACTGGCAGAAGTTTTACATTGAGGAGATAGTGTTTTAATTGAAATATGTAAGATAAATACAAGTTACCCTGATGGTCAAAAAGAGAATATGAATTCTAGGCAGAATAAAAGTCTTGAACAAAAGCCCGGAGTTATGGCCTGTTTAGGAAACTGCAAGTTGTTGAGCATGACTGAAGTTTTAAGTGCCAGAGAGGATGAATGGAGAAAAGGGTGGCTTGAGAAATAGCAACAGCACTGTGAAAGTGTATTGTGGTGACTATAGTAAATAATAATGTATACTTGAAAATTGCGAAGACAGATTTTAAAAGTTCTCGTCACAAAAAGTGATACATATAAGAGGTGAGGGATTATGTTAATGAGCTCGATTTAATCATCTCACAAGGTATACATCGAAAAATCACATTGGACATTATAAATATGTATGATTTTATTTTCCAATCAAAGTAATAACAATGAAAATAAAGTGGTTTTTTTTTTTTTTCAATCCTGTAGCCTGCACAGAACTATTTAAGTGCACTTTGACAAAATAACAAAAATAGGCCCGGCGCGGTGGCTCATGCCTATAATCCTAGCACTTTGGGAGGCCAAGGCGGGCAGATTGTCTGAGGTCAGGAGTTCAAAACCAGCCTGACCAACATGGTGAAACCCCATCTCTACTAAAAATACAATAAAATTAGCCGGGCGTGGTGGTGCCTGATATCCCAGCTACTCGGGAGTCCGAGGCAGGAGAGTCACTTAAACCCAGGAGGCAGAGGTTGCAGTGAGTGGAGATGGTGCCACTGCACTCCAGCTTGGGCAACAGAACGAGACTCTGTCTCAAAAAACAAACAAACAAACAACCCAAAAATAATTTGTGGTAATAAGACTCTCAAGAGGGTTTTAAGGAGTAAATCTTACTCTTTCTAGAATGATGATTTACTGAATTACTATGATCATCCTCCTTTTCACATAAGGTCATACTTTTATTGATATTTAGAATAATTTTCTTCTTATAAATAAATATGTTGTCTGTAATATTGCATATAGACTTAAAATGGATATTTAAGCCAGTTTTTAAATTGCAGTTACATAGCCAAGCTGCAACAGAGCTATATCCTTAAAAGTGAGTTTTGTTTATTAAAGTCAAAGCTAATGATGAAAGACAAGATTTTATTAAACAATAATTATATTCTTTTGTACTAAAGAGACATGATCTTTTCTATTTTTATTAAAATTTTTTTCGTTTATGGAAGACTATTCAGTTTAACTTTTATATACAGTTTTGATGAAATACATTTGGACTCCTAATATACTTCTGAAAAGACTTAAATTGAAATACAGTTGGCACTCCGTGTGAAAAGTGTGTCATCTGTGTATGTTACATAGGTTACCTTAAACTTGGTGGTTCCAAAACAGTATTTACATATTCCTTGAAGATGCGATGGGCATCTTTTTTTTTTTTTTGAAGGACAGGGTTTTCCTTGTGGTGAGACAGAGTTGAGTATGGGAAACCTAAAGCATATATTTGTTAAAATATCCCTGGTATTTGCTCAGGCACTTGCCAAGTTTGTTGAGTGAGACACAGTCTTTTGTTGTTACTGAAATTTATAAAGGTAAGGCAGTTTTCATCCTATGTAGCTGCTCATCTTTTATCTTTTTTTGTTGTTGTTGTTACTCCGGAAAAACAAGTAAAGAAAAAATCTATAAGCAGAGTAGGGAAAGGCACATCTTACAAAAGTGGACTGTAGGTAGCCATGTTAGAGTAACAGAGATGATGTCATAGTAAAGTAGTCTCTTACATTATAGTGTGAAATACCAAATCTCAAATAATGGCTCAACCTGGAGCTTTACTTACCTCTAATTAGAAAATAGCCTACCTATTGTGATTTTAAGAATGCTGCACAGGCTTCCTGAAAAGCAATATAGTTTTCTAAATATTTATTAGTATACTGGTAGACAACTCATTCTACAATTACAGATAAAATTTAAGGTACAAATTCCCCTAGGTGAGGGAGCACGTATACTTAATACACAGTATTGGAAATGCATTGTAAAATCAAATGTTGTTGATAGAGATTTTTGAAAAGGTTAAATCACTTGAGTACCAGATGTATGAAGGGGAAAAGGATTTGGAAGATGAAATGAAGAGTAGTGATTCCAAAGACAAATGAAATTAAATTAGCTAATACTTACTGAGTGCCTATTGTATATCAGGCAGCTAAGTTCTTTGAACGGGCCATCTCTTAACCCACCCCAACAACTTTATGAGACAGGTACTATTCTTTTTTTATATATATATACTCTAAGTTTTAGGGTACATGTGCACAACTTGCAGATTAGTTACCTATGTATACATGTGCCATGTTGGTCTGCTGCACCCATTAACTCATCATTTAACATTAGGTATATCTCCTAATGCTATCCCTCCCCGCCGCCACCCAAAAACAGGCCCCGGTGTGTGATGTTCCCCTTCCTGTGTCCATGTGTTCTCATTGTTCAATTCCCACCTACGAGTGAGAACATGAGGTGTTTGGTTTTATGTCCTTGCGATAGTTTGCTGAGAATGATGGTTTCCAACTTCATCCATGTCCCTACAAAGGACATGAACTCATCATTTTTTATGGCTGCATAGTATTCCAGGGTGTATATGTGCCATATTTTCTTAATCCAGTCTATCATTGCTGGGCATTTGGGTTGGTTCCAACTCTTTGCTATTGTGAATAATGCCGCAATAAACATACGTGTGCATGTGTCTTTATAGCAGCATGATTTATAATGCTTTGGGTATATATCCAGTAATGGGATGGCTGGGTCAAATGGTATTTCTAGCTCTAGATCCCTGAGGAATCGCCACACTGACTTCCACAATGGTTGAACTAGTTTACAGTCCCACCAACAGTGTAAAAGTGTTCCTATTTCTCCACATCCTCTCCAGCACCTGTTGTTTCCTGACTTTTTAATGATGGCCATTCTAACTGGTGTGAGATGGTATCTCATTGTGGTTTTGATTTGCATTTCTCTGATGGCCAGTGATGATGAGCATTTTTTCATGTGTCTTTTGGCTGCATAAATGTCTTCTTTTGAGAAGTGTCTGTTCATATCCTTTGTCCACTTGTTGATGGGGTTGTTTGTTTTTTTCTTGTAAATTTGTTTGAGTTCATTGTAGATTCTGGATATTAGCCCTTTGTCAGATGAGTAGGTTGCAAAAATTTTCTCCCATTCTGTAGGTTGCCTGTTCACTCTGATGGTAGTTTCTTTTGCTGTGCAGAAGCTCTTTAGTTTAATGAGATCCCATTTGTCAATTTTGGCTTTCGTTGCCATTGCTTTTGGTGTTTTAGACAGGAAGTCCTTGCCCACGCCTCTGTCCTGAATGGTATTGCCTAGGTTTTCTTGTAGGATTTTAATGGTTTTAGGTCTAACATTTAAGTCTTTAATCCATCTTGAATTAATTTTTGTATAAGGTGTAAGGAAGGGATCCAGTTTCAGCTTTCTACATATGGCTAGCCAGTTTTCCCAGCACCATTCATTAAATAGGGAATCATTTCCCCATTTCTTGTTTTTGTCAGATTTGTCAAAGATCAGATGGTTGTAGATATGCAGCATTATTTCTGAGGGCTCTATTCTGTTCCATTGATCTATATCTCTGTTTTGGTACCAGTACCATGCTGTTTTGGTTACTGTAGCCTTGTAGTATAGTGTGAAGTCAGGTAGCATGATGCCTCCAGCTTTGTTCTTTTGGCTTAGGATTGACTTGGCGATATGGGCTCTTTTTTGTTTCCATATGAACTTTAAAGTAGTTTTTTCCAATTCTGTGAAGAAAGTCATTGGTAGCTTGATGGGAATGGCATTGAATCTATAAATTCCCTTGGGCACTATGGCCGTTTTCTCGATATTGATTCTTCCTACCCATGAGCATGGAATGTTCTCCCGTTTGTTTGTATCCTCTTTTCTTTCATTGAGCAGTGGTTTGTAGTTCTCCTAGAAGAGACAGGTAGTATTCTTATCCCACGTCTTAGAGATGTGGCAAGTGAAGCACAGAGAGATTAAGTCACTTTCTCAAGGTTATGTAGTTGGTAAGTTGTTGAGATTCTGATTCAGACAGTCTGACACTAATGCTGCACTCTTAACCATCATACTATGCTTCATTGTATCACAATGCTGTGCAATAGTATGTAGATTAGAGCTACCTGCATTGCACGGAGGGGTTGGCCCAGCAAGCTACAGTGAATTTACCACAGGAGTGGTAGGGTAAATAACTGTGTGTGTGTGTGTGTGTGTGTGTGTGTGTGTGTGTGTGTGTGGTATAATGTGAGATGCTAGGAAATTTCTGTTTTATTTTTAAAAACCAATTTCCTTTATCTACTACCACTGTAAAAAAAATAAGAATTCAGTAAATGTTTGAATGAATCCACAACTTAAGCATCAGTTTGTAGTTTTGGGTCATAAATGTAGACATTGTCAACATGCTCACTAAATTTTTTATTTCCCCACGAGCAGTACCTTAAGCTAGTACTCTTACATGTCTCATAAGAAGAAGAGAGGGAAGCCTGGTGGAAAAACTCTGGATAGATGAGAGAGGGCACCCCATGAAGGGGGAGAGATTCTTTTATTCCATCTTTTCTAATTTTCTCTTTCATTAGGAACAAAAACAGTCAGGTTATTAATAATTTGAATTTTCAGCTTTTCTATTCCTAAATTTTCCTTTTTTTACCATGAAGATTCTTTTTCTTTAACATAGGGATGGATTTATCTTCTACTTTGCCCCTTTTCATGCAAGAAGAGTGAGGAAACACTACCAGTATGTTGAGATGTTTAAGAGCTCAAGCTTTTTTTTAATTGTCAACCTTTTTTTTTTTTTTTTGAGACAGAGTCTCTCTCTGTCACCTAGGCTGGAGTGCAGTGGCGTGATCTCAGCTCACTGCAAGCTCTGCCTCCTGGGTTCATGCCATTCTCCTGTCTCAGCCTCCCCAGTAGCTGGGACTACAGGTGCCTGCCACCATGCCGGGCTAATTTGTTGTATTTTTAGTGGAGACGGGGTTTCACTGTGTTAGCCAGGGTGGTCTCGATCTCCTGACCTCATGATCTGCCCGCCTTGGCCTCTCAAAGTGCTGGGACTACAGTTGAGCCATCATGCCCGGCCCGTCAACTTTTATTTTAGTTTCAGGGGCTACATGTGCAGGTTTGTTATATAGGCAAATTGTGTGTCACTGAGGTTTGATGTATGAATGATCCCATCACCCAGGTAATGAGCATGAGCATAGTAGCTGATAGTTTTTCAACCCTTGCTTCCTGCCCTTCCTTCTCTAGCCATCCCCAGTGTCTATTGTTCCCATCTTTATATCTATGTGTACTCAATGTTTAGCTCCCACTTATAAGTGAGAACATACGGTATTTTGTTTTCTGTTCCTGCATTAATTCATTTATAATTATGGCCCCCAGCTCCATCCATGTTGCTGCAAAGGACAGGATTTCATTCTTTCCTATGGCCATGTAGTATTCCATGGTATATGTGTACTACATTTTCTTTATCTGATCCTAGACTGATTACATATTTTTGGTATTGCGAATAGTGCAACGACAACGTCATTCTTCATGGAGTTAGAAAAACTATTCTAAAATTCATATGGAACCAAAAAAGAGCCCAAATAGCCAAAGCAATACTAAGCAAAAAGAAAAAAGTCAGAGGCTTCACACTACCTGACTTCAAATTATACTAGAAGGCTACAGTAATCAAAACATCATGGTATGGTAGAAAACAGACACATAGACCAATGAAACAGAAAATAAAGCCACACACCTGTAACCATCTGATTTTTTTTGGCGGGGGGGATGGAGTCTTGTGCTGTGGCCCAGGTTGGAGTGCAGTAGTGCAAGCTCGGCTCACTGCAACCTCTGCCTCCCGGGTTCAAGCGATTCTCCCTACCTCAGCCTCCCAAGTAGCTAGGATTACAAGTGCATGCCACCACACCTGGCTAATTTTTTTTTTTTTTTTGTATTGTTAGTAGAGACGGGGCCTTGTCATATTGGTCAGGCTGGTCTTGAACTCCTGACCTCAGGTGATCCCCTCGCCTCGGCCTCCCAAAGTGCTGGGATTACAGGCATGAGCCACCGTACCTGGCCAACCATCTGATTTTTGACAAAGTCAACAATAACAAGTAATGAGGAAAAGACTCCCTATTCAATAAATGTACTGGGATAGCTCGCTAGCCATATGCAGAAGAATGAAACTGGACCCTTCCCTTTCACCATATACAAAAATTAACTTAAGATAGAGTAAAAATTTAAATATAAGACCTCAAACTATGAAAATTCTAGAAGAAAAACCTATGAAATACCATTCTGGACATTGGCCATGGCAAAAAAATTTATTGCTAAGTCCCCAAAAGCAATTACAACAAAACCAAATTTGACAAATGGGACATAGCTAAACTGAAGAGCTTCTGCACAGCAAAAGAAACTATCAACAGAGTCAACAGAAAACTTAAAGCATGGGAGAAAATATTCACAAACTATGCATCTCATAGAAGTCTAATGTCCAGAATCTATAAGAAACTTAATTCAAGAAACAAAAAACAAACATCCCCATTAAAAAATGGGCAAATGACATGATCAGACACTTCTCCCAAGAAGATATGCATGCAGACAGCAAACATGAAAAAATGCTCATCACTACTAATCACCAGAGAAATGCATATCAAAACCACAGTTGAGATACCGTCTCACATCAGTTAGAATGGCTACTATTAGAAAGGCAAAAAAACAACAGATGCTGGTGAGGTTGAGGAGTAAAGGGAACATTTATGCACCATTGGTGGGAATGTAAATTAGTTCAGCCACTGTGGAAAGCATTTTGGAGATTTATCAAAGAACTTAGCATTTGACTCAGCAATCCCAATACCGGGTATATACCCAAAGGAATATAGATTATTATACCAAAAAGAAACATGTACTCATATGTTCAGCAATGTTTTGTAGTTCTCCTTGTAGAAATCTTTCACCTCCTTGGTTAGATGTATTCCGCACGCGTGTGTGTGTGTGTGTGTGTGTGTGTGTGTGTGTGTGTCTGCATGTGTGTCTCTATTGTAAGCAGGATTGTATTCTTCATTTGGCTCTCAGCTTGGACATTATTGATGTGTAGAAATGCTACTGATTTTCATACATTGATTTTGGATCCTGAACATTTACTGAAGTTGTTTATCAGTTCCAAGAGCCTTTTGGCAGAATCTTTAGGGTTTTCTAGGTAGAGAATGATATCATCAGCAAAGAAAGATAATTTGACTTCTTCTTCTCCTATTTGGATATCTGTTATTTCTTTCTTTTGTCTAACTGTTCTGGCTAGGATTTCCAGTCTTGTGTTGAATGGGAATGATTAGAGTGGGCATCCTCATCTTATTCCAGTTCTTAAGTGGACTGCTTTTAGCTTTTACCTGCTCAGTATGATGTTGGGCCTGGGCTTGTCACAGATGGCTCTTATCATTTTGAGGGATGTTCCTTTGATGCCTAGTTTGTTGAGGGCTTTTATTATGAAGGAGTGTTGGATTTTATCAAAATATTGTTCTGTATCTATTGAGATGATCATGTGGTTTTTGTTTCTAGTTCTCTTTATGGGGTGAATCACATTTATTGATTTGTGTATGTTGAACCAGCCCTGCATCCCAGGAATGAAGCCTACTTGATCATGGTGAATTAGATTTTTGGCATGCTGCTGGATTCAGTTTGCCAGGATTTTGTTGAGGAGTTTTGCTTCTATGCTAATCAGGGATATTGGCCTGTAGTTTTCTTTTTTTTGTTGTGTCTTTGCCATATTTTGGTATCAAAGCAATACTGGCTTCATAGGGTGAGTTAGGGAGGAGTCCCTCCTCCTCAATTTTTTGAATAGTTTCAGTAGGATCGGTAACAACTCTTCTCTATATGTTTGGTAGAATTCAGCTGTGAATCTATCCGGTCCAGAGAAGAGCCCAAGCTTTGAATCAAACTTGATTTGGAATCCTGACTCTATCACTTGGTAACAGCATGCTTTTGAGCAAGTTGTTAAGAACGCTACACCTCATTTTTATCTTCTACAAAACAGGAATATTTATTGGGAACATTCATAGCTGTACATAAGAAAACTTCCAATTGTCAATGGGCTTATTTTCCCCCCCCACTAGGAAATACAATGGTAAGCAGCTGCTGATTTTGGTGCAGTAACTTGAAGATTTCAGGGTCAGCTTTTCTGCCTTTCTCTAGGCCATTCCCTAATTCTTTTACCTCATGGTAACAAATTGATTGCTGTGACTCCAGATATTTTGTTTTGTTCAAGGCAGGAAGAAGATAGAAGTGACAGTAATAATCATTGCTGTCTTATTTTAGTCAGAAAAGCAACATCTTCCTTAGGAACCCAGATTTCTTATGCCTCATTGGCTAGAATTGTGTGACATGGCCACTCCTAGCTAAGGAGTAAAGGAAAACAAATATTTAGCTCTCCCAAAGGGGATCTCAAAGGCTGTTGGGTCAGCCAAATAACTATATCACAAAGGAGAATCATAGAATCTATTTCATAGGTTAAGTAAAAATTAGATTATACTATATAAAGTAATATTTCTGTGCCTGATATATAGAAAGTACTTAAGAGCTGGCCCTAGTTGTCATTGTCATTCGGTATATTTCAATTACCACTATCAAGAAAGGTATTAGATATTCCCATGTCATAGTCCCTTTTATTTTGTGTCCTATCTTATCTCTGACTACTTTTTTTAACTCTCAATACAATAATAACTGTTCCAGCAAAACTCACTGTTTGGAGTTCTCATACAAACCTTTCTGCTTCCCCTTTTCATCTGCCTACCCTGATCCCCTACAGTGCCCTTTCCATTCTCATTGACTTACGTAGCTCTGACTCAGCATCTAAAACCTGCATAGGCTTCACTTCTCTGGCAACTCCCAGCCGCCTTACAAATGGGATTAACGTCCCTCTTCAATGTCCCTTAGGCCCTGAGTGTATCACTATCCTAGATTTTTACAAGGGTATGTAGGAATTTTTTCTTTACTAATGGCCTTCTGTGGCAGAATCTAAATTACTTCAGATCTAGAGGAGCTTTCCTTTGTATCTTGGTGTTCACTAAATAGTTGGCAGTGAGTACACATTCATTAAGCACAATTGGGAAGTCATGTTGTATTTTTTTTAATCTTCATTGTCCCCCCATCCCAAGCTCTTCATAAATGTCTTTCTCATCTTGCCTTTTTTTCTCACCCTTCTCAGGGGATTAATGATCATCTTTTAATGAAATGATAATCAAACCATGATTTATTCTAGTGTTTGGAAAGTAAACATTTACTTAGCTTGAGCTCTTGCTGATTCTGACTGCCAGTAGTAAGGAGTTAAAAATGGAAACTACATAAACTAGCTAGAGAAAGAATCTCTGTTCTTCAGGTTTTCAGATAGCTCAATTGCCGTGGAAACAGCTTTTCCCTGGTGTTAGCTCATTAGGGTTTTTTTTTTTTTTCCTTAAATAATTTGGAGGACAGCCATGTTCCACAGTAGACTACTTCATGGGAAAGAGCATACTTGTCATCCCCTTCCTTATGCTTAATTCTGTATCAAACAGAAAGCAGCTATCCTTCACATAATATAACCTATGTTAAAAATTCACTTATTATAGCATGCAATCCATTTGATTTTTTTTTTTAAAGCACTGCTAGAGAATGTATATGAAGTAAGAATAGGAATACATTTTCAAAATCAAAATAATTCTAATAGATCTTATTTAATCTATGCATCTAGGGTTACAATCTTAATTCATGTTTATCAGATACAAGTGCCACCTCTTCTTAAAGGAGAAGAATCAACTTTCCCTGTGATTATCTAAGGAAGTGAATTCTCTGTCACCTAGGAGTATATCAGATAAAATACAGATAAGAAAAATTATGTTTTGTAGATTACTGGAGTTACGTTTTCTGTTAGTTTTGGAGAATGTTTCTCCCTGATATCTCAAATTGCCACAAGAGGAGTCATAAAAGTATGTTACAGGCTTTCACCTGATTTTGATCAGAGCAGGCTGTTGATAGTGAATTCACTCATATTGCAAACTTTATTTCTATGGAGAAAACACTTGAATATTATGGTATATACTTGGGTTTTCTACCAAAGGGATTTGAAAAATTTATCCCTTGGTTCTGTGAGGCAGAGATCAGTAAGAACTCATTTACAACTGGTTTAAAACATGATTTGACTTTGAAGAAGTTCAGCCTGCCAGGAACAAACCTGCTAATTTGTTACCATGGGCCTCCCCTTTAATATTTTCCATAGATTGAATAATTAGGTCTGGTCTTTATTTATTAAAATTTGTCCTTCAAAAAGTCTCTAAACCTCATTCAACAAACTAAAGCCCAAATTATTTAAAATGGCTAAAGAAACTTCGCTTGAAAAAGAATCAAGATCTTTAACTAAAACTGAGGTAGAATTTGGGCAGGAGAGAAGTGGCTCTTATCTCCCTTAGCTATAGTTGATCATCATCATTCTAACTTAAGATATATTTGAACTTTTTACCGTGCTAAATTCACATGATTCCAAAAGAAGTTTGGATTCTCATAGAAAAGTAGTAGCCTACCTAGTCAATGATCCTTCCCTAGGCAAGATATGGATTATAAAGGAAGGAGACCTTATGGAGTTGATTAAAAAAACAGCTTTGACTGTCCTATTTTGGAAAATGAACCTATGAGGAAATCTTTTAATGAGTAGTTTAGAAAGAGTGTGATACTTTTTATTTGAAATTCAGCACTGTAGGAGAGAACACAACCCATCTAGCATGGACAAGAGAGTCTGAAAGTTGAAATAGCTTTCTACGTACTGAGGTCTGGAAATAAACAAAATTTTGCAAAATAACAGAAAGAGAAATTCTATTAATGTTCCTTTGTCTATGTTGTTAGCAGCTTTTCTGTTGACTTTCGTTGTTATATCTCAGCTAGTTTTTGGAACATATTGCAATTCATTAAAAATAAATTACCGTTAATTGTTAATTTAGTAACAATTTCTAAGAAAACATTGATCAGTTTCTCAAAATATTCAGCATTCAAAAAAAATTAATTTTATACTTACTATGGGGAAGGTACTCTGCTAAGTATTAGAAGATAAACATGAATATGACTTAAAAGGCTTATAGTCTAGGAGAGGAAAGAGAAAATAATTGCAATAAGATGCAGTGATAGAGGTTTGCCCAGAAGACTAAAGGCCAAGTTTCATCTCACACAAAAGACTCAGTCAAAGACTAGGTGTTTCTCTATAAGGTATTTTATTGACAGAGAATAGTCAGTAAATATTTGTAGATATGTGTGATATTGGAGCAAAGCACTGATTGAAATCTGTTATTCTTTTTATTCTTCTTTATACTTCTAACCTTAAAATACAAATTGCTTTGGGGATACAAAATGTGTATATAATTTATAAAACACATATGAATATATGGTATAATGGGTATTTACAAATATTATTTGTTACACATTTGAGTAACAGTGTGACAGTATTGAATTGATTTTGGCAGACTTTGGCCTTTTTTTCTGGGGATGGACAGCGAGGACCAACATTAATAGACACAATCAGGCAAGATTTTGTATTTATGTAATTTTAAATATAAAAGTACTCTGGGAATCCCCTGTTTTCTAAAGTATTTTTTCTAACATCATAGTCAGTATGCTAATTTTGCCTTAGTAAGGGGATTACTTTACCTCATTAATTTCGTCAACACGTAGCTTTTAATCAGCTAGTCAATTAAGTAGAAATTTTGATTCTTAAATAATATGATTTTACTTATTACATCAGTATTTATGTTTCCAGGTAAGTGTTATTCCTTGTCATTTTTAGAGATGATGACCTTCTTCCATGACTCAAAATGATTGGCAAAGTGATCTTTCAGAGTCTTTCAAGTGTCTGTGACTGACCCATTCCTCTGAAAATTTCTATTTAAAAATTACATTCAGTCTATTTCTAAGACCACAAAAGTGTAAGTTCACTGTAGCATATTTGAAAATTTGATAGGAAAAATAAGAAAATTTGAACCATCTATATTTTCATCTTCTGGAAATTATAACTCTCAGTATTTTAGCTTATATGATTCTGATTTTTAAGAGAAAGATAATTTTTAAAAATTAGATCAGGACTGGAGCAGTGGCTCACACCTATAATCCTAGCACTTTGGGAGGCTGAGGTAGGTGGCTCATGAGGTCAAGAGATTGAGACCATCCTGGCCAACATGGTGAAACCCTGTCTCTGCTAAAAATACAAAAATTAGCCAAGCGTAGTGGCACGCACCTGTAGTCCCAGCTACTCAGGAGGCTGAGGCAGAAGAACTGCTTTAACCCAGGAGACGGAGGTTGCAGTAAGCCAAGATCCTGCCACTGCACTCTAGCCTGGTGACAGAGTGAGACTCCATCTCAAAAAAAAACCAAAAAAAAACATTAGATCCTATTATAATATTGTTTTGAAATTATTTGCTTCATTCAAAGATATGCCATAAATCTCTTTCCATGCTTGGAATTCATCATATAATATAATGTACCTTATCTAATGAACACTCTATTGTTCAACTTTACGATGGTGCAAAAGTTATATGTATTCAGTACACTCCTTAATCTACCATTGGGTTATGTTCAGACAAACCCATTGTTAGTTGAAAATATTGTAGGTTGAAAGTTTTGTAACCCATCGTAAGTTGAGGAGCATCTGGTACAAATTTACTTCTTGATCACATTGCCACACTATTATAAATAGGTGGGTGGGGAGCCCCCTTCCACACAGTCTTTCGGGGGCCCGCAATGATGGAGGCTTTTGTTCTTTACATTTAGCTTCTAGCATGGCACTGTGGATCTTCTCCATCCCAGCCAGCTATGAAAGAGAAAGAGCATGGAAGGGAGTAAAAGATGTTTTTAATAGACTAAACTGGGTAGTGGTATCCTCATTTTTGCTTATATTTCATTGGTTTGAATTCAATCATATGATGACATGTACACAAAAGGAAGTCTGGAAAAAGTAGCTTTAGCTGTGAGGATAAGAAAAAAATTTGTGAATGTTGATGAGCATTTTATAATCTCTGCTATACCATCACTTGTTAACATGCTTTAATCCAGAGTTATTAGGCCTAAAAATCCAATGTAATATTACGTAGCCATGTAAAATCAATGGTTCTGGTTGCTTGCAGGATCAACATAAAATTTGGCTTAAATATGTAATTTCCATGTGAATGGCTTCTATTTTCATCCAGTATCAAACTTGAACAATAGATGAACTGAGCACCCATCATACCAAAACATTAACAAGCAATGTAGAAGTAATCTACAATTTTATAGGAGTGGCAGACAACATTCACCATACAGCAAACAGCTCAATAAATCTTCATTCGCACATTTTCATTCTCTTCCAAAGTCTTCTTTCAACTGTGTGGCCATTTGGAGACTTTAAAAAAAAAACTTGTCGAGCATGAAGGCCCCAAATCTTCCCAGCTTCTATGTCCCGTACCTATATCAACTTTCTTATATATCTTGTAATAGACTAGATATACAAACATGCGTACACACACTCATCACCTCATTTAGGAAAAAACATAAGACCCTTTAAATTACTGATTCCATCCTTCTCAAAAAGCAGTAAGGGATGATAAATTGCATCCCATCCTCCCCACCCACCACTGTACAAGTTACGGCAAAGGGATTTTTGGCAGGCTCATTTCTACCTTTTAAAATTTTATCTCTAGTTTTCGCCTTTATGCCTCCTACTATACTCCAGTTATTCTGAACTCCTCTCACCATTCCTTGAACACATTATGGTGGATTTTTTTTTCATATCTTTGTAGAGACTACAGCCTCCACTCAGAACCCTTCTCCTGCTTCTGCATGTCAAAATCCCATAAACCCTAAGGGCTGGCTTAAATGTCTCCTTCACTGTGGAGCCTCACCTACCCTTATTTTACTGCTCTCACCTGCACAGAATTTATCGCTCTTTCTTCTCTGCTCTAATAGAATTCTGTACACGTTTCTATTTTAGTACTTATTGCATTGTCCAGTATATTATTCAGGTATCTAGTTCTTCAGAACAGAGAGA
The DNA here is from genome assembly GCF_009828535.3 of Hylobates moloch. Lineage (NCBI taxonomy): Eukaryota > Metazoa > Chordata > Mammalia > Primates > Hylobatidae > Hylobates > Hylobates moloch. The sequence goes on along the minus strand of NW_026652292.1, from coordinate 30,028,651 downwards.
TTTTGTCATCTTTGAATTCTCAGTGTAGTACCGAAGATGGGGCTTGAAACATAATTTCTCAGTAAATGTTTGTGGATGCAGGAAAAACTGTCCTGAGAGCTGAAAGCTGGCCAAGAGACAGGGAGGCTCTCAGTCGATGACCAAAGGTTGAGTAACTAGTCTGGAATGCAGAGCACTCCCATGAGGGAAGCCTTCAGGGTAACTTTAATTCTTTCCCCTAAAATGCTATCCCTGCAGGGGAAAAAACATTTTTGGAGCTATTTTAATTTGCTAGTTTCCAACAGGTTCTTAAATTACACTTTCTGTGAAGAGAATGCTGAAAGAGAGAGGAGATTAAGTAAAAGGAGAATACCAGGCCAGAAGCTAAGGACATTCCGGAAATGTTATGAGAGTTAAAATGTGTAACTTTTCCCTTCACTTCCTGGGTTTACATGCATTTGATGTAGCTTGACCTATTGAACTCAGCTTGGGTTTCCCTGTGGAGTCTCTTTCAGGCCAAACTATCTATCTACTGTAACCGATAGAGAAATAACCATATATCCCTAACAGTTCCATACATGCCTATGAATTAATAAAATAATCCAGAAACTAAGTTTTCTAGTGCAATTTAGAAAGTAATTAACAACACTATGAATCTTTGCATGGAGGAACATGTTGACTGTGCAGTCAGTAACCTAGCCTTCTTTGTTATTATTTTGACCTTGATGCTAAAGCTGACCAGAGATAGGTGAGTAAAATGATACCCCATCAGAAAATTAAGGGACATCCTCCAGAGAATTAGGCAGTAGAGATATAGCCAAAGTATGATAGATGCCCTTTTATACCAACTGGAATGGTAGTTGTTTAGCTTATTATTTAGGTAGCTCTAGCTGCTATTTACAAATAAATCTCCAAGTCTCAATGGTTTAACACAAAAATGTATTTCTTCCTCATGTTGGACAACTCACCTCCAAATGATGATGGTTTAGGGATAATGGTTTCTTTTCTATGGTTTCTTCCATCCTGTGGCTCTGGCTAATTCAACATAGGACTCTCCCAAGATTTCTCTGTGGGTTGTCTTCATCCTAGGCAGTGAAAAGGGGGAAACAGCACAGAGGCTCTTATGTGGGAGGGCTTTATGCATCAGGTCTGGAAAGGGTGCACGTTACCTCTAAGTCCATTCCTTTGGCAAAAAGCCAATCACAAAACCATGCCCAACTCCAAGAAAAACTGGAAACGTATTTATGCTATTGCAAGGAGCAGGAAAGTGGTGTGGTAGTCAATGCCATAATCTATTGAGGAAATAAATGTGGTTTAAAAAGGAAATAAGAAAAATTTAGAGTTGATCCACATTATTCATAGATTTCATATTTGCAAACTCACCTATTAGCTAAAACTTATTAGTAACCTCATAGTCAATACTTACAGTGTTTTCCTAGTCATTGTGAACATGCACAGAACAGTGAAAATTTTGAGTCACCCAGTGTGCATGTCCCCAGCTGAAGCTGAATAACATGATACTGTGCATTCTTGCTTCAGCTCTCATCTGTAAACAAATGTGCTTTTCAAGTCTATTTAATGCCATGTTTTTTATGCTTTTGTGCTATTTTGTTAGTGATTTCACTGTTTAAAAGACTCCCAAGCATTGGGCTGAAGTGTTATCTAGTGTTCCTTAGTGCAAAAAGGCTGCAATGTACCTTATGGATAAAATATGAGCATTAGACAAGTTTTGTTTAGGCATGAGTTATAGTCTTGTCAGCTGTGAGTTCAATGTTAATGAATTGAAAATGTATATTAAATAAGATATCTTTAAACAGAAACACATGTGAAATAAGATTGCATATTGATTGGTGAAAATGTGACCAGAAGCTTGCAAGAGCCTAGCCTTATATGTTCCCAAGGAGCAATAGTTTAATATTTGCTAATTCAGTGTTCATGATGATTTTATAGAACACAACTACCATGAATAACAAGCATTGACTGTGTGTGTTTGTGTATGTGTGTAATTTTAACTTTCTATCCCATTCTTTTTTGTTTGTTTACATATTGTATCAAGTACTGCTTGTTGCTTACCCTGAAAGGCAATCTCCACTTCCCTCCGATGTCCTGGTTTTGCACACTAACAAAACCCTGATTTTGTTCAGTCATCAGAAAGAGAAGAGAATCTAGATCTCAGCTAATGTCAGTGAGTACTTTGGCATGGCTGAAGTCACATGGAAGAAGTGGAAACAAATGAGACTGTAATATTAAGTTGAGACAGATAGTAAAAGATTTTATGTATCATACTCAAGGTTTGAAATTTATCCTATAAGCCAGTGGATGTCACACTTTTTTAAAGCAATTAGATACTTTAAAAACAAACAAAATCTTACCTGGAATACCAATACACAAAATGAGTAAAAGCAGAGTTCCTCTGAAATGGAAAGTGGGAGTCAGGAATCTTACTTATCTATCCTCTTCCTTTTTCTTCATGCTAGACCCTACAGAACCCTAGAATTTGACAAACTATGACTTGAAAATCCACTAACAGAATCAGCAAAAGAATACCTGATATCTTAAAATAAAACTTTATTGAAACATAATTTAAATACCATACAATTCACCCATTTAAAGTCAACAATACAGTGGTATTTACTGTATTCACAGAGTTGTACAACCATGCACGCATGTGCCACTACAATGTTTTCTAAACATTTGCATCACCCCTGAAAGAAAGCTCATATTCATTATCAGTCAGCCCCCACTTCCCCACAAATACCCTTATTACCCCTGACGCAACCATTAATCTGTTTCTATCTTTATAGATTTTGCTATTCTGGACATTTCATATAAATGGAATCTTTTTATTATATTTTAAGTATTAGGGTACATGTGCACAACGTGCAGATTAGTTACATATGTATACATGTGCCATGTTGGTGTGCTGCACCCATTAACTCGTCATTTAACATTAGGTATATCTCCTAATGCTATCCCGCCCACCTCCCACCCCACAACAGGCCCCGGTGTGTGATGTTCCCCTTCCTGTATCCATGTGTTCTCATTGTTCAATTCCCACCTATGAGTGAGAACATGCGGTGTTTGGTTTTATGTCCTTGCGATAGTTTGCTGAGAATGATGGTTTCCAGCTTCATCCATGTCCCTACAAAGGACATGAACTCATCCTTTTTTATAGCTGCATAGTATTCCAGGGTGTATACGTGCCATATTTTCTTAATCCAATCTATCAGTGCTGGACATTTGGGTTGGTTCTAAGTCTTTGCTATTGTGAATAATGCCACAATAAACATACGTGTGCATGTGTCTTTATAGCAGCATGATTTATAATGCTTTGGGTATATACCCAGTAATGGGATGGCTGGGTCAAATGGTATTTCTAGTTCTAGATCCCTGAGGAATTGCCACACTGACTTCCACAATGGTTGAACTAGCTTACAGTCCCACCAACACTGTAAAAGTATTCCTGTTTCTCCACATCCTCTCCAGCACCTGTTGTTTCCTGACGTTTTAATGATGGCCATTCTAACTGGTGTGAGATGGTATCTCATTGTGGTTTTGATTTGCATTTCTCTGATGGCCAGTGATGATGAGCATTTTTTCATGTGTCTTTTGGCTGCATAAATGTCTTCTTTTGAGAAGTGTCTGTTCATATCCTTTGCCCATTTGTTGATGGGGTCGTTTGTTTTTTTCTTGTAAATTTGTTTGAGTTCATTGTAGATTCTGGATATTAGCCCTTTGTCAGATGAGTAGATTGCAAAAATTTTCTCCCATTCTGTAGGTTGCCTGTTCACTGTGATGGTAGTTTCTTTTGCTGTGCAGAAGCTCTTTAGTTTAATGAGATCCCGTTTGTCAATTTTGGCTTTTGTTGCCATTGCTTTTGGTGTTTTAGACATGAAGTCCTTGCCCATGCCTATGTCCTGAATGGTATTGCCTAGGTTTTCTTCTAGGGTTTTTATGGTTTTGTGTATAACATGTAAGTCTTTAATCCATCTTGAATTAATTTTTGTATAAGGTGTAAGGAAGGGATCCAGTTTCAGCTTTCTACATATGGCTAGCCAGTTTTCCCAGCACCATTTATTAAATAGGGAATCCTTTCTCCATTTCTTGTTTTTGTCAGGTTTGTCAAAGATCAAATGGTTGTAGATATGCGGCATTATTTCTGAGGGCTCTGTTCTGTTCCATTGGTCTATATCTCTGTTTTGGTAACAGTACCATGCTGTTTTGGTTACTGTAGCCTTGTAGTATAGTTTGAAGTCAGGTAGCATGATGCCTCCAGCTTTGTTCTTTTGGCTTAGGATTGACTTGGCAATGCAGGCTCTTTTTTGGTTCCATATGAACTTTAAAGTAGTTTTTTCCAATTCTGTGAAGAAAGTCATTGGTAGCTTGGTGGGGATGTCCTTCACATCCCTTGTAAGTTGGATTCCTAGGTATTTTATTCTCTTTGTAGCAATTGTGAATGGGAGTTCACACATGATTTGGCTCTCTGTTTGTCTGTTATTGGTGTATAGGAATGCTTGTGATTTTTGCACATTGTTTTGTATCCTGAGACGTTGCTGAAGTTGCCTATCAGCTTAAGGAGATTTTGGGCTGAGACAATGGGGTTTTCTAGATATACAATCATGTCTTCTGCAAACAGGGACAATTTGACTTCCTCTTTTCCTAATTGATTACCCTTTGTTTCCTTCTTCTGCTTGATATGACTGAGTGACAGTCTTCTTTAACTCTATTGTGATTTCTTTTTTGACTTATTGGTTATTTAGAAGTGTGTTGTTTAATTTCCACATATTTGTGAATTTCTCAAATTTCCTTGTTATTGTTTTCTAATTTCACCCTTTGTGGCTGGAGAACATACTTTGTATGATTTCATTTCTTTTCATCCTTTTACATGTATTAAGGCTTGTGTTACAGACTAGTGTATGGCCTATTGTAGAGAATGCTGCATGTGTTTATTATAGTTGGGTAGAATGTTTTATAGATGTCTGTCAGGTCTAGTTGATATATACTGTTGTTCTAATCTTCTATTTTTTTTGTTGCTCATCTGTCTAGTTATTCTATCCATTATTAAAAGTAGGGTCTTAAAATACCCCACTACTATTATTGAAATTTTTACTTCTTCTTTCCATTTTTTCTCTGGTTTTGCTTCATGTATTTTAGAGCTCTGTGGTGCATTTATGGTGCACATTGAGTCATATATATTTATAATTGTTATTTATCCTTGATAGATTGACCCTTTTGTCATTATCCTTTTATCACTATAAAATGTTCCCCTCTCTCTTTAGTAACTTGTTTTTTGTTTGTTTTAAAGTCTGTTTCTTCTGATACCAGTATAGACACTCCTGGTTTCTTGTGGCTGCTGTTTGCTTAATGTTTTCAATCCTTTTACTTTCAACCTATTTGTAACTTTTACCTAAAGTGAGTCTTCTATAGATGACATATAATTGGATGTGATTTATTTATCCAGTCTGATAATCTCTGCATTTTGATTGGAATATTTTGTCTGTTCATATTGAACGCTACTATATATTTACATAATCAATATATAGTTATATGTCTGACACTTGACTACTTTTTGTTTTTGTATGTCTAGTGTCTTTTTTGTTCTTCTATTCCTTCTGTGTTGTTTTCCTTGCATTAAATAAATATTTCTAGTGTAACATTTTAATTTTTCAAATTATCTTTTTTACTATATTTTTGAGATTTTTAATGATTTCTCTAAAATTTGTAATATACAACCTTGAATCTATTTCAGATTTATACTAAGTTAATTCCAGTAGTATATAAAAACATTGCTTCTGATTAGCTCTAGTCCCTTTTCTCCTTTTAGTACTATTTTGTGATGCATGTTACATCTACATATATTATAATCCTTATAATACTTCCTTATGATTACTTAAATAAGTGTCTCAAAGAAGCTGAGGAATAAAGGGGACACAGTATATAATTATGGAGTGTGTTACGTTAATCTTTTGATTTATCATTTATAATTCTTTTCATTTGTTCCTGTGAATTTAAGTTACTATCTGGTGTCACTTCCTTATTTCAATAAAATTTTGCTCCCACCTACCTCCTCCTCTGTACTATTATTGTCAAAAATTGTATTTCTCTATGTTAAAGACCCACAACATACGTATTAGTTTATAAAATTGCTTTTTAAATTATTTAAAAGGGGTAAAACTGTCCATTCACACTTTCTTTCATAATTACATTATTATTTTTATTAGTATTCTTTGTTTTTTCATGCATATTCAAATTACCATCTGGGATCACTTACTTTTAGCCTAGAGAACTTTGTAAAAATGTATTTCTTGAAAGGTGGATCTGATTACATTGAATTCTCTCAGTTTTTGCTTATCTGGAAATGTCTTTATTTTGCCTTTATTCAGCACATTGAATATATTATCTCACTGCCCTCTGATTTCCATTGTTTTTGATAAGTCAGCTGTTATTAAGGTATCCTATGTCATGAGTCCTTTCTCAACTTGTTTCTTCATGATTCATTGGCTTTGCCTTTTGACAGTTTCGTTATGATGTGACTGGGTGTGGATTTTTTTTTTTATTTTATCCTCTTGGAGTTTGCTGAGGTTCTTGGATGGATAAATAATATTTCTCAAGAAATCTGGGAAGTTTTCAGCCATTATTTCGTTGAATATTCTGTTCCTTTTTCTCTCTCTTCTCCTTCTGGATCTCTCGTTATATGTATGTTGGTATGCTTAATGGTGCCCCACATTTATCAGAAGCTCTGTTAATTTTTTTCATTCTTCTTTCCTTTCTGTTCTTCAGATTGCATCATCTCTATTGCTCCATCTCCACAAATTCTTTCATTTGCCTGTTAAAATCTGCTATTGAACTTCTCTAAGGAATTTCTCAAAACAATTATTGTACCTTCAATTTCATGATTTCTATTTGGTTATTCATATACTTCGTATCTTTTTAAAAATATTCTCTATTTAATGAGATGTCATCATAACTTCATATTTCCTCAAGCATGGTTTCCTTTAGTAAATTTTACATTTATAATGGTTGCCTTGGAGTCTTTCTTAAATCCAACATCTGGCTCTCTTACAGAATTTTGTTTAACCTGCTTTAGTTTCTAGAAAAGTATAGATCACACTTTTCTATTTCTTTGAATGTCTCCATTTTTCATTGAAAGTGGATATTTTAAGTAATATGCTGCAGCACCCCAGAACATGATTCTCTTTCCTTTTCTACAGGTCTATTTTTGTTGTTGTTGTTTTGTTTAGTAATTTTGCCAGGTGATTTCAGTGAAGTCCATTTTCCCTGCAGGGTGAAACTTCTGATGACAGTTGTCAAAGGGCACAACCTTGGGCATAGGCATAGTAACTTTGTGATGAGAGTGGTTTTAATGGGCTCTCTTTGATTGTCTCTTTTCCTTATCTCTCTGTTAAGCTGTGTGCCTCATATTATATCATGCCCAGGTATTAGGCTTCACTGATTTTAGGCATATTACTCTATTGTTTTCAATAATATACTAGGGCATAGATTGTTCCACAGTCAGAACCATTTACATTTTTGAAGTGTAGTTTTTGAGACTAGTTTTTGAGTTCTGTAGCTGCCTTTTTCCCTTGTTCCTTCTGGTAAACTGGATGGCCTAAAGTTTAGCTTGTCTCTTTCATGGAACTAGCAGCCTCCTCTTAATTGCTTACTGTCAAAATCCTCATTGTTTTCAAGAGTGTCCCTAGGCTTGAACTTTCCCATACTCTGTTTTAAATAAAGCCAGTTCCTTTGAGGAGAGCTTCAGAGCGCTGCATTCTTATGGACTACCTCTTTCACTGGGAAAAATCTCTGAGCCACTACTCCAGGTGCTTTATTGCACTGGTATATTAGTTTCCTAAGGATGCTGTGAGAAAGTGCCACAACTGAGGGGCATCAAACAACAGAAATTTTTTCATTCACAGTTCTGGAGGTTAGAAGTCTGAAACAGATGTCAGTAAGACCATGCTCTTTATGAAGACTCTAAAAGACAATCTGTCTGACATCCTTCTCTTAGCTTAGTTACTGGCAATCAGAGGTGTTCCTTGTCTTGCAGCTTTATCATTCTAATTTCTGTCTCCTTCGTCACATGATCCTCTTCCTGTGTCATTCTTTGTGTCTTCTTTTCTTTTTTTTAGATGGAGTCTCGCTCTGTCTCCTGGCTGGAGTGCAGTGGCATGATCTTGGCTCACTGCAACCTCCACCTCCTGGGTTCAAGTGATTCTCCTGCCTCAGCCTCATGAGTAGCTGGGACTACAAGCGTGTGCCACCATGCCCAGCTAATTTTTGTATTTTGTATTTTTAGTAGAGATGGGGTTTCACCATGTTGGCCAGGATGGTCTCAATTTCTTGACCTCGTGATCTGCCTGCCTCGGCCTCCCAAAGTGCTGGGGTTACCGGTGTGAGCCACTGTGCTTGGCCTTGTCTTCTTGTAAATACATCAACCACATTAGATTAGGGCTCACTCTAATGACCTCATCTTCACTTTTTTATATCTGCAAAAACCTTATTTTCCTAGAGGTCACATTCAAAAGAACCAGGGTTTAAGACTTCAACATATCCTTTATGGAGACACAAAACCCATAAAAGCAAGGGAGCCTAGACAATGTGATCTGCAGGAATTAGCATCTCAGGGCACAAAGCAGCAAGAGAAAAGTAGACAGTGATTAAGGGCATTGCTAATGGAGACTTAGTCTATTTTATGCTGCTATAGCTGAATAACATGGACTGACTAATTTTCAAAAAACAGAAGTTTATTTGGCTGAAGATTATGGAGGCTAGGAAGTCAGAGACTAAGGGGTCACACCTGGTGAGGACCTTCTTGCTGCCTCATAACATGGTGGATGGCATCATATGTTGAATAGCATGCAAGAGAAAGAGAAAGCCAAACTTGTTTTTATAACAAACCCATTCTCATGATAACAAACCCACTTCTGCAATAATGATATTTATCCACTCAAGAGGGTAAAGTCCTCATGACCTAATCATCTCTTAAGGGTCACATCTCTCAACACTGTTGCATTGGGGGTTAAGTTTTTAACACATGAACTTTGGGGACACATTCAAACCCTTTCTCAAAAGTATCTGACATGTGGCAAACCCTGGAATCAGAAAAGCAGAGTCCAAAAACAATTTGGCTGTGTATCTTCAAAACTGTACAGTACATAGGGTGCCATGATCATTGACTTCAAATTTCCCTTCACTTTGGCACATGTTACCTCCCTGGTGGAGTTGTATGATAGCCTATTGTCACATACCATTAAAATCACTAAATAAAATTTCCTTGTTGTGACTTCATGTTCAGCAAACTGATCATAATTTGGCTTTTCATACAGTTTTTCCATAGGGAAATAATGTACTAACTGTTACAGTAGGTAGTCAGGCAGACATGAGCAGGGCAGGAGACACACCCCACCCACCAGGAATGTCAGGTGACCATCATGTGGTGGTTAGGCAGTTATAAGATGTGTCTCTAAAATAATAATTGGTTGCAGCTAGCACCAGGGAAAGGCAGTCTCTCAATAGGTAGAAATACCTGAAACTGGTATTCAGCAGCTTCCCAATAAGATCTCAGGAGTTGAGCAAGTGGGCTCAACCATGCTCACTAAAAGGCAAAATGATAGAGTTTAACTGGTGTGTGACCTTTCTTTAGGAACCATACTGGTAAGGGAAAAATACCACAAGTGAGCATGTGTACAACTTCAGTAAACACACTATGCATGAGGCCCCTCCCAAGTACTAGCAGGCCACTGCACATGTGGACAGCTCACCCTAAGGGAACAATCAGGGGAGAAGTAATGCCAAGACCCCAGGCCAAAAGTCAAATCGTGCACGTGAGAGATCAAGTCATCCGCTTGGCCCTTTCCCAAGTGTACTTTACTTCCTTTGGTTCCTGTTCTAAACTTTTCAATTAACTTTCGCTCCCACTCTAAAACTTGCCTCAGTCTCTCATTCTGCCTTATGCCCCTGGATGGAATTCTTTCTTTTGAGGAGGCAAGAACTGAGGTTGCTGCAGACCCATACAGATTCACTGCTGATAACACTAACCACCTTATTTGAATGTTCTCATCTGAAAAATCATTCTTACTTCTATTGTAAATTGTCATTTTATGTGCTGGTCTGTAAAAAATCCTTATTGTACTGGCTATGAAGAACTGAGGTTAATATTGACTTCTTAATCAAATTTCTACCCTGCAAGTCACTGCCATAGCAGCCAGCTAGGCTAAGAAGATGACTCTTCTGCCTCTACTTTATAATTATAATAATTAGGTATGAGTACTGAGTAGAAAACTAAAATTTATTGAATACTTATTATTTGCTATGGCATATGCAATGGACTAAAGGCCTGCATATGCCCAAAATTCATATGCAACCACCAAAATCCTAACCCCAGTGTGATGACATTAGGACGTGGGGCCTTTGGGAGGTAATTAGGTCATGAAGGTAGACTCCTCATGAATGGCATTAGTGCCCTATTATAAAAAGGGACCTCAGAGAGCTCTCTTGCCTTCTTTCCACCATGTGAGGGATCAACGAGATGTCAGCTGTATGCAACCCAGAAGAGAGCCCTCACCAGAACCTGACCCTGCTGGTGTCTTTATTTTGGACTTGTCATTCTTAAGAAGTGTGAGAAATAAATTTATTTTTTAAGCCACCACGTTTATGGTACTTTGTGATAGAAGCCCAAACTAAAATAGCATATAAAGGTTGTATATGCTATTTCATTCAATTCTTATAATAATCTTGTGAAATATTCTCACTTTACATCCATGGAAACTATGGCAAAGGGAAGGCAATTTCAGTGCCCCAGGTAGTAAGTTGTAGAGCTGGGATTTGAACCCATGTCTTTATGACTCCAGAGCCTGTACTATTTCCATGACAACATGCTTCTTTTCTGACTATTGATTTTATTGACCAATGACCAAAGGATATTTTCATGGTAATTTAATTTACTAGGTCTTTAATTAACACCTAATTTTATTTCATATATTGATAGGCATTGTGGGGAACAGGAAAGAATTTAAAGAAATTGCCTCTTTCTTCTGGAATCTTATAATCTAATTTAACAAAAAGGCAGTGCTTGAGTCCCAGAATAACATTTGTGAATTATAAATGCTGTGGGAAGTCGGAAATCAGTAAATAATTGATACAGATATGAAATACCTCATGGAGGTTAAACAGTATATACAGAAGGATATTTTAGGCAAAAGATCTAGCATTAATGAGCATATTTGGGTGAGAATGAGTGTAACGTATTTAGGAATAGAGAGAAGACAATCCTAGTAGAGCAGAGGGGATGTAAAATGTAAGAAAGAAAATAGTGGGTCAATAAGTAGTCAGGCAAGACCTCAGCCCTGGAACATCTGATTAATGTCTAAGCTTGAGTTTTCAGTAATTGTAGAAGTACTGAAGGGTATTGTACAATGCTGATTTTGAAAAAATATATATTTTCTGAAAATTAGCCTGTCAGGAGTATGTGAATAACAAGGAGTCAAAGATAAGAGTTTGGTAAGCAAGATATCAGAATAGGCAGTCTCAGTCTGTGCTCACCCTCCTCGGCACACAGAAAGTTCAGTGAGCAACTATCTACAGCCCATAACATCTTTCTGAAAATTTCAATACTTGGAAACAAGGCTGAGACACCCATGTGGTCTGTGGAATTAAATGATACCTGAATTAGAAAAGTCTCACTTTGGACAGGCACAGTGGCTCACGCCTGTAATCCCAGCACTTTCAGAGGCCGAGGCGGGCAGATCACGAGTTCAGGAGATCAAGACTATCCTGGCTAACATGGTGAAACCCCATCTCTACTAAAATATAGAAAAAATTAGCCCGGCGTGGTGGCAGGCACCTGTAGTCCCAGCTACTCGGGAGCTGAGGCAGGAGAATGGCGTGAACCCAGGAGGCAGAGCTTGCAGTGAGCCGAGATCATGCCACTGCACTCCAGCCTGGGCGACAGAATGAGACTCCGTCTCAAAAAAAAAAAAGAAAAAGAAAAATCTCACTTCAGCTGTGTCACTACCCCCACAACCCCCTTGAAGTTGGCACAGTGCCAGACAGAGAAGATTCCCCTGGACCCACAATTTTTATAATGGGAAAAAAGAATTGTAGGCAGTCATCCAGTGTCCCTAGCATTCTGAGATGTTTCCCAGGAAGCCTACTCAGGCCTCATCTTATGGGATACACTGAGGGTAATGACATAGCTAAACTGTTCAAAGTCAAGTAGAAACAAAGAATGAATGTGGAGCTCACAGTGACCAGTGTGTGGATCTTGGCGGTACTTCTGTGTTCCTACCAATTGTGGCACCCAGCTGGAGAGTCCAGCAAGTGTATAGCACACCTGCAAAGCTGAACTGGTTGCTTTCAGAAGCACAGTGAAAAGTTTAACATTGGCTTGAGTCCCTAGACAACTAGTCTCCACAATCAGCCTCTTGAGACACCCCAACCACTTCACCCAGTCAAGGAGATGCTTGCCTCAGACCATTGAGAGAAGCTTAGGGGCTAGAAGTGCTTGACCTGCAAGTGCAGAATGGCTCAGTTTAGCCAAAAAGCGCTTGGTGACCCCATTCGGGCAAGGAAATATTCACTTCTTCACATTTCAGAGAAGCATAGGACTAGACCTGCTCAACCTGGGAAATTAAACAACAGTGTGACTCAGTCAAAAGTTCACTCTATGGCTCTGCCTGTACATGGAGGCAATCCCCAATTATGCATTTCTAAGGAGCATAGCCTTAGGTTCCACCCTTCTTGAGTAGCAACTCTGCCTAACCTCAGAGGTCAGGGCCACTGTAGACCTGCCCAGTTGCAGATTCCGAATAGTGGAACTGTCCAGCTAGGAAATGCATCCTGTGACCAGCCTGACCAGACACCATCACAGTACCAAGCCAGAAGCTCTGCCTGATAGCAGAGTCCAGCAAGTGATCTCACTGGACAGCTGAGTCCAGCCAGTAGCCCCATCTGACATCAGAGCAAAGACAATAACTCAGCCACCTAGAGAACCCACACAAACTCTGCCTGCCTAACGTTGTCACCAGCTTGCCATTTTAGAATTACAGGCTAGAATAAATAATGAAGACCTATCCCTGCCAAAGAACACCTGTAAAAGTTGGAAGAGGAGACTCTTTCTTTAAATGTACAGACAACAACACAAGGATTATGAGGAATCAGGAAATCATGACACTCCTAAGAAATACAGGTCTATAAAATGACTGAAAATGAATTCAGAATAATCCTCTTAAAGAAATTCAGTGAACTACAAGAATATATGGATAGAAAATTAAGTGAAATTTGGAAAACAATACACAAACAAAGCTAGAAGTTCAACAAAGAAATAGAAACAATTTTTTTTTACAAAACTAGAAATCCTAGAGGTGAAGAATACAGTGACTAAACTGGAAAAATGCACTAGAACGCTTCATCAGCAGACTTGACCAAGCAGAAAAAAAATCAATGAGCTTGAAGAAAAAGCATCTGAAATTATTCAAAGGAGCAGAAAAACAAAAGAATGAAGAAAGCCTGTGGGAATTATTGAACACTATCAAGATACCAAACCTTCACATAATAGAAGTATCAGAGAAGAAAAAAGAGAGAAAGGGCCAGGGAGCATATTTCTGGAAATAATGCCTGAAAACTTGCTCAATTTGGAGATAGATTCCAACATTCAGGTATAGGAAGTGCAGAGGTCTACAAATTCTACCAAAAGAAGAGTTCAAAAAAACATATAATAATCAAAATACCAAAAATCAAAGACAAAGAATCCTGAGATCAGCAAGAAATAAGATATATAAAGGAGTCTCAATATCACATACAAAGGAGTCTCAATATGACTATCATCGGATTTCTTAGCAAAACCCCTACAAGACCGGAGAGAGTGTGATATTATATTCAAAGTGCTAAAGGAGAAACACTGATGACCAAGAATACTTTACATAGTGAAGCTCTCTTTCAGACATGAGGGAGAAATACAAACTTTCACAGATGAATAAAAACTAAAGGAGTTCATTACCAGTAGATGTGCCTTACAAGAATTGCTAAAGGGAGTTATTTAATCCAAAACAAAAGGCTGCTAATTAACAACATAAAACAAATGAAAGCACAAAACTGAATGTTAGTAATACAGAGCCATGTTGAGAATACTCTGGGAACGTAAAAACGGCATTTAAAGCAATTTTATCTCTGGCACAAATGTTAAAATACAAAACTATTAATAAAAACTATAGCCAAAATAAATTGTCAAGGGATACACTTTACAAAATGATGTCCATTGTGACATCAAAGATGTAAAATGTGGGGAAGGGGAGTAAAAATGTAGATTATGACATCAAAGTTGATATTAGCTTGAAATAGTCTGTTGTAAGTATAATATGTTCTATGTGAGTATAATGGTAAACATAAAGCAAAAATCTTTAGTGGAATCACAAGGAAAAAAAAGAATTCAAAGCATAACACTACATAAAACTATCAAACCATAAAGGAAGACAGCAAGAGATGAAGAAAGAAGTAAAATAACTATAAAACAACCAGAAAACAATTCACAAAATGATAGTAACATGTCCTTACCTATCAATAATTTCCTTGAATGTAATGCATTAAATTCTCCCGTAAAAATGCATGAAGTAACTTAATGGAAAACAGCAACAACAACATGACCCAACTATATGCTGCCTAAAAGGGACTCACCACATTTTTAAGGACACATATACACTGAAAGTGAAGGCATGGAAAAAATATTATTCCACTTAAATGGAAACCAAAAGAAAGCAGGGGTAGCTATACTCATATCAGAAAAAATAGACTTTAAGTCAAAAACTGTAAAAAGAGACAAGGACAGTATATAATGACAAATGGATCAGTTCCTCAAGAGGATGTAACAATTGTAAATATATTTGCACCCAATATTGGAGCACCTAAATATATAAAATAAATGTTAAAGGATATGAAAGGAGAGATAGATATTATTCAGTACAATAATAGTGGATATTAATATTCTACTTTCAACAATGGGCAGATCATCCAGATAGAAAATTAATAAGAAAACATTGGACTTGAATAGCACCTTAGACTAATTGGACCTATCAGACTTATACAGAACATTCCATCCAACAGCAACAGAATACAGATTCTTCTGAAGTACACATTGGACATTCTCTAGGATAGATAATGAAAGGCCACAAAACAAGTCTTAGCAAATTAAGAAGATTAAAATCATATCAAGTATCTTTTCCAACCACAATGATATGAAACTAGAAATCAATAACAGGAAGAATTTTAGAAAATTCACGAATTTATAAAAATTAAACAACATGCTACTGAATGGGCAACAAATTGAATTAAAAGAGAAATTTAAAAATATCTTGAGACAAACCAAAATGGAAATACAACATATCAAAATGTACAAGAGACAGAAAAAGCAATTCTAAGAGGTAAGTTTATAACAATACATGCCTACATCAAAAAAGATATCAAATAAACAACTCAATGTTACTTCTCAAAGAAGTAACATTAGAAAAAGAACAAACTAATCCTGACATTAAAAAAGGAATGAAGTAATAAAGATTAGAGCAGAAATAAATGAAATAGAGATTAGGAAAAAATCTTGTCTGATCTCAGAAGCTAAGAAAGGTTAGTACTTAGATGGGAGACTAGAAAAACAATACAAAAGATTGATGAAACTAAGAGGTGATTTTTGGGAGAGATAAGTGAAATTGAAAAACCTACATCTAGACCAAGAAAAAGAAAAAGACTCAAATAAATACAATCATAAATGAAAGAGGAGATATTGCAACTTATACCAGAGAAATACAAAGGGTCACAAATGGTGATTATGAACAATTATACACAAATTATCTAACCTAGAAAAAATGGTTAAATTCATGTATGTCCTACCATAAATGATAAAGAGAAAATCTGAACATACCAATAATAAGTAAGAAGATTGAATCAGTAATACAAAGTCTTCCATCAAAGAAAAGACCAGGACCTATGGCTTCACTGCTGAATTCTACCAAATGATTAAAGAATTAGCACCAATCCTTCTCAAACACTTAGAAAAAATTGGAGAGGATGGAATACTTCCAGACTTTTTAATGAAGCTAGCATTACCCTGATACTAAAGCAGAAAAGAACATTACAAGAAAAGAAATTACATAAATTTAATGTTCTCTATAAATTTTGATGCAAAAATCTTCAACAAAATACTAGCAAATCAAATTTAACAATACATTAAAAGAATCATTTGGCATGATCAAGTGTGATTTTCCCCAGTATACAAAAATGGTTCAACATACACAAATCAATAAATGTGACACACCACATTAACAGAATGAAGGACAAAAAGAAAACCACCAAAAATCATCTCATTTGATACAGAAAAAGAAACTGACAAAATTTAACATCCTTTGATGATAAAAAATCTCATCAAATTAGGTATAGAAGGAATGTACCTCAACACAATAAAGGCCATATATGATAAGCCCACAGCTAACATACACAATAGTGAAAAATTAAAAGCATTTTTTCTAAGATCTGGAAAAAGATAGGGATGCCCACTTGTGGCACTTGTATTTAACATAGTGCTGGAAGTCTTTGCCTAAGCCATTAGGCAAAAGAAAGAAATAAAATGTATTCAAATAGGAAAGGAAGTGGAATTGTTACTTTTTGCTGACAACATGATCTTATCTGTAGAAAACCTGAAGATTCCACCACAAAACTGTTAGGACTAATACACAAATACAGTAAAGTTTCAGGATACAAAATCAACACACAAAAATTAGTAATATTTCTATACACTAACAATGAACTACTTAAAAAAGAAATCAAGAGAACAATCTCATTTACAATAGCCACAAAAAAAGTTACTTAGAAATAAGTTTAACCAAGGAAGTGAAAGATCTGTATGCCGAACCCTTTAAAACATTGATTAAAGAAATTGAAGAGGCCAGGCATGGTGGCTCACACCTGTAATCCCAGCACTTTGGGAGGCCAAGGAGGGTGGATCACTTGAGGCCAGGAGTTAGAGACCAGCCTGGCCAACATGGCGAAACCTCATCTCTACTAAAAATACAAAAATTTGCTGGGTGTGGTGGCAAGCACCTGTAACACCAGCTACTTGGGAGGCTGAGGCAGGATAATTACTCAAACCTAGAGGGTAGAGGCTGCAGTGAGCCAAGATCACACCACTGCACTCCAGCCTGAGTGACAGTGTGAGACTCCATCTCAAATAAATAAATAAATTTGAGAAAACACAAATGGAAAGATATCCCTGTACTCATGGATTAGAAGAATTATTATTGTTAAAATGTCCAGCCAAAGCAATCTATAGATTCAATGTGATCTTTATCAAAATTCCAATATTATTTTTCCTACAAATAGAAAACAATTATATATTGGTCTGTTTTCATGCTGCTGATAAAGACATATCTGAGACTGGGCGATTTACAAAAGAAAGAGGTTTATGGGACTTACAGTTCCACGTGGCTGGGGAAGCCTCAAATTCGTGGCAGAAGGTGAAAGACACATCACACATGGCAGCATACAAGAGAAAAGAGCTTGTGCAGGGAGACTCCTGTTTCTAAAACCATCAGATCTCCTGAGACGTATTCACTGTCATGAGAACAGCACAGGAAAGACCTGCCTGCATGATTCAATTACCTCCCAAGAGGTCCCTCCCACAATATGTGGGAATTCAAGATGAGATTTGAGTGGGGACACAGCCAAACCATATCATTCTGCCCCGGCCCCTCCCAAATCTTATGTCCTCACATTTCAAAACTAATCATGCCTTCCCAACAGTCCCCCAAAGTCTTAACTCATTTCAGCATTAACGCAGGAGTCCACAGTTCAAAGTCTCATCCAAGACAAAGCAAGTTCCTTCTGCCTATGAGCCTGTAAAATCAAAAGCAAGTTAGTTACTTTCTAGATGCAATGTGAGTACAGACATTGAGTAAATACAGCCATTCCAAATGGGATAAATGGGCCAAAACAGAAGGGCTACAGGCCCCATGCAAGTCCAGAATTCATCAGGGCAGTCAAATTAAGCTCCAAATGATCTCCTTTGACTCCATATATTACATGCAGGTCATGCTGATGTAAGAGGTGGGTTCCCATGGTCTTGGGCATCTCTGTCCCTATGGCTTTTCAGGGTACAGCCTCCCTCCCAGCTGCTTTCACAGGCTGGCACTGAGTGTCTGAGGCTTTTCTAGGCACACAGTGCAAGCTGTTGGTGGATCCACCATTCTGGGGTATGGAGGATGGTGGCCCTCTTCTCACAGCTCCATTAGATGGTGCCCCAGTAGGGACTCTGTGTGAGGGGTACAACCCCACATTTCCCTTCCACACTGCCCTAGCAGAGGTTCTCCATGAGGGCCCCACCCCCTCAGCAAACTTTTGCCTGGGCATCCAGGTGTTTCCATATACCTTCTGAAATCTAGGCAGAAGTTCCCAAACCCCAGTTCTTTACTTCTGTGCACTTGCAGGCTCAACACCACATGGAAGCTGCCAAGGCTTGAGGCTTGCACCCTCTGAAGCCATGGCCCAAGCTCTACGCTGGATCCCTTCAGACACAGCTGTAGCAGCTGGGACATGGCACCAAGTCCCTAGTCTGCACACAGCATGGGGACCTTGGGCCCAGCCCACGAAACCATTTTTTCTTCTTAAGTCTCTGAGCCTGGGTGGGAGTGGCTGCCGCAAAGGTCTCTGTCATGCCCTAGAGACATTTTCTCCATTATCTTGGTGATTAACATTCA
Source organism: Hylobates moloch (assembly GCF_009828535.3). Lineage (NCBI taxonomy): Eukaryota > Metazoa > Chordata > Mammalia > Primates > Hylobatidae > Hylobates > Hylobates moloch. The sequence continues at coordinate 30,009,938 of NW_026652292.1, read as the reverse complement.
GCTGTTTGTTATTTATGCAAATTTCTGTAGCCAGCTTGAATTTCTTCTCAGAAAATGGGATTTTCTTTTCTATCGCATTGTCAGGCTGCAAATTTTCCTAACTTTTACGCTGTGTTTCACTTTTAAAACTGAATGCTTTTAACAGCACCCAAGTCACCTCTTGAATGCTTTGCTGCTTAGAAATTCCTTCCACCAGATAACCTAAATCATCCCTCTCAAGTTCAAAGTTCGACAAATCTCTACAGTATGGGCAAAATGCTGCCAGTCTCTTTGCTAAAACATAACAAGAATAATGTTTGCTCCAGTTCCCAGCAAGTTCCTCATCTCCATCTGAGACCACCTCAGCCTGGACTTGATTGTCCATATAGCTATTAGCGTTTTGGACAAAGCCATTTAACAAGTCTCTAGGAAGTTCCAAACTTTCCCTTCTTCATCTGAGCCCTCCAAACTGTTCCAACCTCTTCCTGTTACCTAGTTCTAAAGTCACTTCCACATTTTCAGGTATCTTTTCAGCAGCATCCCATTCTACTGTTACCAATTTACTGTATTAGTCTGTTTTCATGCTGCTGATAAAGACATACCCAACACTGGGCAATTTACAAAAGAAAGAGGTTTATGACTTACAAATTCTATATGGCTGGGGAGGCCTCACAATCATGGTGGAAGGTGAAAGGCATGTCTCACATGGTGGCATACAAGAAGAGAGAGCTTGTGAAGGGAGACTCCCGTTTTTACAACCATCAGATGTCATGACATGTATTCACTATCACAAGAACAGCATGAGAAAGACCTGCCCCCATGATTCAGTTACCTCCGCAACATGTGGGAATTCAAGATTAGATTTGGGTGAGGACACAGCCAAACTATATCAAATTCTAAAATGCATATGAAAGTATAAAAAACCCAAATAGCCAAGGTAATCATGACCAAAAAGAACAAAAGTGGAAGTATCACACCACCTGATATCAAACTATACTACAAAGCTATAGTAATTAAAACAGCATGGTACTGGCATAAAAATAGACACACTGACCAGTGGAATAGAATAGAGTTCATAAATGAATCCATGCATGTATGGTCAGTTGAAAACAGGTTGGGGGTGGGGTGGCGTAGAAGCTACATGACATTGGTCTGGGCAGTTATTTTTTTTTCTTAATTTGATGATAAAAGTACAGGCAACAAAAGCAAAAAAGACAAATGTGATTACATCAAACTAAAGAGTGTCTGCAATGTAAATAATTAGCACACTGAAGAGACAACCTACAGATTGGGACAAAATATTTGCAAGTCATGCATCCAATAATGGGTTAATTCTCAAAATATATAATGATCTCAATTCAATAGCAAGAAAACAAAAAACCCAATTAAAACAAATCAGCAAGAGAACTGAATAGATATTTCTTTTAAAAAATACATACAAATGGCCAAAACATATATGAAAAAATGGTCAACATTACTTATCATTAGGAAAATTCTAATTAAAATAACAAGATATCACCTCACACGTTCCAGAATGGCTATTATTAAAAAGATGAAAGATAAGTGTTGGTGAGGAAGTTGAGAAAGAGAACACTTGTATACTATTGGTGGGACTGTACAATAGCACAGCCATTATAGAAAATTATATGGAAATTCTCCGAAAAGCTGAAAATAGAATTATTATATGACCCAGAAATCTCACTTCAGGGTATTTATCAAAAGATTTGAAATCAGTTTGTCAAAGAGATATCTGCAAAGATTAGATACAGATACAGATATACATATATATACACATACACATACGCATAAATATAATCATATAAATAGTATAGTATTCCATTGTATATATATTTATGTGATATTGTATATTTAGCCTTAGAAAAGGAGGAAATTCTGCCATTTGCAACAACATGAGTGGAACTGGAAAACTTTATGCTAAATGTTATATATTAAGCAAAATAAGCTAGGCATAAAAAGACAAATACTGCATAGTCTCACTTATATGTGGAATCTAAAACAACTGAACTCATAGAAGCAGAGAGTAGAATGGCAATTACAGAGCTTGGGGTTGAAAAGAATATGGAGACGACCATCAGAGGATTCAGTCTCAGACAGGAGAAATAAGTGCTGTTGGCTTTTTTTGAGATCTATTGCATAGCACAATAAATATAGTTAATAATAGTGTATTGTACGTTTTTAAATTGCTGAGTAAATTTCAAATGTTCTCACAACAGAAAATAAGTATTTGAGGTGATGGATGTGTTAATGAGCTTTATTTAATTCTTCCACATTATATTCATAAATCTTAACATCACTTTGTACCCTATAACTATATACAATTATGAATTGTAACTTACAATAAAATTTTTCTAAAAATAGGAGTTTTATTTGGGCCAGAGATGCTAGCCAACAGTTAATGGGATGCATTCCCAGATTAGAGCAGTGCTATGCTGACCTTGAGAGCTGCACTTGTGGGCGGGCTTGGTGGCTCATGCCTGTAATCCCAGCACTTTAGGAGGCCAAGGCGGGCAGATCACCTGAGGTCGGGAGTTCGAGACCAGCCTGACCAACATGGAGAATCCCTGTCTCTACTAAAAATACAAAATTAGCCGGGCATGGTGGTGCATGCCTGCAATCCCAGCTAAGACTCAGGAGGCTGAGGCAGGAGAATCGGTTGAACCCAGGAGACAGAGGTTGCAGAGAGCCAAGATCATGCCACTGCACTCCAGCCTGGATGACAGAGCGAGACTCCGTCTAAAAAAAAAAAAGAGAGGAGAGCTGCACTTGCACAGACAGCCTTTCTGCTTCCATTCATCATTTGGAGATATTCTGCCTCTGGCCACTGTTTGGATCTGTGGCACTGCCCTGCACAAACCATAATGAGGGAGGTAGAGAGTTTACAGATGCATTTGTTCAAGGAATTTATCCCTCTTAAGCAAGCAGTTTGTTTAGTGAGTTTTGGCATGCTCCTATCGTAAAGAGCCAGGCTCCTTTAGCACTTAAAGTATTTTGGAGGAAAGGTGCTATGCAAATTGAATTGATGCTATTTATGACTCCTTTGGTTTTTCTCTAAGTGTCTGGAATGTCTACTCAGAGATTACCAACTTGAGGGCTCAAAAGGCATGCCCAAGAGACCTTGCCACAAGTGGCAGTTCTATCAATATCCAGTTGTGTAAAACAGGGCAAGATTTTGTGACTATTGGGAAAGCTAGTGCTATTTATACCATATAAAATATTGCTCAAGGTCATCCCTCTTACACCAGCTTTAGTAAATTCAGTGGGACATGTGGTTTTCCTCAATTGTTGATGAAATGTCTCCTTTGGGGACACTCGCCAGCAAAGGATAAAGTTCAAACTTTTAAACTGGTATTCAGTGTTGTCTGTGACTCTTCTTTTAGTCTCTGCTTACTACTTACCTACACGAACCTCCTGCTCTGTTCAGACAGTCCTACTCGCCATCGCCCACCTTTCCACTTTCTCACCAGTGTGCTTTTGTTCACCGCCATCTTCTCCTCCCCCACTTCTCCTCCCTAATCCCTCCTTCTTAACCATACCAAAAACGCAGTATCCTCTATTTAAATCCTATATACCTTTTACGAGGCAGTATAAATTCTGGTCCTCCGTGAGGACAGCTGCAGAGAAATTATAGATGACCTACTGTTTATTCATGCAGTTGGAGTTTTTGATTTAGATTATGGTTTGCATTTTTAAAAAATGTTTTTAGATTTTAGACTCCTAAAGGACAACGACTGATTCTATAACTCTGCATACAACCAAAAGCCCTGTGTAATTAAGAACTCAAAAGTTAATGCTTTTAATGTCACTGATATTATGAAGATAAATAGAGGAATGCAATAGGGAGAGTTGTTAATTACTTACTCCTAGAAATTTACTCTATAATTTTTAAGAAAAATTTATGTTGACCCAGATTCCCCTGAAGAATTTGTATAGATTTGTGAACTTTGTATCACTAGTGTGCCTCATCAAGGGTGGCTGGTTTTGTGGGGAGGAGTGAAGCTCAGTAAGGCCTGCTGAATGGGATTCTCAGCCTTAACGTTAATGATCTTTCCCCTGGACATAGAAAAATTATCTTCTCTAAGTAAAGATCACTTTTCCACAAATGTGGAAAGTTACCACTTTACCACTAGAAATCTAGGGGTAGCTAGTTATGTGTTCCTGTTTGTCTGCCTGATATTATAATTTGATGTCTAGCTCAACAATTGTGGCAACACTGTGATTACTTTTATAGTACTCTTCCTGGTGATTCTGATTTCTTTCAGCAGGAGCAGCAGTTGCTCCAACCATCATCAAGAGTGATAGGCAAGGGCAACATGTGCTGACCCAAGGCCAATAAAAACTAGAAACCTCCAGCAGTCATTGAGGATAACTTAAAAGCATACCAAACATTCACTTTTATTTCTTATCTTTTCCCCTCGACACCCCATTTATAGTGCACCTAACAATTTGCTTAATGACTCAGAATTGCTCTATGCACAAAAAGTAGTTTGCTGCCATTTTTATAAATGCTTTAGGTGAACCAGGATGGACTATAAGTGTCTTACTGCCTGATATTGTCACTGTTTATAGGAGATGCTGCTTCTGAGACTGAAATTCTTGTGATCTATTTGGATCACAAATCCAGTTCCTTGCTGAATGAGAAATAATATATGTGGAAGACCTATAAGTTGATCTAAAGCCAAATGTCATGTACTCCCATCATTATCAACTAATATGCTAAAAGGTGGACATAGTGCTTTTCTCTTTTATTCTTTATTACCACTTTGTTCTGTCTTATGGTAATATGCTATAATAATGGTAGAAATGTATGTAGCATTTAATTCAAAACTACCAACAATGTTTGATACTTAGTTTTCAAAAAGAAGGAACAAATCCATTTTTTCTTGCCGCTGCTTGTGACTTTCATCAAGCAGTTACCACCAACTTATCATGTGCTATGAAGCATCAGGCAAAGTAGGTCATAGGAAAACACTTAAAGAAATTAGAATTTAGACTATACATAAATATTTGTTAACCTGTTGGGGTGTTTTCCCAATTGTAAAAATGTTAGAGAAATATGAAGAAAATGTGCACCATTTGCTTAGAGAAAGAATGCTTTATATTCTGTGCCAGTGCCTCTTTCTTCTTTTACTTGCTTACTTTTTTTAAGGATTAGGAATTAAAAATATTTGGTGCAGGCTTAGTTAGAATATGATCTAGTGACAAAATATAATTGTGAATTTGTCCAGCTTCCAATCTGTTTTAACTTTTTTTTTTAAACCTCTGCACAATTGCTTCTGGATAAACTCACTTGTTACCACCCACCTTCTTAATTACTATTAACTAAATCATAATATGGGTCCTCCTGTGGGATCTTCTGTTGAGTAAAGTTATTTCCTTTACTGGATCCTTCTCAATTTGGTGTCTGTAAAACATTCTGAATTTTTTTGTTGTTATCAAAACAGTCTCATAAGCCCACGGTCTGGGTTGCGATTTGGATTAGAAAGCTGCAGTTTCATACAGATCAAATGAAGTGCATTTCTGGAAGGAAGAAGCATTTTTTGTGGTCACAGTGAATGCCATTGGACATCACCGGTGTTAGACTTAGGGGCATCTGAGAAGAATGTGATATTTTTTCATATTTTAGTTTCTTGTTCAAAGCTAGGTTCCTTGATTCAGTGGCATGCTCTTATACTGGAATAGTTGATTTTGTTTGTTTGTTTGCTTGCTTATTGTGATTACAGATGTACATGGTCATCTGTAATCAGCCTCCAATATTTGGGAGCACCCTGAATTAAATGTGCATAATGAATCTGGCTATGCACTGAATAAAAATAAGAAATTTGATGCAGATATATTACAGTTTGTGTTCAGATTTGGGCACTACTCAAAGTTAAGAAGGGGAAAGGGAGGATATGTATTAAGATAATTTATCAAGGAACAGGTTTGATTCTTTTTTTTTTTCTTGGTTTTGACTTAATGAACCTCAGGATTTTTTGAAAGGGATATATAGAAATCATAGGTAAAGGCATGAATGGTTAGTGGTGGAATAAGGAGAAAGGAATTTAAATAATAGGAATATAGATTAATTTGGTAATGGATCAGGAAACTTTGGTAGGAGATAGACATTTCTAATCATCTTTATATAATTCATTTTAAAATAATTTCTTTTTTTTTTTTTGGAATAACACCTTTATTGAGATATAATTCACATATGATAAAATTCGCCCAACAGTGTACAAAAAGTATACGGTGGGTTTTAGTGTGTTTATAGAGTCCATCACCACTAACCAATTTCAGAACATTTTCTTTATTCCAAAAAGAAACTCCATAACCACTAAAAGTCACTCCCAATTTACAACTACTAAACTAAGTTCTCATTCATAAGACTTAAGCTGACAGTACTTTCATTATCTGAAATATTACAAACAAGGCAAGATGAATGGGGCAAGTGACAGTAGTGTTTGTTTGTTTGTTTCTTTGTTTGTTTGTTTGTTTTGAGATGGAGTCTCACTCTGTTGCCCAGGCTGGAGTGCAGTGGTGCGATCTTGCCTCACTGCAACCTTTGCCTCCCGGGTTCAAGTGGTTCTCCTGCCTCAGCCTCCCAAGTAGCTGGGATTTACAGGTGCCCGCCACCACGCCTGGCTAATTTTTTGTATTTTTAGTAGATACGGGGTTTCACCATGTTGGCCAAGCTGATCGCAAACTCCTGACGTCAGGTGATCCACCCGCCTCAGCCTCCCAAAGCGCTGGGACCACAGGCGTGAGCCACCGCGCCCAGCCGATGGTAGCTTTTAAAGACTCTCCCCAAATGTTGTACACCACTTGCACACTAAACTAAGTTCTGTCTCTGTGGGTTTTCCTATTCTGGACACTTCACATAAATTGAATCACACAGTATGTGGCCTTTTGTGTATGATTTCTTTCTCTTAGCCCAGTATTTTCAATATTCATCCATGTTGTCACACGTATCAGTATTCTTTATCGTCAAATAGCATTCCATTGTATGAATATACCACACTTCACTTATCTATTCATCAGTTAACAGGCTTTTACACTGTTTCCAATTTTGGCTGTTATAAATATACTGCTATGAATATTCATGTACAAATAATTTTTAACATGTCAAAACTTAAGCTCTTAATTTTCTCCTAGACACTCACTTCTTCTCCAGCCTTTCTCATCTCAGTAAATAACACTACCACCAAACTGCTCAGAACAAAAACTAAATTTCTTTCTTCATGATAATTCCTTCAACCCCTCTGTCCCCAGGTCCAGTCAGCTTTGCCTCCAAAATATAGCTCAAATCCATCACACTTCTTCACTCTCTCTGCTGTAGAAAAAGTGTAATGACGGTACAAAGAAGTCTTCTTTGCTCAAGTTCTCCACCTGTTAACATTAGACCACGTTTGTTCAGTCTTCCCTAAATCCTTCAGTGTGTTTTCCAAAAACAAGAACACAGTCCAGCATAACAAAATGCATCCGTACAATGAAACCAATAGTCATACAATAACACTATCCAATTCACAGACTCACTCAGATTTTTCCAACGGTACCACTTGCGTCTCTGATACAGCATCCAGTACAGATTGTGGGTCACTTTTAGTTCTCATATCTCTTTAGGTTCCTCAACCCAGAACAACTCCTTAATTGTTCCCTTTCATGCTGTGCAGGCTTTCATGCTCTGCACAGTTTTAAATAGTAAGGGCTTTCATTCTGAAGGATGCTCTACAACCTGGGTTCATCTGATATTAATATTTCCTTGGAACCAGTCTCAGGTTATGATTTCCTAGCAGTCATACTATGGAAGTGATACTGTGTTCTTCTCAATTCAGGATTGTGGGTATGCACAATGTCTATTTGTCCCACTACCAGTGAGGCTAACCCTGATCACAAGACAAATTAGTGCCTACCCTATTTCTCTACTGTAAAGTCACCATTTTTTCCCTTGGTAATTGGTAAGTATTTGGGGGGAAAGGTATTCCAAGATCATGTTAATATACTTTTTTGTAGCAAAGTTCCACCCAGCAGCCTTAGCATTCACTGAGCATTCACTTAGCATTCACTGAGCAGCCTTAGCATTCATTCATGTAAACCACCAATATGGCTCTTGCCAAATCTATATTTATTAGCTGCATTCTATAGTCAGAAAAAGCTTCCCCATGAGTTAGTCTGAGTTCTCCAGAGAAACAGAACCAATAGAATCTATCTAGATTGATCTAGATGGATAGACAAAGATAATGATATAGATATAGATACATAGAAAGAGATTCACTACAAGGAATTTGCCCATTCAGTTATGGAAGCTGAGAAGTCCTATAGTCTGCAGTTGGCAAGCTGGAGAACAAGGAGAGCTAATAGTATTACTTCCAGTCTAAACCAGAAGACCTGAGAATCAGGAGAGCTGATGGGGTAAGTTTTAGTCAGAGTCAAAATGCCTAAGACCAAGAGAAGTGACCGTGTAAGTTCCAGTCTAAATTCAAGTCTGAAGGCAGAAGATCTGTATCCCAGCTCAAAGACAATCAGGCAGAGAAAGTGAATTACTCTGCTTTTTCCATTCTATTCAGGCCTCCAACAAATTGAATGAGGCTCACCCACACTGGAGAAGGCAATCTTCTTGACCCATTCTACTGATTCAAATGGTAGTCTTATCCAGAAATACCCTCACAGACACACCCAGAATAATGTTTAAACAAATATCTGGGCATCTCATGGTTTAGTCAAGTTGGCACATAAAATTAATCATCACACCCCTTCTCTTTCATTCAGTCAATAATTCATATCAGTATGCAATCAAGGATACTTGTTTTATTTGGTGGTTTATAACCATGACTATCATTATTTTGATGCTCAAATTGTCCCAGTTTTGATTGCTGACAGTCACTTTCAACTGGATTCTGTGTTACTTTGACATACCTGCATTTTTCTTTAAGAATTTTATTACTTTCTGGCACAATAAGAACTTCCAGGTCATTTTGCATTTTCATTCCCTTTGACTTTGATGCAGGACTTGAATCCACATAGTATCACTTTCTTCAAGTAAGGCTTTTTATTTTTCTGGCTTCTATAATATTGCAATGGTCTGTGCCTCCCTTTTACTTCAACAATTTTTTTCTCCTACTTTGTCCTCTTCCCAACTTCTAAATGTAAGCATTTCCCAAGATGGAATCTGAAGTATCTATTCTTTTCACAGACTCTCAGAAGTCTTCCTCTCTCAGTACACGTGTGATTTCTAAACAGATGAATTCCCCCATGGCTGTATTATAGCCTTGATGTTTTTCCTGCATTTCTATTTGCCAGCTAATTATTTACTCTTAAAAGCTTTAATGTTATCACAAAATATGCTTAGCACCAGAACATCTTCAACATTCTGAGCAAAACAGACGGTAAAGTTTCTGATTCCACATGTCAGGAACTTATAATTCACTACTCAGTCCTAACAAGTGAAAGGCTGAACAACCTGAAAAACCAACTCTTAGATCTTTAAGAGAAGTGAGGTCCTAAGGCAAATTGCTGCCTTCAAATTGGAGGGACAAGCAGGTGGATACAGAAAATCATGACATACCAGAGCAGAAATCTCGTCATGAACCAGTGCGAGGGTGGGAAAACATGAACTGTAATAAATTGTTGGAGGCTGGGAGTGGACAAATCTGAGAACTAAAATCTCCAGGTGGGTCCAATCATATGGATTCCCCTACACTTTTGTGTTTTACCTCTAGGAGCTTGACCAGATTCTCACAGTAAATATTGGAGAAAAATTCCCTCATTCTTTCAGCAATGAAAGAGGAAAAGGAACCATTTTGAAATATGCCAGAGCACTCTGTTCTTAATAAGTTCTGCCCTCAGGAGAAACTAGTTAATCACAGCCTAACTTTCTGGGGTTTTATCACATCCTACCTGACTTGGGGAAAGAGAGAAGGAAAATACCTAACTCTAGCCCACTTTAGCCATTCTGTCTCAGCTAAGGGGTAGAAAAAAACAACTGTGAAATACTGTGACATTCAAAGTCTAGAAACAGGCTCACTAAAAGACAAAGACCTAATCTTAGAACTATAGGATGCTTCCTCTCCTCCCACAACTTACCACCACATTACTGAAGGACTATTCCCAGCAGATCCTTTTACCCAATGGCTCATGTCAGCTATCAAGAGAAAAATTACAAAGAATACTAAAAGGCAAAAAAAAAAAAAAAAAAATCCTACAATTTGAAGAGACAGAGCAAGCACAAGAACCATACCTGGTAGGGATATTTCTAACAGAGATGTTAAATCAACTAAGATTAATATGCTAAAGGCCCTAATGGATAAAGTAGACATCGTGCAAGAACAGGTGGGTAATTTAAGCAGAGAGATGGTAATCCTAAGAAGAAAGCAAGAAAAAGAGAGCTAATGATCAAAACCACTGTAAGAGAAATGAAGAATGTCTTTAATGAGCTTATTACTAGGCTGGACATGGCTTGAGGATGTATCAACAGAAACTTCCAAAACTGAAAATCCAAAAAAAAAAAAAAAAGAAAAGAAAAAAACAATGACTGGTAAAACAGAACAGAATATCTAAGAACTGTGGAACAACTACAAATGGTGTAATGTATGCATAATAGGAATAGGAAAGGTAGAAGAAAGAGAAAAAAGAACAGAAGGAATATTTAAGATAATAATCATTAAAGTTCAAAGAATAACAAATAAGATAAATGTCAAAAAATGACGTTTAGGTATATCATATTCAAACTACAGAAACTCAAAGATAAATTAAAATCCTGAAAGAAGCCACAGGGGGGAAGAAACATTTTACCTATAAAGATACAAAGATAGCAATTTCATTTGACTTCTCTTTAGAAACCATGCAAGCAAAAAGAAAATAGAGTCAGAGATTTAAAGTGTTAAGACAAAAAAAAACCCCACCAACCTAGAATGCTGTATCCTGTGAAATTATTCTTCAAAAATGAAGATGACATAAAAGCTTTCTCAGACAAACAAAAATTGAGGAAATGTGTTGACATTGGACATGACTTACAAAAAATGTTAAGATAAGTTCTTTAGATCTACATAAAAAAAAGAGCATTGAAGAAGGAATAAGTGAAGGTAAAATATAAAATGCTCAGTGAAAACCACAAAAGGCAGAAAGAGAGGGGAAGACAAAAATAAGAAAAAGGAAAAGAACAAAAATCAGAAAACAGTAACAAATATGGTAGATATTAATTCAACTATGTCAATAATCACTTTGAACATCAATGGTCAAAATGAACCAATTAAAAGATAGATTGTCAGAGTGGATTTAAAAACAAGACTCAACTATATGATCCATTCAAAGAACCCACCTTAAGTATAATGATATAGATTAAAGGTAAATATTAAAATTTTTTTATTCCATAGGTTTTTGGGGAACAGGTGGTATTTGGTTATATGAGTAAGTTCTTCAGTGGTGATTTGTGAGATTTTGGCATATCTGTACAGAAAGAGATACCTTGCTAACACTAATTTAAAACAGCAGAAATCATCATATTAATTTCAGACAGAACAGACTTCAAAGCAAGGAAAGTTATCAGGGATAAAGAAGGGCATTACACAGTGATAAAGGGTCAATCTTCCAAAAAGACATAACTATTCTTAATGAGTATATGCCTAACAACACAGCATCAGATATGCAAGGCATAAACCGGAAGAACTGCAAGGAGAAATAGATGGATTCAAATTGGAGACTTCAACACTCTTCTTTCAGAAATGGACAAATCCAGCAAGCATAAGATTGTAAGGACTTAGTTGAAACCAACATTATGAGTCAACTGGATATAATTGACAGCTATAGACTGTTTCATCCAGCAACAGCAGAACACACAATATTCTCAAGCTAACATGGAACGTTCACCAAGATAGGCCACATTCTGGGCCATTAAACATACCTTAACAAAGTCAAAAGAATAGATATCATGCAATGTCTGGTCTCTGACCACAACAGAATTAAACTACAATCAGTAACGGAGATAAGTGGAAAACTTCCAAATACATGGAGATTAAACAAGACATTTCTAAATAACACATGAGCAAATAATAATTCTCAAGAGAAATCTCAAAATATTTAGAACTAAATGAAAATGGAAACACAACTAATCATAGTTTGTGGGAAGAGGGAAAACACAGTTTAGAGGAAAATTTATAGCATCGAATGCATATATCAGAAAAAATATATATAAAATCAATCATCTAAGCTTCTACTTTAGGAAACTAGAAAAAGAAGAGCAAATCCAAAGTTAGCTGAAGAAAAAAGTTAAATATTAGAGCATAAATTAATCAAATTGAAAATAGGACATATGTAGAGAAAATCAATAATGCTAAAAGCTGCTTCTTTGCAAAGACCAATAATATTGATCAACCTCTAACGAGGCTAACTGTGAAAAAAGAGAAGAAACAAATTACTAATATCAGAATGAAATAAGGAACATCACTACAGATCTTACAGATTTTAAAGGAATGATAAAGGAATACTATGAACAACTCTTTGCCTACAGATTTGATAACCTAAATGAAATGGACCAATTTTTTGAAAGAGACTATTTGACAAAACTCGCACAAGAAGAAATAGGCAATCTGACTAGGCCTGTATCTACTAAAGAAATGAGATTCAATAATTAGTAACCTTACAAAACAGAAAGCAACAGGCCAAGGTGGGTTCACTGGTGAGTTCTACCAAACATTTAAGAAAGAAATTATACCAAAGCTCTACAATCTCTTTCAGAAGATGGAAGCAGAGGGAACAGTTCCTAACTCATTCTATGAGGCTAGTTTCACCCTAATATGAAAACTGGTCAAAGACATTACAAGAAAAGAAAACTATAGACCAATATCTCTCATAAACATAGATGCAAAATCCTCAACAAAATACAGTCATATGCTGCATAGTGATGTTTTGGTCAATGATGGACCATATACATGATGCGGTACCAGAAGATTATAATGGAACTGAAAAACTCCTATTGCCTAGTGACTTCATAACATCATGGCGAAACACATTACTCATATCTTTGTGGTAATCCTGGTGTTAACCTGCCACACTGCCAGTTGTATAAAAGCATAGTATGTATCATTATGTGCAGTACATAATACTTGATATGTTACTAGTTTATGTATTTATTACACACTTTTATCATTATTTAGAGTGAAGTTCTTCTCTATATATAAAAAGTTAACTGTAAAACAGCTTCAGACACATCCTTCAGGAAGTATTCCAGAAGACAGCATTGTTGTTATATGAGATGACAGCTCCATGCATGTTATTATCCATGAAGACCTTCCAGTGGGACAAGATGTGGAGGTGAAAGACAGTGATATTGATGATCCTGACCCTATGTAGGCCTAGGCTAATGTGTGTGTTGATGTGCTAGTTGTTAACAAAAAAAGTTTAAAAAGTAAAAAAAAAAAAAAAAAATTAAGGTGACATTATAAATTAAGGTTAATTTATTGATGAAAAAAACTATTTTTTTTTTTTTTTTTTTTGAAAATCTCCTCTGTCCGCAATCTCGGCTCACTGCAAGCTCCGCCTCCCAGGTTCACGCCATTCTCCTGCCTCAACCTCTCTGAGTAGCTGGGACTACAGGCGCCCGCCACCACGCCTGGCTAATTTTTTTGTATTTTTTAGTAGAGACAGGGTTTCACCGTGGTCTCGATCTCCTGACCTCGTGATCCACCCGCCTCGGCCTCCCAAAGTGCTGGTATTACAAGCGTGAGCCACCGCGCCCGGCCTGAAAAAAGAAAACTATTTTGTAATAAGTTTAGAGTAAACTAAGCATACATTGTTTTTAAATTCTGCAGTAGTGTACAGTAATGTCCTAGGCCTTTATATTCACTCACCACTCACTCACTAACTCAGCCAAAGCAACTTCCAGTGTTGCAAGTTTCGTTTATAGTTATACTGGTGTACCATTTTTTAAAATCTTTTGTATTGTGTTTTTACTGTACCTTTTCTTTCTATTTATTTATTTATTTATTTTGAGATGGATTCTCGCTTTGTCACCCAGGCTGGAGTGCAGTGGTGTGATCTCAGCTCACTGCAAACTCTGCCTCCTGGGTTTAAGCTGTACTCCTGCCTCAGCCTCCTGAGTAGCTGGGATTACAGGCGTGCATCACAGCACCTGGCTAACTTTTTGTATTTAGGAAAAAATATCACTACAATTATATCAATAGATAGAAAAAGAATTTGACAAAATCCAACACCCATTTATGATAAAAACTCTCAATAAATTTAGAGGGGAACTTCTTCAACTTGATAAACAATATACATGTAATCCACAAATATATAATATTATATATATTTTATATATAATCTATAAATATTATATATTTTATATATAATCTATAAATATATAGATTTTATATATAATCTATAAATATTATATATATATAATCTACAGCTAACATCATACTTACTGATGAGAAACTAGAAGCTTTTTAAGATTAGGAGAAAGATAAGGATGTCCTCTCTTGCTATCTTTCTTGAACATTGTACTGGAAGTCCTAGCTAATATAATAAGACAAGAAAACAAAAAGTATACTAGTTAGGAAGAAAGAATTAAAACTTACTGTTTTATTTTGATATCATTGTCTATGTACAAAATAAAAAAAATTGACAAAAAACCTCCTGGAACTAAATAGTGATTATGATTATAGAAGGGTTGCAAGGAAAGGTTACTATCCAAAGTCAATTGCTTTCCTATATACTAGCAATGAACAATGGGAATTTGAAATTTAAAACACAATACGATTTACATTAACACCCTCCCAAAATAAAATACTTAGGTGTAAAACTAACAAAATAGGTACAAAATCTATTATAAGGAAACTACAAAACACTGATGAATGAAATCAAATAACTAAATAAATGGACAGATTCTGTTTATGGGTAGGAAGACTTAATATTGTCAAGATGTCAGTTCTTCCCAACTTGATCTGTAGATTCACTGCAATCCCAACCAAAATCCCAGAAAATTATGTGGATATTGATAAACTAATTCTAAAGTTAGTATGGAAAATTATGTCAGCAAGATAGTTGACTAGAGATGTCTGATGCTTGTTCTCCCCTAAAAAAAAAAGGACAAAACTAAAACAGTGAATAAACAACTATATTTTGAGCAGAGTGACAGAGGAAACATGCTGAAGATCGCCAGAGATAAAATCCCTGTGGAGCAGAGAAACCCAGGATAGCAACATAGAGAGGGGTTAGAGGAACCTTCTGCACTGTCAGGATCTTTTCAGAGTCAGGGATACTTATTATAGGGAAAAGGTTAGCTAGAGATAGATGCCCAGTGGTCTCCAGTGCCACTGCAGACACCATTAGTCCCTACCACAGGAGAGCCCTCCGGTCCTCACAGGCTTCAAATCCAAGCTGGAGAGTGGCTAGGAGTTTGTGTGGCTACATTGCCTCAGAGTAGGAACCTATGTTGAACACTTGTCACCCACGTGACTTAAGCTGCTATGACATGACACCACCCTGAATCCAGATCCACTTCTAGAGTCTAGACTATCCTGGGGGCCAGTAACCATTGACTTTCTCCATCCCTAAGGTCCCACCATTATTTCACCACATTCACACACGTGCCTGCAGTGTTGCAATAATGGCTGTCTGGAGGCTAAGACTGACAACCAAAACCCCAGTGTTTAAAACTACATAGCATACCCATCACTCCCTACCCAGCAACAGGCCAACTTGCATAGCAGAGAAGCCACCTAATAGCCAACCATCCACTGCACCTGCATGCACCCATGCCACACAGTTGGCCAGCTCACCAAGCCCACCAAGCATGCATGGGCACGTGTGCGTGCACACACACACACAAGCCTTATTTGATAAATGGTGCTGAGATAACTGGCTAGCTATATGCAGAAAATTGAAACTGGACCTATCCTTACACCATATAAAAAATCAACTCAAGATGGATTAAAGACTTAAATGTACAACCCAAAACTATAAAAATACTATAAAAAAAAAACCTAGGCAATATCATTCAGTACATAGGAATGGGCAAATATTTCATGACAAAGGCACCAAAAGCAATTGTAACAAAAACAAAAATTGACAAACGGGATCTAATTAAACTGAAGAGCTTCTGTGCAGCAAGAGAAACTATCATCGGAGTGAACAGACAACCTACAGAATGGGAGAACACTTTTGCGATCTATCCATCTGACAGAGGTCTAATATCCAGGGCCTACAAGGAACATAAACAAATTTACAAGAAAAAACCCATTAAAAACTGGGCAATGGACATGAACAGATACTTCTCAAAAGAAGATATTTATGTGACCAACAAACATATGAAAAAAAGCTCAACATCACTGATCATTAGAGAAATGCAAACCAAAACCACGATGATACCATCTCATGCCAGTCACAATGGCAATTATTAAAAAGTCAGGAAACAAAACAACAGATGCTGGGAAGGCTGCAGTGAAACAAGAATGCTTTTACATTGTTGGTGCAAATGTAAATTAATTCAACCATTGTGGAAGACAGTGTGGCAATTTCTCAAAGACCTAGAACCAGAAATACCATTTGACTCAGCAATCCCAGTACTGGGTATATGCCCAGAGGAATATAAATCATTCTGTTACAAAGATACATGCACATCCTTGTCCATTGCAGCACTATTCACAATAGCAAAGACATGGAATCAACCCAAATGTCCATCAGTGATAGACTGGATAAAGAAAACGTGATACATATTCACCATGAAATACTATGTAACCATAAAGAGAAATGAGATATTGTCCTTTTCAAGGGACATGGATGGAGCTAGAAGCCATTATTCTCAGCAAACTAGTGCAGGAACAGATAACCAACCACTGTATGTTCTCACTTGTAAGTGGGAGCTGAACAATGACAACACATGGACACAGGGAGAAAAACGACACACCCTGGGGCCTGTTGCAGGGGGTGGGGGGAGGGAGAGTATCAGGAAAAATAGTTAATGCATGCTGGGCTTAATATCTAGGTGATGGATTTATAGGTGCAGCAAACCACCATGGCACATGTTTACCTGTGTAACAAATCTGCACATCCTGCATAGGTACCCTGTAACTTAAAAGAAAAGAAAAAGAAAAAAATTATAACTGGACACAAAGAAAACAAAGTTTAGCACCACAGGAAACCACCAAACCAAAGAGGTAAACAAGTGAGAAAGAAAGGAACAAAAATTCTACAAAATATCTGGAAAACAATTAACAAAATGGCAGTAGTAAGTCAAGTGTTTACCTGTCAATATTAACCTCAAAAATAAATGCATTAAATTATTGAATTAAAAGATATAGAGTGGCTAAATGGGAAAAAACAAACTACATGCTGCCTACAGGACTCAACTCACTGTTAAAGACAAACAGGCTGAAACGATGGGATGAAAATATATTTATTGCAAACAGACATCAGAGGTGAACAGGAGTAACCATACCTACGTCAGATAAAATAGACTTGAAGTCAAAAACTGAAAAGATACAAAGAAGGTCATTATAGAATGATAAAGAGATAAATTCAACAACGGATATATGAAAATTATAAATACATATGCACCAAACATCAGAGCACCTGTGTTAGGCTGTTCTTGCATTGCTATAAAGAAATACCTGAGACTGGGTAATTTATAAGAAAAGAGGCTTATTTGGCTATGGTTCTGTAGGCTATACAGGAAGCATGGTGACATCTGCTTCTGGGGAGGCCTCAGGGAGCTTATATTCATGGTGGAAGGCAAAGTGAGAACAGGTCATCTTACATAGTGGGAGCAGGAGCAAGAGAGAGACAATGAGAGGGAGGTGCTACACACATTTAAATAAAGAGATCTCATGAGAACTCACTCGCTATCACAAGAACAGCACCAAAGGGATGGTGTTAAACCATTCATGAGAAATTCATTTCTATGATCCAATAATCTCCCACCAGGCCCCACCTCCAGCATTGAAGATTATAATTTGACATGAGATTTGGGTGGGGACACAGATCCAAACCGTATGAACCTGCCCCTGACCCCTCCCAAATCTCATGTTCTTCTCACATTTCAAAATACAATAATGACTTCTCAACAGTCCACCAAAGTTTAACTCCCTCCAGCATTACTCAAAAGTCCCAAGACTCATCTGAGACCAGGCTAGTCCCTTTTACCTATGAGCCTGTAAAATCAAAAACAAGTTAGTTACTTTCAAGATACAATGAGGGTATAGGCCTTGGCTAAATACTCCCTTTCAAAAAGAGAGAAATTAGCCAAAAGAAAGGGGCTACAGGCCCCATGCAAGTCTAAAACTCAGCAGGGCAGCCATTAAATCTTAATGCTTCAAAATAATCTCCTTTGACTCCATGTTCCACTTTCAGGGCACACTGATGCATGGAGTGGGCTCTCAATGCCTTGAACATCTCCACCCCTGCAGCATTGCAGGATTCAGCCCCTGTGGCTGCTCTCATTGGCTAGCATTGAGTGCCTGTGGCTTTTCCAGGCACAGGGAGCAAGCTGTCAGTGGATCTACCATTCTGAGGTCTGCAGGATGGTGACCTTCTTCTCATAGGTTTACTAGGCTAGTGCCTCAGTGGGGACTCTGTGTGGGGACGCCAACCTTACATTTACCCCTTTGTACCACCCTGGTAGAGGTTCTCCAGAGGGCTCTGCACCTGCAGCAACTTTCTGACTGGACATCCGGCTTTTCTATACATTCTATGAAATCTAGGTGGAGGCTCCCAAGCCTCAACTCTTGCACTCTGCACACCTACAGGCTTAACAACACATGGAATCTGTCAAGGCTGATGGCTTGCACCCTCTGGAGCTATTGCCTGAGGTACCTGGGCCCCTTTGAGCCATGGCTGGAGCTGGAGTGGCTGGGATAAAGGAAGCAGTGCTCCAAGGCTGTGCAGGGCCACAGGGCCCTGGACCTGGTCAATGAAATCATTCTGTCCTCCTAGGCCTCCAGGATTGTAATGGGAGGGGCTAATGCAAAGTTCTCTGAAAAGCCTTTGAGGTTTTTTCCCTATTGTCTTGGCTATCAGCACTTGCCTGCTTTATAGTTATGCAGATATCTTCAGCCTACTTGAACTCCTTTCCTGAAAATGGGCTTTTATATTCTACAATGTGGCCAGGCTGCAATCTTTCCAACTTTTATGCTCTGCTTCCCCATTAAATATAAGTTCCAACTTTAGATAATTTATTTGCTCATGCATATGAGCATAGCCTCTTCTAAGCAGTCAGGCAACATCTTGACCACCCAGCTGCTTAGAAATTTCTTCTGCCACATGCCCTATATCATCACTCTCAAGTTCAAATTTCCACAGGTCCCTAGTGCAGGGACACAATGCAGCCAGGTTTTTTGCTAAGGCATAAGCACAGTGACCTTTGCTCCAGTTCCCAATAAGTTTCTCATTTTCATCTGAGACCTCCTCAGCCTGGATTTCATTGTCCATATCACTATCAGCATTTTGGTCACAATCATTTAACTAGTCTCTAGGAAATTTTAAACTTTTCTCCATCTTCCTTTTTAGTTATGAGCCCTCCACACTCTCCTGACCTTTGCCTGTTACCCAATTCCAAAGCTGTTTCCACATTTTCAGGTATGTTTATAGCAATACCCAATTCCTGGCACCAATTTTCTATAGTAGGCCATTCTCACATTGCTATAAAGAAATACCTGAAACTGGGTAATTTATAAGAAAAGAGGTTTAATTGACTTATGGTTCTGCAGGCTCTACAGGAAACATGGTGGCATCTGCTTCTGGGGAGTCCTCAGGAAGCTTATATTCATGGCAGAAGGCAAAGTGGGAGTAGGCCTTCTTACAAGGCAGGAACACGAGCAAGAGAGAGCAAACAAGGGGAGAGGTGCTACACATGTTTAAACAACCAGATCTCACAAGAACTCACTCACTGTCATGAGAACAGCACCAAAAGAATGGTGTTAAACTATTCGTGAGAAATTTGCTCCCATGATCCAATCATCGCCCACCAGCCCCCACCTCCAACACGGTGGATTACAATTTGACATGAGATTTGGGTGGGGACACAGACCCAAATCATATCAGCACCCAGATATATAAGGTAAATATTATTAGATCTAAAGGGAGACCTAGATGGCAATAAAATAAAAGTAGGTACATCACCACCCCACTTTCAACAATGGATAGATCATCTAGACAGAATTCAACAAAGAAACATTGGGCTTAAACTACATAATTGACCAAATGGAATGTACAGACATTTACGGAACATTCCATCCAACAGCTGCAGAAAGCACATTGCCCTCAATGGCAAATGGAATTTTCTCTTGGATATATTATATATTAGGCCACAAAACAAGTCTTAACAAATATAGGAAGATAGAAATCATATCAAATATTTTTTGACAATTCTATGAAACTTGAAATCAACAATAAGAAAAACTTTGAAAACATTCCAAATACATGAAAGTTATATGGCATGCTCCTAAATAACTAATGGGTCAATAAAAAAATTAAGAGAATTATAAGGTTTGGCTCTTTGTTCCCACCCAAATTTCATGTCATACTGTAATCCAATCCCTAGTGTTGGAGGAGGGGCCTGGTGAGAGGTGACTAAACCATGGAGGCAGACTTCCACCTTGCTGTTCTTGTGATAGTGAGTTATCATGAGATCTGGTTGTTTAAATGTGTGTAGCACTTCCTTCTTTGCTCTCTCTTTCTCCTTCTCTGACCATGTAAGACATGACTCCTTCCTCTTCACCTTCTGCCATGATTGTAAGTTTCCTGAGGCCTTCCCAGTCATGCTTCCTGTAGAACCCGTGAAACTGTGAGTCAATTAAAACTCTTTTCTTTATAAATTATCCAGTCTCAGGTAGTTCTTTATAGCAATGTGAGAATGGACTAATACAGAAAAATACTTTAAAATTTTGTGAAACTGACAAAAATGAAAACATTATGACAAAACGTATACAACACAAGAAAAACAGCTCTAAGAGGAATGTTCGTAACAATAAATATATCAAAAAAGAGAAATATTTAAAATGATCTAATGATTTACGACAAGGAACTAGAGAAACAAGAACAAACTAAACCCAAAATTGCTAGAAGGAAGGAAATAATAAAGCTCAGTGCAGAAATAAAATTCCAAATAGGATTCAAAAACAATTTTTTCCAAGATTGTGGATTAGAGGCTTTCAGCATGCCTCAGCCACTTGGAAATTGCAAGGCAATGAATAAAGATTAACTCTATGAACTTTAATTCAGAAGGTAAATGGGAATCCACCAGACTCATGAAGGACACCCCAGATCCTGGGGAGAAGAACATGAGTAAACAGCCCCCGTGATGGCATCTGGTTGGTAAGAGTGAAGCCACAGTACATGAGAGGGTGCAGAGAGCCTCCTCCTGTGACTCATCTTTCCATGGGAAATCTGAGCAATCCAGGCCAGAAGGAAATCATTTTGTTCCTCCTAAGCTTTGGAGCCAAGCTAAGGAGAGATTTGGAGGCACTGAGAGGGAAATACACTGGGAAATGCTGCAGGCATTTTCCCAAATCTGGGACCAAGAACAGGATGAGATTTTTCATCTGGATGATTACAAAGTCAGTCATTCCTTGGCATCTTGGCAGTGGGTCCACACAGGCATTTTAGTCTCAGGCCAAAGACTAGAGTACTTGCTCTGGAGCAGGGTAGTGGCTTTCACAGCCAGAATTCTGGAAAGTGCCTCAGCAGTAGGCATTGGAATTGTGCTCTAAGCCATTGCAAGCCTGGGGCAAGAGGACAGTTTCTACACCTACAATTTCTCCTGAGCGATGAGACTTGAAGCCAGGGTCAGCTTGGTGAACCAGTCTGTGTGTGTTATTGTTGGGTGCCCCAGCCTCCTACCTTGAGATCATGGTGCAGTGGGGCCTTCTCTGCTCCACCCCTAGAAAGATCTCCAGGCATTTGAAGTACCTGCTCACATGAACTAGCACTCTGAGCCACCCCACCCTTCCTGTGCATAGATCATAATGCAGTGGGCCGTCTCTCCTCCACATCCAGGCAGACCTCCAGGCATTCAGATCACCCATTTCCCTGGATTAGAAGCCCAAGCCACTCAACCCTCTCTGTGCATAGATTGTGGTGCACTTGGGCCCTATGCACTCCTCAGCCAGGCAGATCACCAGGCATTCTGAACACTCACTCACCTAAATTAGCAGTCTGAGCCATCCTACTCTCCCTGTGTAGAGATTGTGGTTCAGCAGAGCTCTATATGCTCCATGCCCAGGTAGATCTCTAGGCATCTCAAGTACCCACTCTCCTGGATTAGGAGTTTAGAGTATGTTTCCCAGCTCCATACCTAGACACTCCTTGGGGCACTTGGTGGCCACCCACTTGATTCTCATTCAGTGCTGGTACTTGTGCCAGTTATTGGGGAAACTGTAGGTGGGCATGCATAGTCTGGCCCCACCCATCCTGTCCCATACCTCCCCAGTGCTGAGCAGGGAGCTCAGAACACTGTGTACTCCACAGATCAGCCCATTGCTTGAAGCAACAGAGAGTTTCTCCTAGAAACAAGGATAAAGTATATACCCAGTCACATTGGCTGCAGCTGGCTTTTTACCCATAAGAGCCATTTACTGGCTTGTAGGTCAAACAGTGCAGCATAATATAAAGCCTGATGAAACAATTTCTTAGAGCTATAGAAAAAAAAAGACCAGAATATTCTTCCCAACTTCTTCACAGTCACACACTATAGAGGCAGGAGGAAGGGAAAGGAAAAGAAAAGAAAAGAAAACAATAATATTATAGGGAATAAAAGGGAAAGAAAAAATCCTACCCACATGAAAATAATTACAAAAATTAGAACTTCTAGCATCTCCAGTTGAGAAGCAACCAGTACAAGAATTCTGAAACCGTGAAAAATCTGAATGCAGTGACACCACCAAAGGATCACAATAGCTCTCCAGCAATGGTTCCTAACCAAAATGGAAATTCAGAAATTACAAATAAGAAATTCAAAGCATGGATTTAAAAAAAGCTCAGTGGGATCCAAGACAAGGTTGAAAGTCAACACAAAGAAACTTCTAAATCAACCCAGGAAAAGAAAGAAGAAATAAACATCTTAAAAACAAATCAATCAGACTCCTGGATTTGAAAAAGCTCACTTAAGGAATTTCAAAATATAATTGAAAGCTTTATCAATAGACTGGAACAAGTAGAAGAAAGAATTCCAGAGCTTGAAGACTGGTCCTTCAGACTAACTCAAACAGACAAAAATAAAGAAGAGTTAAGAAAACTGAGCAAAATCTTTGAAAAATATGGGATATGTAAAGCAACCAAACCTACAAATTTTTGGCATTCCTGAGAGAGAAGAATAAAAAGAAAATAACCTGGAAAACATATTTGAGAGGATAATTCCAGAAAATTTCCCTAATCTTGCTAAGAGGTAGACATGCAGATACAGGAAATCCAGAGAACACCTGCTTGATACTACGTAAAATGTACATCACCAGACTGTCAAGGTCAATGTGAAAGAAAAAAATCTTAAAGGTAGCTAGAGAAAAAGTCCAGATCACAAACAAAGGGAACCCTGTCAGTCTAACAGCAGATTTCTTAGCAGAAACCTTACCAACCAGGAGAGATTGAGGGCCTATTTTCAGCAGTCTTAAAGAAAAAAAAAATTGCAACTAAGAATTTCATATCCCACCAAACTAAGCTTCAGAAGTGAAGGAGAAATAAAATCTTTTTCAGACAAGCAACCACTAAGTGAATTCATTAGCACTAGACCAGCCTTACAGGAGATCCTTATGGGAGTTCTAAACATGGAAACAAAAGAATGATATCTGCTACCACAGAAACACACCTAAGTACATAGCCTACAGACCCTATAAAGCAATGACACAATAGAAGATACAAAACAGCCAGCTAACAACTTTATAAAAGCATCAACACTTCATGTATCACCATCAATCTTAGATGTAAGAGGTACAGAATTGCAAGTTAGATAAAATTTTTAAAAAGACCTATCCATCTGCTATCTTTAACAGACCCATCTCACAGATAAAAACACCCATAGTCTCAAAATAAAGGTTGGAGAAAGACCTGTCATGCAAATGGAAAACAAAAAAGAGCAGATGTCACTATTCTTATATTAGATAAAACATACTTTAAAATGAAAATGATAAAAGGGACAAAAATGGGCATGAAACAATGATAGTGTTCACTTCAATAAGACTTAATTATCCTAAACATATATGCACCCAACATTGGAGCACCCAGATTCATAAAACATCTACTTCTCAGCCTACAAAAAGACCTAGTCACACAATAATTATGATGTACCTTCAACACCCCCACTGACAATGTTAGACAAGTTATCAAGGCAGAAAACTAACAAAGAAATTCTGGACTTGAATTTGACACTTGGCTGACTGGACCTAATAGACATCTACAGAATACTCCAATCATCAACCACAGAATATGCATTCTTCTCATCTGCACACAGAACATTTGCCAAGATCAACCACATACTTGACCACAAAGCATATCTCAATAAATTAAAAATAATCAAAATCATACCAACACAACGCTCAGACCACTGTGGAATAAAAATAGAAATCATTATCAGCTGGACACAGTGGCTCATGCCTATAATCCCAGCACTTTGGGAGGCCGAAGCGGGCGGATCACCTGAGGTGGGAGTTCGAGACCAGCCTGACCAACGTGGAGAAACCCCATCTCTGCTAAAAATACAAAAAAATTAGCTGGGCGTGGTGGTGCATGCCTGTAATTCCAGCTACTCGGGAGGCTGAGGCAGGAGAATCACTTGAACGCAGGAGGCAGAGGTTGTGGTGAGCTGAGATGATGCCATTGCACTCCAGCCTGGGCAATAAGGGTGAAATTCCATCTCAAGAAAAAAAAAAATGAAATCATTACCAAGAAGATCTCCCAAAACCACACAATTATGTAGACATTAAACAACTGCTCCTGAATGACTTTTGGTTAAACAATGAAATTAAGGCAAAAATCAAATAAATGAAAACAGACACATTATAACAAAATCTCTGGGATGCAGCACAAACAGTGTTAAGAGGAAAGTTTATAGTGCTAAATGCCTACCTCGAAAAGTTAGAAAGGTCTCAAATCAATGATTTATCATCAAACCTAGAGGAACTAGAAAACAAGAACAAACTAACCATAACGCTACTAGGAGAACAGAAATAAATAAAATCAAAGCAGAACTGAATGAAATTCAGACCCCCAAAATCCATACAAAGAACCAATGAAAGAAAAAAATAGGTTATTTGAAAGGATAAACAAGATGGGTACACTGATAGCTAGATTAACAAAGAACAAAAAGAGAGAAGATCCAAATAGGCACAACCGGAAATAACAAGGTGGTATTACAACTGATTTTGCAGAAATACAAAGATCTTCAGCGACTATTATTACCACTTCTGTACATACAAACTAGAATTTCCAGAGGAAATGGATAAATTTCTGGAAATACGCAACCTTCCAAGATTGAATCAGGAAGAACCTGAAACTCTGAAAAGACCAATATCAAGTTGCAAAGTTGAATCAGCATGAAAAAACCTACCAACAAAAACAGGCCCACACCAGTTGGATTCACAGTCGAATTTTACCGGACATACAAAGAAAAGTTGGTACCAATTCTACTGAAACTATTCCAAAAAATTCAAGGAGGAAGGATTCCTCCCTAAGTCATTCTATGGAGCCAGCATCACCCTGATACCAAAACCTGGCAAAAACACAATGAATAAAGAAAATAGAGGCTAAGGTGGGAGGATTGCTTGAGCCCAGGAGTTTGAGACCAGCCTGAGCAACACAGGGAGACTCTGTCTCTACACGTACTTAAAAAATTAACCATGCATGGTGGCACATGCTTGTGGTTGCAACTACTTGGAAGGCTGAGGTGAGAGGATCGCTTGAGTCTGAGAGGTAGGGACTTCAGTGAGCTATAATTGCACCACTGTACTTCAGGCTGGGTGATAGAATGAGACCCTGTCTCAGAAAAAAAGGAAGAAAACTTCAGGCCAATATCCCCAATGAATATAGATGCAAAAATCTTCAACAAAATACTAGCAAGCGGAATCCAGCAATATGTCAAAAAGCAAGTTCACCATGATCAATTAAGCTTCATTCCTGGGATGCAAGGCTGGTTCAATGTGTGCAAATCAGTATGATTCACCACATAAACATAATCGTAAACAAAAACCATATGATCATCTCAATAGATACAGAATAAAGCCTTCAGTACAACATTCTTTCATGTTAAAAACCCTCATTAAACTAGTCATAAAGAAACAGGCTGGGCGCAGTGGCTCACACCTGTACTCCTACCATTTGGGGAGGCTGAGGCAGGCAGATCACTTGAGGTCAGGAGTTTGAGGCCAGCCTGGCCAACATGGTGAAACCTCGTCTGTACTAAAAATACAAAAATTAGCCAGGTGTGGTGGTACATGCTGTAATTCCAGCTACTTGGGAGGCTGAGAGAGGAGAATTGCTTGAACCTGGGAGGGAGACATGGTAGTAAGCTGAGATCATGTCACCGCACTCCAGCCTGGGTGACAGAGCGAGACTCCATCTCAAAAAAAAAAAAGGAACATACTTCAAAATAATAAGAGCCATCTATGACAAACCAGAGTCAATATCATATGGAATAGGCAAAAGCTAGAAGTATTGCCCTTGAGAACTGCAATAAGACAAAGTGCCAACTCCCACCACTTCTATTCAACATAGTGCTGGAAGTCCTCACCAGAGCTATCAGGTAAGAGAAAGAGATTAAAAGCATCCAAATAGAAATAGAAGAAACCAAACTGTCTCCCTTCACTGAGGATATTATTCTATACTTAGAAAACCCCAAAGACTCTGCCTAAAGGCTCACGGAACTGATAAAAGACCTCAGTAAAGTTTCAGGATCCAAAATCAATGTACAAAAATCAGTGGCATTTCCATACATTAATAGCGTTCAAGGTGAGAGCCAAATCAAGAACACAATCTTGTTTACAACTGCAGAAGAAAATAAAATACCTAGGAATACAGGTAACAAAGGAGGTAAAAAACTCTACAAATAAAACTGCCAAACACTGCTGAAAGAAATCATAGCTAACATAAACAAATAGAAAAACATTCCATGCTTATGGATTGGAAGAATCAACATTGTTTAAGTGGCCATACTGCCCAAAGCAATCTACAAATTCAACACTATCCTTATCAAGCTCCCAATGTCATTTTTTATAGAATTAGGGAAAAGCATTAAAATTCATATGAAACCAAAAGAAAGCCTGAATAGCCAAAATAATCCTGAGCTAAAAGAACAAAGCTGGAGGCATCTCACTGCCTGACTTCAAAATATATTGTTTAAGAGACAAGAGCCAAGATGGCTGACTAAATGCAGCCAGGAAGCGCTTCTCCCACTTAGAGACCAGATCATTAATAAGACTGGCACAATCTGAATAATCTTTGGAAGGAAGACATTGACAGTGTATGGAGTGAGGATGCAGACTGTGAGCTGAAGCAGGAGGAAGCTGGGAACCCTGCACAAGGGTGCTGAGCACCAGGACTCATTCCTGGCTCCAAGTAACTCCTAGGGAAGGGATGAGTTAAATAGGTGTGGAATGGCCCACTCTCACCATGGACCTCCTGAACCCTAGCTGCAGGACCCCCAACAACCCCCACAGACCTTGAGCTGGCAGGGAGAGTTTCTCGGAGAGTTGGCAGGGACAGAACTCCAGCCTGTGTGGAGCCCAGAGAGTTTGGCATGGAAATAGCTGCAGTGGAGCACAGCCAAGGATGCCTATCCCCCAAGGCTCACCATGCTTCTGTAGGTGGCTTGGCCTTTGTTGACTGTCAGACCTGGACATAACAGGGCTGTCCTGCCAGTGAGAGGGGCCGGTCTGATCTGAGCACCCTGCTGTCTGAGAGTCTTTCCCAGGATCCTTGCCTGGCTGCATCCACTTGCACCAGGGCCAGAGATAACCAACTGAGGCACTTCCCATCAGCTACTACCATAGCTCCTTCACGGGTAGACCATGCCTAAGTATCATGGAACTTCTGCAGATGGGCCACTGTGGGCACACACCCACCCATAGCCTCCCCCTATGTCTTTGCCAGCACACACTCATGCATGGCTTTCCATCACCGTTCTGCTGACATGTATGAATCCATGGACCTTACAGTCCTGCCCAACCTGGTGCACATGCAGACCCCACCATACTGCTACCACTGGCACACACACCTGTGCACATGCAAACCCCATCATGTTAGTGCCTCATCAGCAGGCATGCATGCCCAGACCTCACAACACTGCCACCATGATGCTGCTGGCATGCACATGTGCAAGGACACACCACACTGCCAAAGCCCTGTCAAAGTACTTTTGCCAGCCCTCCACATCTGAGTGTTGTTGCCAGCATACTGGGAACACCTCAGCCCTCCCAACACTACAGGTACTCAACCTCAAGGGGCCAAGAACAAAGCCATGGGCCTGGTCCCAGGCCCTCAGGGTTACACCACATAGCCCAGGAGTGCTGAGCTGAAACTTGGCCCCCTGAAATCATCCAGAAACTAAACCAGTTTACTGAAGCCAGCTTATGCCATAGTCAAACTTCAAGGGCATCCAAGAATATAAAACAAAAAATCCCCATCCAAAGGACAGCAACTTCAAAGATAAAAGGAACATCAGCCACACAGATGAGAAAGAATGAGTGAAGAACTCTGGCAACTCAAGAAGCTAGAGGGTTTTCCCACTTCCAAATGACTGCATTAGCTCCCCAGCAATGGTTCTAAAACATACTGAAATGACTAGAATGACAGACACAGAATTCAGAATCTGGATGAAGATCAGAATCTGGATGAGATTCAGGAGAAAGTTGAAACCCAATTCAAGGAATCTAAGGAAACCAGTGAAACAATACAAGAGCTGAAAGACTAAATAGCCAGTTTAAGGAAGAACCAAACTGACCTGATAGAGATGAAAAACTCACTACATGAATCTCATAATATAATTGGAGGTATTAACAGCATAATATACCAAACTGAGGAAAGAATCTCAGAGCTTGAAGACTGGTTTTTTGAATCAATTCAGTCACACAAAAGAACAAAACAGTAAAAAGGATGAACAAAACCTTCAAGACTTACTGGATTATTTAAGGAGACCAACCATATGACTCATTGGCATCCCTGAAAAAGAGAGAGAGAAAACAAACAATTTGGAAAACATATTTGGGTATACTGTCACAGAAAATTTTCCCAACCTCACTAGTGAACTTGACATTCAAATTCAGGAAATTCAGAGGACTCCTGTGAGATATTACACAAGGTTACCATTCCAAAGATACACAGTCATCAAATGCTCCAAGGTCAATGTGGAAGAAAAATATTAAAGGCAGCTAGAGAGAAGGGGCAGGTCATCCACAAAGGGAACCAAATAAACATAAGTAGAAACAGCAAAGGGGATATTTCCATGGACTCCACAGAAATAATTAAAAAAAAAAACCCTCAGAGATGATTACAAATACCTCTATGCACACAAACTTGAAAACCTAGAAGAAATGGATAATCCCTGGAAACATATATTCTCCAAAGGTCGAACCAGGAATAAACTTAAACCCTGAGTAGACCAATAATGAGTTCTGAAACTGAATGAGTAATTAAAACCTATGAACCAGAAAAAGCCCTGGAACAGACTCACAGCCAAATTCTGCCACATGTATAAAGAAGATCTGGTGCTAATCCTACTGAAACTATTCCAAAATATTGAGAAGGAGGGACTCCTTCCTAACTCATTCTATGAGGCCAGCATCATTCTGATATCAAGACTTGGCAGAGACATAACATAAAAAGAAAACTTCAGGGCAAATATACCTGATGAGCATAGATGCAAAAATTCTCAACCAAACACTAGCAAACTGAATCCAGCAGTACATCAAAAAGCTAATCCACCACAATAAAGTAGGCTTTATTCCTGGGATGCAAGATTGATTCAACATACACAAATCAATAAATGTGATTCATAAACAGCTAAAAACGAAAATCATCTCAATAGATGCAGAAAAGCTTTCAATAAAATTTAATGTCTCTTCATGTTAAAAACTCTCAACAGACTAGGCATCAAAGGAACACACCTCAAAATAATAAGAGCCATCTATGACAAATCCAGAGTCAACATCATACTCAGTGGGCAAAAGCTGGAAGCATTTCCCTTGAGAACCAGAACAAGACAAGGATGCCCACTCTCACCATTTCTGTTCAACAATAGTACTGGAAATCCTAGCAAGAACCATCAGGCAAGAGAAAGAAACAAAATGCATCCAAATATGAAGACAGGAAGTCAAACTATCTCTTTTCACAGGTGATATGATTCCATACCAAGGAAATCTTACTGTCTCTGCCCCAAAGCTCCTACATCTAACAAACAACTTCAGCAAAGTTTCATGATATAAAATGAATGTAAAAAAAAAATCAGTAAGCCTCCAAAAACAATTGCCACAAAAACAAAAAATTGACATTAGTGGGACCTAAGTAAACTAAAGAGCTTCTGCAAAGCAACAGAAACTATCAGCAGAGTAAACAGACAGCTTACAGAAAGAAGAAAATATTTGCAAACTGTACATCTGACAAAGGTCTGATATCCAGAATCTGTAAGTAACTTAAAAGTTCAGCAAGCAAAAAACAACCCCATGAAAAAATGGGCAAAGTCAGGATGTGGGCCACGTGTTTAAGCAATTCATCAAGTTAACTGAGGGCAAGGCAGAGGTGCAGTCCATCATTGGCCTGCGGTGCTTCTTCGCAATGCACATGAATGAGGCCTTCGGTGCCTCACAGTTCTCTGCTGTACTGGTGGAGCCCCTACCAATGAGCCTGCCTGGTGCTTGCCTGAGTTCCCAGGAGCTGTCTCGTGCCCTGGTGATGGCCCCTGAGGCTGGAGTCCACATGGCCAGCCCAGCCTAGCTTTGTTCTCTGTCCTGTAACCCCATCCCCCCTCCCCTGATGGCCTGACTCCCACTCCCTTCTGGCCCCATCCCCCAGTTCCTCACGATATGGTATTTACTTCTGTGGATTTAAAAAAAAACTTCACCAGTTCAAAAAAAATGAGCAAAGGACATGAATAGACACCTCAAAAGAAGACATACATGTAGCCAACAGGCATATGAAAAAATGCTTCACACATCTAATCATTAGAGAAATGCAAATTAAAACCACAATGAGATATCATCTCAAACAGTCAGAATGGCTGTCATTAAAAAGTCAAAAAATAACAGATGCTGGCAAGGTTATGAAGAAAAGGGAATGCTTATACACTATTGGTGGGAATATAAATTACTTCAGCGATTTATTAGTTAACAATAAATAATCTTATTTATTTTATAATAATCTTATTTATTTAAATAAATTATTTTATTAAAAGCTTTTTAAATTTTTATTGAAAGCCATTGTGGAAAGCAGTTTGGAGACTTATTAAAGAACTTAAAACAGAACTACTATTTAACCTAGCAATCCCGTTAGTGGGTATATTGAGGAATATAAATTGTTCCACCAAAAAGACACATGCATTTGTATGTTATTGCAACATTATTCACTGCGAAACAAAAAATCAACCTAGATGGCCATCAACTGTGGATTGGATAAAGAAAATGTGATACATATACACTGTGAACTACTCTGCAGCCATAAAAACAAATGAAATCGTGTTCTTTGTAGCAACATGGATGGAGCTGGGGGCCATTATCCTAAGCGAATTAATGCAGGAACAGAAAACCATTATACAATTGGAGGTATAATAGTGAATGTCATGGACATAAAAATGAGAACAATAGACACTAGGCACTGCTTCAAGGTGGAGGGTAGGAGGAGAGTCAGGGTCCAAAAACTGCCTATTAGGTACTATGCTCATCACTGGATGATGAAAAAGTCTGTACACCCTATTCCTGCGACACACAATTTACCTATGTAACAAACATGCACATGTACTCTCTGAACCTAAAATAAAATTTGAAAGAAAATATAAATTTAAAAATTAATAATTAAATAAAATTATACTCCATGAAAAACAACAACCAAAACAAAATATTGCAAGTCTACATTTACCAAATCAGCATGATATTGGTATAAACATAGACACATAGACTAATGAACAGAATAAGGACGCCAGAAATAAAGCCACATACTTACATCCAACTTATCTTTGACAAAGTTGACAAAAACTTACATTCGAGAAAGGGCACCCTCTTCAACAAACGGTTCTGGGGAAATTGGATAGCCACATGCAGAAAAATAAAACTTGACCCCATCTCTCATCATATACAAAAATCAACTCTATGTGGATTAAAGTCTTGAATGTAAGACCTGAAACTCTAAACATACTAGAAGAAAACCTAGGGAAAACTCTCCTGGAGTAAAAATTATATGACTAAGCCCTTAAAAGCATAGGCACCAAAAACAAAAATAGACAAATGGGACTTAATTAAACTAAAAAGCTTTTGTACATCAAAAGAAATAATTAACAGAGTGAACAGACAACATGCAGAGTGGGAGAAAATATTTGGAAACTACGAATCTGTCAGGAGACTGACATCCAAAATATACAAGGAATTTAAACAATTCAACAGGAAATAAAACAAATAATCCTCTTTAAAAGTGGGCAAAGGACGTGAGTAAACATTTCTCAAGAGAGATGTACAGCAACTATGAAAAACAGTACAGAGATTACTCAACAAACTAAAAATAGAGTTACCACTTGATCCAATAATCACACTACTGGGCCTCTACCCAAAGGAAATTACATTGATATATCAAAGGGATATCTGCACCAGCATGTTTATTTCAGCACTATTCACAGTAGCAAAGATATGGAATCAACCTAAATGTCCATCAATAAGTGAATAAATAATAGACATGTGGTATATATACACAATGGAATACAATTTGTCCATAAAACAGAATGAAATAATGTCATTTGCCACAACATGAATGGAACTGGTGGTCATTATCTTAAGTAAAATAAGCCTGGCATGAAAAGACAAATATCACATGTTCTCACTTATATGTTGGAGCTAAAAATTTGATGACATGGAAGTAGAGAGTGAAAAGATAGATAACAGAGACTGAGAAGGGTGAGTGAGGGGAAGAAGAGAGGATGAACAGAAGTAGATTAAAGGGTACAAACATACAATAAGATGAAATAAGTTAAATATTTGATAGCATAGTAGGGTGACTATACTTAACAAAAATGTATTGTACGTGGGTGCTGGATACCCTAAATGCCCTGGTTTGATCACTGCACATTATCTACATGTAACAAAATTTCACATGTATTCCATAAATTTTTACAAATAATTAATTAATTAAACCTTACTAAAAATTTGAAAAAGAAAAAAGAATAAACAGGCTGGGCTTGGTGGCTCATGCCTGTAATCTGAGCACTTTGGGAGGTCAAGGCAGGTTCATTGCTTGAGACCAGAAGTTTAACACCAGCCTGGGCAACAGAGCAAGATGCCATCTCTACAAAAAATTAAAAAATAAAATTTAGCCAGGTGTGGTGGCATGCACCTGAGCTACTCAGGTCATAGGTCATGGTCTTGCTCTGTCACCCAGGCTGGAGTCCAGTGGGGCAATCATAACTCACTGCAGTCTCAAACTCCTGGGCTCAAGTGATCCTCTAGCATCAACCTCCCAAGTAGCTGGGACTACATCTGGCTTTTTTTTTTCTTTTTCTTTTTTTAGAGACAGTCTTGCTGTGTCACCCAGGCTGGTCTCAAACTCCTAGTCTCAGATGAGCCTCCTGCCTTGGCCTCCCAAAGGACTAGAATTACTGGCATGGGCCACCATGCCTGGCCTGTGTTTGTTTCTTAATTTTGTTCTGTTTTGTTTTTGCTTTGAGTTTACTTATGTGTAATATTATTTTTATTCTTCAAAGTATTTCATATACATAAAGTCAAATATTGCTGTAAGTTTCTGAAGAAATGACATTTCTCTCATCTTCCTTTTCTACTTCTGAATCCTGTTCCCTAGTAGCAATTGCTTTCAACTCTTTTATTTTTTTCCTATGGTATTCTTCAGTAAACAAACTTATGCTGCCATTTCTGGATTCTTTTTTAGTTTTAGATATTATCCATTTATTTATTATTGGAGAATGTAAGGCTACATTTCTGTCATGTATCTCCTTTACCAAAAATATATATGTTCTAATTTCCCCTCCACCTCTTTCCTATATAGTTTTTTTCACAGTTTTTGGATGGGTCAATATTCAGTGTTTATATTATTATAGCCATTGAACCATGTTGCATATGACAATTTTTTTCTTGCTTATATAACCTTTCTTATTTTTTTTGGTAAGAATTCCTGTTTGGTAGTTTTCATAGTTATTTGTATGCCTATCAATTAGTTCTGCCTGAACTCTCCAGAAGCACTATAAAATCAATCTTACATTTTTTTAAATAATGTCAAATGAATTAGGCAAACTGTCAATTCTATTTTTTTTTTTCCTGAAAAGCTATCCCTTCCAGATCCCTTGGTCCTTTTGCTCCAGTCTGGATGGGTTTTTCTCTCAGTCTGTTGCCTGTTATCCTGCAGCTTCCTCACATCCTCGCACTTCACTAAACCATCATTCCAGGAATGCTGTGTAGCTTTCTTCTATACTAGATCCCTTATTTCTTTTACTTTTTCTTTTCCATTTTTTGACACCCCATTCTTTATTTATTTACTGTGTGCACCATCTCTTCTAGTAGGTTCCTAAGAAAGAAGTCATAGAGGTAATGTTTTGACCTTACATATCTGGAAATATGTTTATTTCATCTTTATTTTTTATTGATAATTTCATGTTGAATTCTGGGTTACAGATCTTTTTTTCCCCTTAGTTTAGAAGGTATTGCTCTACTGTCATCTAACTTTTTATGTTGTTTTGAATAGCCTGATATTTTGTTTCTCAATCATTTATCATGTCGTTGTGTTTATTCTGCTGCATGAAGTGAGAGATGGGGTCTAGGGGAACTCTTTGATGTGGTTTGGCTCTGTGTCCCCACCCAAATCTCATCTCGAATTGTAAACCCCATGTGTTCTTTTTGCTTAGGATTGTCTTGGCAATGCAGGCTCTTTTTTGGTTCCATATGAACTTTAAAGTAGTTTTTTCCAATTCTGTGAAGAAAATCATCGTTAGCTTGATGGGGATGGCATTGAATCTATAAATTACCTTGGGCAGTATGGCCATTTTTCGCGATATTGATTCTTCCTATCCATGAGCATGGAATGTTCTTCCATTTGTTTGTGTCCTCTTTTATTTCATTGAGCAATGGTTTGTAGTTCTTCTTGAGATCCTTCACATCCCTTGTAAGTTGGATTCCTAGGTATTTTATTCTCTTTGAAGCAATTGTGAATGAGAGTTCACTCATGTTTTGTCTCTCTGTTTGTCTGTTATTGGTGTATAGGAATGCTTGTGATTTTTGCACATTGATTTTGTATCCTGAGACTTTGGTGAAGTTGCTTATCAGCTTAAGGAGGTTTTGGGCTGAGACGATGGGATTTTCTAAATATAGAATCATGTCATCTGCAAACAGGGTAAAGAGGCCCAATTTTCATATGCAATTCTATAACAGTACAAAGTAACATTTGCTAGTATAAAAATGCTAGACTGGGCAGGGTGTGGTGGCTCACGCCTGTAATCTCAGCACTTTGGGAAGCCGAGGCAGGTGGATCACCTGAGGTCAGGAGTTCAAGACCAGCCTGAACAAAATGGTGAAACCCCATCTCTACTAATAATACCAAAAATTAGCTGGGCATGGTGGTAGGTGCCTGTAATCCCAGCTACTCGCGAGGCTGAAGCAGGAGAATCCCTTGAACCCGGGAGGCAAAAGTTGCAGTGAGCCAAGATTGCACCATTGCATTCCAGCCTGGACAACAAGAGTGAAACTCTGTCTCAAAAAAAAAAAAAAAAAGTGCTAGATTGGAATTGAATTAATGAAAATCAAATCAACACATTGAGAATTTACCATGGCAGTAGTTGGCATCAAGGGGATATAAAATAAACATATGATATGGTCTGTCTTTCAAGGAGCTTGCCAACTTCTTGGGATGATAAAATGTACCCACTGTTCATGTAATAGAGTGAAAGCCTTCATCAGAAGCGTAAAAAATATTAGACATGGACTTAAACAGAAAATCAGATGATTTAATGAAGTTAAATAGATAATATATGTGCTTATGAATGAGCATGTACGAGTCAAGGTATGAATACAAGTTTAAACCTATAATGGTTTGGTAAATAAAATACATTTGCAACACTAACAATTTCCTACCTATTTTGTTCATTTCATCTTGTGTGTGTGTGTGTGTGTGTGTGTGTGTGTAAAGGAGTGATTGGAGGTATAGCAATAATCATTTCCAAAGAAATGTTAGTAACTTGAGTATTTGCAGTCATTTTAGAGACAGGTATTGTGGACTTAGAATGGGTTTCTCTTCACATAAATTTTTTGAGTATATTTCAACTACATGATTTGAAGTGGAGTTCAGCCCCTGTGTCTGGCAAAGCTAGACTTAATTGGATTAGCAAATGCAATTCTAGAATTTTAAATAGCAAATTTGTGCACATTCTTGGCATTCTAAATTCATTGGAGGCAATCTGGAATGCTTAAAAGTGTCCAGAGGGTCCAGACTAACCAATCTACCCACTCAGGCAAACATTTTGACCTAAGAGGAGACTGCATTATAATTTAAAAATGTTTTGTAACTTCTCAGTTTAGCTCTATAGTTAGGCTCATAAGCCTAAGCACATCAGAAACTATACCTCTTATTATTTTGTTCCCATTTACCATTTTCCCCATGTGATAAATGGATGCCGAATATAATTTTCATTTTCAGACACTTTGGTTCTCATTCAAATTTCCTCTTCAGTGAAGTCAAAGAGTGAAAATATCTCATTCTCCCTCCTACCTTCATCCCTAGAATCCTGGGAGTTTAACTGGCTTGCATTTATGAAATTTTATTCTGGTGATCACCTTCTGATTCTTCCTCAATGTTTAATTCAAGTCCACTATTCTGCCACGAAACTTTTCCCAATTATTGTTGTCTATATTTGACATCACATCATCTGAATTTGTATTTTACCTACAAATTCAGACACTTTAGCTTGTATTTTTTCTCTAATAATATGACATGTATTTGATGTGTTCAGTCCCCCTAGATTATGAAAAACAGTTTTTGAAGATGGCATATTACATAGAGAATATAATTTGGCTGGTAATTCAATTCTTCATTAGATATAAAAATTAGATGAATTAGTTTTATTGCAAATGATTGTACCAGTTGAACTGCATTAGGAGTAATCTTAGGTAAAAATACCTGACTTCAAAACATATATGTTGCTCTAAAAAATACATGCTGTGACAGATTTTTGAAAGTAAAAAATATTTACATCCTGTAAGTTAATTTTGCATCTCAGAAAAATATTGCCATTCCAGAATTCTTGCCATTTGTGAATAAAATGTCTTCAGTTGAAGTATGTGTTTGGTGAGTGAAGTTTTTCTAAAGGAGAATGAACATCAAGATTTCAGCCTAATCTTTGGTCATTCTTTGCACATGTAGTCCTCTTATATCCTAACTTGACTTTGAGGTGGTGCCTGGATCTAAGCAAAGACTAATAACACCTGTATCATTTTGTCTTTCCATTCAGTCTCAGTTTTCTATATTATTCTTGGTTTGAAGCCTCATTTTTCTACACTTTTGATGAAAAAAGCAATGAAGAAAGAAAGGAAGGGAGGGAGAGAGGGAGAGAATAATTCATCTCAAGTCACGTTTTGTGATGTTGAGGCTTTCTTGAAGATGGTTATAGAGAGCGGGTTATAGCTTAGAGCTTGGAGCCTTTTCTGCCTTTCTTTCCTCCTTCGTTTTCCTGGAGTCACCAATACATTTTTCCTCTTCTCTTATGTGAAGTACATTTATTCATATCTAGGACCTAGAGGCTCAGCCTCTCCTCTGAAATGGGCTTTAGAAATCTTATCTTCAATAAAGGTGAGCCCTCTCCTTACAAGTGAATTTCATATTAGTAGCCAATAAATTTTTTTTTTCAGATTTCTTCTTCTTCCCAGTTCCTTAGCAGTAACTGGGACACTTGACCTTATAAATTTTATATTGAAGTAGAAGACCCTTGGTCCTTGATTCCATGAGTATTTGTAGCCATGTGTTTGAAATATCATGTACTATTACCATATTAGCTAACACTAAATAAATGTTTACTTTGGCTATGCACAGATCTATCTATATTCCCCACAAAAACCCTATAATGTCATTATATTCATTTATTGGGGCTTCTGTTAAAAATTACCACAAACTGGGTGGTTTAAAACAACAAAAATATATTTTCTCACAGTTCTGGAGGCCAGAGATCAGAAATTGAGGTATTCTAAGGGCAATGTTATCTCTAAAGGCTCTAGGAGAGGATTTTTCCTTTCCTCTTCCAGCTTCTGGTGGCTCCAAGTATTCGTTGGCTTGTGACTAAATAAGTCCAATCTCTTCCTTTGTCTTCACATGGCCTCATTCTCTGTTTCTTCCCGTGCAGCTCAAACCTGTGCATCTTTCAGAAGGCCACTTGTCATTGGACTTAGGACCCACCAGAAAACCCAGAATGATCACTTCTCAAAATTATACCTGCAAAGACTTTTTTTTCCAAATAAGGTCACATTCACAGGTTTTGGGGGTTAGGACATGGACAAATGGGGTCCACCATTCAACCCCCTATAGTAAGCTTATTTTATGGCTGAAGAAACCAAGATCTAGAAAATTTCCATAACTTGGCCAAGATTAGAAGGGCAGAATTTGAATCTGGATTAATCTCCCATCAAAATGCATGTCATTTCTATCACACTGTCTCTTATGTGACACTCTCTGGATTGCATGTATATCTTGAGTAGAGTTGGACATTTGTAAACATGATAAACCAGCCCTCACCAGGAGAGATGCCTATGGACTCTTCTTGGGAATATGCCTGAAGTACAGTTATCTCAGTTATCCAGTGTTAAAATGCTGATAAAGAATGGCAGCCTCTCAGCAAACCAACTCACTGCTGTAAACAGCATTTACATCATTCCCTTTCACATCAGAAAAAGAGGCAGATGGTTTAACTCATGCATTTGGGTTATCAGCAGGACAGAAATTTCCACAGATAAATGTAAACAGTGCTTTTTTTAAAACATAATTTTTATGGCATATTTTAATCTGAGTAGTTGTTTATCACTAAAATTCAGAAGACACTCTTAACTTGGTACACATGACATGTTGACCTAGACCCAGATGTCAGCACACAACCTATCTGAGTATTTTTATTTTAGCCTCAGCTGCCATTTTCCCTGACCTCTCTAATGGGGTTATTTCATAATAACAGATATTTTGTTTCATTTATTGTTCCAAGAATGGCAAAACTTCATCTTTTGTTTTTGTATTCTGGGTTTATTTTTTCCTCTTCAGTTCATTTCAGTTCTTTACCTCAGCAGCTGCACCAAATTGCATTGTAACAAAAAATGTCAGGACTTTTTTAAAAGATGAAAATTAATTCAGTGATGTATGCTTTTGACTGATATTACTTTAGTTCAATTTTATAGCTAGGGAAGTGGGTTCAGAGGCAAATGACTTCATAAGTTAAAAGGCAAATTCTCAGAGATTTCCTGGCCATTGCTCTAAGGACCACTGTTGACTCTCTCTTGTTGAATATAACCCATATAAAAATAGACTCTAAGCTTTTTTTTTTTGGGGGGGGGATGGAGTTCCCCTCTGTCATCCAGGCTGGAGTGCAATGGCACAATCTCAGCTCACTGCAACCTCTGTCTCCCAGGTTCAGGTGATTCTCCTGCCTCACCCTCCCAAGTAGCTGGGATTACAGGTGCCTGCTCCCATGCCCAGCTAATTTTTGTATTTTTAGTAGAGACGGAGTTTCGTCTTGTTGGCCAGGTTGGTCTTGAACTCCTGACCTTAGGTGATCTGCCTGCCTTGGTCTCCCAAAGGGGCTAGGATTACAGGTGTGATAGTTAGTCTTTTTTATTCTTGCAATTGTCACATCCCCTAGCATCTGCTTAGCATTAAAGCAATTGCTCTGAGTATATTAAGTTGTTTAATAATTACTTTCTTCATAATTTTGTTTTTTTAGAGTCTTTATGTTGATTATAGGCTAAGAATCTTTGCTTTCAATCCCTTATCTCCCAAGATGCCTGGATTGTTGTTCTATTCACACTGGCACACAGTATGTCTACTAATAATAGTGTCCAGAAAGGGAAGTCCATGCTTTTCAGGCACAGGAAGCAAAGGTTGCTCATTTCCACTACATTAAGCTACCATTACCACAGCACTGTCTGGTTTTAAAGATCATGGACTCCAAACTCAGGCCACCTGTTTTCAATCCCAACTCTGCTTTTTGGTCAAATTACTTAGCCTATCTGTCCCTCTGTTTTCCAACCTATAAAATGGAGATAATAATACTATTATATCATGGAATTGGTGATGGTTAAGTGAGTTAATACTAGAATGAGAACAGTAACTTGCATATAGTGATAACTAAATATGTACTTATTAAATAGGTAATTTTTTCCAGGATTACTCCTATTGCCATGTGTTGTCTGTGTGCACCGGTCTTGTCCCCTACCAATTGACTTTCCAATGAAACCTGAGTGACCCTTCTAAAGTACAAATAGGTTATTTTACTTCTCTGCTTAAAAACTAATAGTGGGGGGATTTCAGCTTCCAGCATTTATGAATTAAATGGTGCCCAACTAGACTTCTTGCATAAACATCTCAAGCAACTGACAGTTTTAAGCCTGCGATCTTTGAAAGGAGGGAAACTCATGAAGTGGGGTCCACAATTGCCAGTTCTCTGCCTGAGAACAATTTTCTGATTGCAGAACAGAAAGCTGGAGTCAAGCAGCGTACAGCGGTGCCACTGAGCATAGGGGCAGAGATCAGAGTTCTGGGTAGCTGAAGCAGCAGGAATATAATAGGCAGAACGTCATAGAAGAAGGCAGTGTCTCAGAAATTTGTGTGATGGAACACTTCAAGTTCATGACTGAGAGGGGGTTGTATAGGCTCAGGGCAAATAACCCAAGGCTTAACAGCTAGCAACTGCTCTAGGGCTGAAAGGTGTACAAAGATATTGGAGGTTAAGCAGTACCTGCAGATACTGGAGTTCCAGCCTTGCCAGAGTGGAGAAATGTCCTTCAAGCCTCTTTAAAACCTCTGGAATCCACCTGAGATGGCAGAAAGACCATGTCTTAAGAGTAAAGACCATGCCCTAGAGAAAGACTTAATGTAGGATTATCTGAAGAAAGCCTAAAACCAAGCTCTACCAAGACCCATAGAGAGACAGTTTGGAGGCTGAGTCTTACCAACTTAGAGGGGCTTGCAAAATACCTTGGGTTTTTACAGTTCCTAACTGTATTAGTTTGTTTTCACGCTGCTTATAAAGACATACCCAAGACTGGGTAATCTGTAAAGAGGTTTCATGGACTTACAGTTCCACATGACTGGGGAGGCCTCACAATCATGACAGAAGGCAAAGGAGAAGCAAAGGCATGTCTTACATGGTGGCAGGCAAGAGAGCTTGTTCAGGAGAATTCCCAGTTATAAAACCATCAGATTTCTTTTTTTTTTTTTTTTTTTTTAGACGGAATCTCGCTCTGTCACCCAGGCTGGAGCGCAGTAGCGCAATCTGGGCTCACTGCAAGCTCTGCCTCCCGGGTTCACGCCATTCTCCTGCCTCAGCCTCCCGAGTAGCTGGGACTACAGGCGCCCGCCAACACGCCTGGCTAATTTTTTGTATTTTTAGTAGAGACGGGGTTTCACCATGTTATATTTGGATTAAGGATGCTCCTCCTATACATACTCAAGAAAAGAAAAAAGTCAGTAACTGTAAAACTGGAATTCATTTTCTGTAAGATAATTCAATGAGAAATGATAGTCTTTTCAATATACGGTGCTAAAACAATTGGAATCTGATCTCCGTATGTAAAACAATTAACTTCAACCCTTACTTTACACCATATACAAAAATCAAATTTAAGTGGATTATAGATCTAAATGCAAAGATTATGACTATAAAGCTTCTATAAGCAAAAATAGGGAAAAAAATCCATAACCAGAAAAGAAAATATTGATAAATTGGGCTTCTACAAAAATTAAAATAATCACTTTAGATATAAAATAAAAGGGCAGGCTATGTACTAGAAGAAAATATTTACCACAATATAACTGACAAAGTGCTTGAATCAACAATATATAAAGAACTCTTTCACAATTAATGGCAAACAATGTAAACAAATTTTACAAAAGGCAAAATACAAATGGCCAATAATCATGTAAAAGTGATGTTCAGCATCACTGATCATCACAAAAGGAAAAATTAAGATCACAATGAAATACCACTTCACGCCTACTGGAATGACTAAAATTAAAATGACCAGTAATATAAAATGTTGACAAGAATGTGGAGAAACAGGAACTCGCATACATTTACAGTAAGGTGTAAAATAGAGTGACCACGTTTAAAAAACAGTTTGCCAGTTTCTTATGACGTTAAACCTACTTATCATGTTACCCAGTGATTCTGCTCTTAGGTATTTACTCCAGAGAACTAACAACTTATGTTTATAAAAAAGGCTGGTACATGAATGCTCATGGGAGCTTTATTTATAGCAGCTAAAATCAACCCAAATAAGGGTGGGTTCTAGTAAATTAATGATTGGATAAACAAATTAGAGTATATCATAAAATCAAATCCTACTCAGCAATAAAAAGGAATGAGCTACTGAGATACATAACAGCATGGAGGAATCACATAGACATTATACTTAGAAAAGTCTATTTATATTAAATTCTAGAACAAGTAAAACCAATCTATAGTGATAGGAAGTGGAGCAATTTCTACCTGTATTGGGGGTGCTGGGGAGGGAGGGGAGATGACTGCAAAGGGGCACTAACAGACTTCATCAGGAGATGGAAATGTTCCATACTTTCATTGGGCTGCAGGTTACATATGGAAACATTTTTCAAAATTCATTTGACCTTAAGAGTGTGCATTATTGAATATAAATTGCACCTCAATTCAGTCCATTTAAAAAAAATTAAATCTTTCATAACCTGACTTTCACCTTTCTCGGCAGACAAATCTATAGCTGTTTTAACTTGAACTTCAAGTTTTTCCTTTTGGGGATGATTCTCCATTTCTTACCTTCAAGTTTTTGGATATAATGTTCCTATTACCTGATCATCTTTTTACTTCTTCTTCACTT
This sequence comes from Hylobates moloch, assembly GCF_009828535.3. NCBI lineage: Eukaryota > Metazoa > Chordata > Mammalia > Primates > Hylobatidae > Hylobates > Hylobates moloch. Next base: position 29,966,751 of record NW_026652292.1, on the reverse strand, counting down.
GAGGAAAGCACTTTCTTATAAGCCCAGATTGGTTAAGTATTCTTCCTTTTCCCACAGCACTAGAATAATGCTCAGTAGAGAATATATCGCATTTTATTGTTTTTGCTTAGTTAATTGCCTCCCTTTCCTGTTACATTGTAACCCCCTCTTCCCCCCAGTACAGGAACTGTGCGTGCTTTGTTCCCTACCATACATATCCCAGCCTTGGCTTATAGCAGGCACTTAAAAAACATTTGTTTAATGAGTGAATGAATGAATCAATAATGAACAAATGAGCTGACATAAACCTCCTGAAATCTTCAGGTAGATTCTCAGTGATTTCTGAGAAGGTTCTGTTTTCAAAGGGCAATTAATTGAGGGTTCCCCCCTAAGTAAATGTTATGTTATTTTTGGTATGGCACCTCACATTTTATTATAGATATTTTCTTCTAAATTGTATTTCTCAGAAGCCACCGTTTTTGTAGGAGCAGTGAGTCACTGAAATGCAATTCTTGGCTGTGCCTTGCCCCACTATCCTGTCCCCCCAGCTAGCCAGACCAAACATTCCATATTAACTGTGTTTTTGATTGTCTAAAGGATTTCTGTCTGATTTAGATTGTTCATCATGGTATTTTATAGTCTTCTTCTACTCCAAGAAGTGTAGCATATTCTTCTCTTCTTATAATGTCTTCTACCTTTTCGCAAATGCTTTTGAAAAATAAGCATCCAATATATATATATAAACTATATAGATGAAGTCTAATAAGATAGATTCTTATTTATCCATGTCATTGTTTCTTGTATCTTTTATTCTGTTTTTTTGACATGTAGATTCAGAGCTTTTAGGAAAAATGATGCCATTTCATTAAATTCAAAGTATCAGATAAAAGTAATACCGTCTCTTCAACTTGCTTAGAGATTCGTGTGGGCTTAAAAATAAACCAATCATTGTGTACTCTGTGAAACAGTAAAGTCATGTCCAGGACACTAAATGACAGTTGGAGTCTGCAATGCTGTATACATTATGTCTAGTTATTAAACATCCCTCTAAGATAGGCATTAATAATCTCATTTTACAAACAAAGATAATGAGCCACAAGGCAGTAATGTTTTCAAGGTCAAAGCTAAGTGATTGAGCCAAATTCCAGGCCTGTGAGACTTTTAAGTCTATGCTTTTTATATGCACCACATTGCTCTCCTTAGTCTGCAGAGGGAAGGACATGAAGGAGGGAAGAATGACCCATGGTTTTTCAGCTAGGCAGACTGCATGGCAAGTGCTGGTGCCCATATTCTGAAACTAAGAATGTAGACAGAGGGGCAAGTTTGGAGAACATGATATTTGGAGATGTCTGAAGATCAGCGTTTGATGACCCTGGACAGAGATGCCTATAGGTCATTATATCCAGCTACTGCAGGCAGTTGGGAATGAGAGTCCAGATTCCGCAGTATAGGCCTGGGCTGGAAATGACGATGTGAACACCATCCATACCTATCTAGTGGCTGGAACTCTGAGTATTACTGAATCATACCGAAAGAGTATATAGATTGAGAAGAGGCTGAAACATCCATTATTGATTCATTGTTTTCTGGATCCCTTTTTGTGTACCTTATAAAAGAATCTAGCTGGGCACAGTGGCTCATGCCAGTTATCCCAGCACTTTGGGAGACCGAAGTAGGAGGACTACTTGAGTCCAGGAGTTTGATAGCAGCCTTGGCAATACAGAGAGAACTCATCTCTTAAAAAAAAAAACCCCAGCTGAGTGTGGTGGCATGTACCTTTAGGGTAGCTAAGGTGGGAGGATTGCTTGACTGGGAGGCAGAAAGAAATTGTAGTGAGCCAAGGTCATACCACTGCATTCCAGCCTGGGCAACAGAGCAAGACCTTGTCTCAAAAAAAATTGGATTCATTCATTTAACCAATATTGATTAGTTACTGGGTATCAATTATGTGCTTAACAGTAGGCTAGGCTCTACGGCAAATGGAAAGGAAGAAGGTATAATTTCCCCTCTCCCAAGAGCCTGCAATCTGGTTGCCAAGTCTGCATACATTTATGTACCAAGTACAATCTAGACTGTGGACAGGACCAGCATGTTTTATGCTCCTGCATATGTTTCAAGGAAACTTTGGGGATCTCATAGCAAATCACCCCAAGGCATCCAAAAGGTGCAACGTAAATATTACTGATATAAGTTCTTCCCAATTTGCTACTTCTCTATTCTCCTCTTCCGAAGCTGTTCTTTCTTGAGCATTTTGTACTTTAAGCCCATTTATTTTAATGCCAAAGAATGCAGCTGGGCCTCAGGAAAACTGGAACTCGGAATTGCAAAACTGTAGGGAGACCCACGCATGACCTCACTCCATCTCCCATCTCTGCTTCTTACTGCATGTCTGATTCATTCTTCTCTCTGCAGAACTTCGGTCTCTTTGCTCCAACACCTGGCTGACAAAATATAACAATTCCAAATAGAATATGGCTACTCAGTGTTTTCTTGGTCTTGAGTCCCTCTTGGTTTTCATCTCTTCTTGACACTGTGCGTGTATTATTTTTAATCCTGATGACAACCCTTAAAGACTGAAATTATTCCTTCTGCATTACACATGAGGAAACTGAGGCTGGGAGAGATTGTGAGCCCCCGAGTCACTGTCATCTGTTGGGGATTCAAAGATGGAAAGACAAGGTCCCTGCCCTCAAAGAATTCAACAGTACAGTGACAAAGCAGGTAGTCATCATCTTATACACATAGTTATACAATGATCATTATAGCATTCTGCGAGAAGTGCTATCATAGCTATGTGAACAAAGAGTTGTAGTAACACAAAGAATGAAGGCTGGGCAATCAGGAATCACGGTAGAAAGGACACTTAAACAAAACTTGAAAGGATGTTTGGCTCTCCAGGTAATAAAGGTGGGGGACATGACATCTCAGTCAGTAGGAATCTCAGGTATAGTGATAGACTCATAGGAGTACTTATTGTAAACAGGAAAAGTAGTGCTGTTTGTGTTTCTCTTTGGACCCACGGCTCACCTGCTGAGCTACCAACGGAAGCACAGGTGCACTCATGGCAAGCCTGGCTATTGATTAGTTACTGGGTATCAATTATGTGCTTAACAGTAGGCTAGGCTCTACTAGCCTGCTGAAATAGTTCAAAATGATCTGATTTCCAATAAACCAGAAAAGAGATCGCTGGAGACTAATATTTGGTATAAAAATTTATTCTCTCTCTTGCTCTCTAGTTTTTTCTCTCTCTTTCTTCTCCTTGCACCCCCACCCCAAACACAATATAAATCAGCACAAAAAATAATGTGGGCTTTGGCAGTAATTACTGTTAGTTTTGAATGCTGAGTACCTACCAGACATGGGCATTAAAAAAGCTGCTTGTGTGGTACGTTACACTTTTCTCAGGATACCGTCAAGTATACTTGTGTTGTCTCTGTCTTATGGCCTGTGTCATACAGCTTTGCATAGACTTTTTGGTAATATAACTGTGGATTTTGTACAGACTGATTTGACAACATATAGGTTACAGAATCTTGCATATGTCTCTTCAGAAATAAGGTTGAAACGTAGATGCTATCTATACCCAGAGCAAAGACTGTCTCTGGCTTGCTGTAAATAGAGAAAAGTACTAATAGTTTCTGCTGCTTTCAAGGTGCATTTCCCCATAGCTAAGTATACTCTCAAAAATGTTTAAATCAAAAGTTTTTTCTTAAGCCATATGAAATCCTAATAAACAAGAAATCACTTAAAACATTGTATTTAAGTTAGTAGAATTACTCCCAAACATTTATAAACTCATTCTATTCCTTAAGCTCTGAAGAAGGTGGGCATGTGTTTCTCAAGAAAGCTCTTTCAGCTTACAATTTGTCAGTAAGACAATTAAACTTGAATGTCTTTTCTACGTGCCATTTTTATCAGAAAAAGTCCCATGTTTTTCTGAACCCTAGCTAAAGGTCTTTCTGGTTCAGGACATAAAAAATATTGCATATACTAAAATGCCTCATTTTATCTAATGTAACTAAAAACTAACTAGTTCAGGACTCAGATAAAAGCAAGCACAAATGTATTTATGTGTGTCATTGATTGAGGCTGCCTCACTAGCACTCACCACCATTGGGTACAGCATATAATGATAGCAGATACATTTCTTTTCTCCTTTTTGTCCAGGTAATCACGTGTCCATAGTAAAAAATAGAAATATATATATTCACTATATATATATGTAAAAGTACATTTTATTTATATATATATAAAGGTAAAAGTAAATTTTTCTTCTTCACCACTACCTCCAGCCATCTAGCCCTTTCTCCAGAGGCAATTACCATATCCAAACTTTCTCTATCCTTCCAGAGATATTATGCATATATAGATATATATGTATATGATGTATATGTACTTTAATTTTACACAAATAGTGGCACACAATATACACTACTTTGCATCTTGCTTTTTCACCTAATATATCTTGGAATTACTGCTTATTTGTTTATGTAAATCTGCCTCATTTCATTTAATTCCTTCTTAGTATTCAATTATTTCATTGTGCTATAATTTATTTACCGGATTTCTATTGAAGAAAATTCATGTTGTTTCCAATATTTTGCCAATATACACAATGCTGCAGGGAATATGCTTTGCGTATATATGGGAATGTTTAAATTGCTGGATAAATTGCTGGAAGTAGAATTGCTGTGTTAAAGTTGGGGCAGAGGTGAAAGGGTATTTTTTGAGTAAAATTTCAGAAATGATTAGAGGTTGTATACCTTAGCCTAGCTCTGTGTCTCTTATTCCTGCCTCTGTCAAGTGGATTCATTAGCTGAGACTATTCAGACACCACAGTACATCTCATTTCCACTTTCTTGCCAGTACTCTGAATCCCTTCATCTTTTTAGCCTACTTGCTTCATCAACCCTCAAATCTGGATCAAACAAAACACCTGCCTTCTTCACTGCTATACCTAGGCTGCCAAGTATTTGTGGGGAAACACATGTATCTTGGCCCTAGTACAAATTTATATTTTCTGAAATATAAATCTATACTACTCACAGATCCTTTTACTTACAACTCACTGTGCCCCCATTTCCAACACTGGCCATTCCACTGGCTGAGCCATATTCACAAACTTCCCTTCTTCCTCTCACCACTGTCACTCTCAGGAAGTGACTTGGTTCCTACCTCTTAGAGAAAGATCTCATTACGTAATGATTCCCTTAATTTTTAGCTTATTCTTACCTTTGAAGTTTCTACATAAAATTATCAGATGATCTCGAATCAGGAGCCCCCTTTTACTATTCATTTGTAACCCTACCATATACTGCTTATTCCTGCTGCTTCTCTACTGATTTATTACCCCAGCCAGTAAATACATTCTTTTTGTTTGTTTTGAGACAGAGTTTCACTCTTGTTGCCCAGGCTGGAATGCAGTGGTGTGATCTTGGCTCACTGCAACCTCTGCCTGCTGGGTTCAAGCGATTCTCCTGTCTCAGCCTCCAGAGTAGCTGAAATTACAGGCACCCGCCTCACGCCCAGCTAATTTTTTTGTATTTTTAGTAGAGACGGGGTTTCAACATATTGGCCAGGCTTGTCTCAAATTCCTGGCCTCAGGTGATCAGCTTGGCCTCCCAAAATTTGTTTGTTTGTTTGTTTGTTTTCTCTTCCTCTACCATTTACTCTCCTCCAGTGATTGCTTCCCGTTTCTTCCCAAATAGTGTTCTTAAGAGAGAAGGCCAAAGAATAGATATTTCTACTGTTTCATTTCCAATCTGCTTGTCCATTGTCCATTCACTGAAGAACAGGTACTCTCTCTACAACATCACTGAAGCTGCTCTTGCCAACGTCCCCAGAGAAGGTCAAATTTCCAATGCTTTTGAGCAGTCCTAGGCATCACTATACTTGAATTTTCTTCAATATCTGTTACTGTTAATTCACCCCTAACCCCACCTATCTCTAGCGGAATTTCTGTTGTTTTTTCTAATACTTTCTCTTTTGGTTTTCCTCTTACTTATTTTTCTTTTCTTTTTTTTTAAAAATTATTCTTCTGGTTTCTTTCTAACTTTAGGTCTTTATGTCCAATGTCCCCTAGATTAAGTTGTTACTAAATTTTTCTTCTCATACTTTATTCTTTCCATAGATGATCTCATTTACTCCCTAGCTTCAGTGATCACCTATATGCTGATGACTCACCAGAGCCTGTCCAACCCTCTCCTGGGCTCCAGACAATATTTACAACTGCCTTCTTCTTCTTGGTTGACTCACAGATACCTGAAACAAAACATGTCCCAAATTGAACTCCCTTTTCAGCTCCCCACCCCATTTCCCAAGGCTGTTCTTCCTCTCCCTCATCCACCCAGTTGCCTAGGCCAGGAATCTTTAAGTCATCTCCTTTTGCTTTCCGTCTTCCAGCCACACCTAATCAGTCACTAATTTCTGTTGTTTCTATCTCCTAAATACCGATTGAGTCCATTCCTGTATTTCCATTCCCATGTGACTGCCTTAGTTTTATTCCTTATAATTTCTGAACTATTTCAATAATCTGCTAACTGGCCTCTATCAAATTACATGTTTGTAATTAAACCACTTCACACTGCTTGAGAGAGTTTCTAAATTGTTTATCTTGTTTTACTCCCATACTTTAAGTTATTTGCTGGATCTTCATTGCCTTCAATACAGTTTGAACTTCTTACTACATCATACATTTTATTTGTTTCTCTAGCCTTATTACCTCTGACCCTTCAGCATAGATTATATGCTACAGTCTTTAAAGTCTAATTGCCTCAATATTCCTTTTCTTTCTATCTGTGAATGATTGTTCATGCTATTGCATTTGCATTGATCTTTTTCATCCTAGAGAATATCTGTTGATCTTTCAAACTCCGATCAAGTGATTTCCCCACCATAGTTTCTTTTCTCTTTTTTTTTTTTTTTTTTTTTTTTTGAGACGGAGTCTCACTCTGTCACCCAGGCTGAAGTGCAGTGGCACAATCTCAGCTCAATGCAACCTCCACCTCCCGGGTTCAAGCAATTCTTCTGCCTCAGCCTCCCGAGTAGCTGGGACTCCAGGCACGTGCCACCACTGGCTAATTTTTGTATTTTTAGTAGAGACGGGGTTTTGCCATGTTTTGCCAGGCTGATCTCGAACTCCTGACCTCAGGTAATCCACTTGCCTCAGCCTCCCAAAGTGCTCCATAGATTTTTTATAAGTGTACATTTTTAAAACTTATTTGTATATTTCTTCCATGACACTACAAGGCTTTCCTGGGAAATGATCATGTTTTATTCATCTACATATCCATAATATCTTTCACAATTATGTGCACTGAGAAGGCATCCAAAAACATAGTCACTGAATGATGTTCCTATGTCTGGTCCCTCTTCTTCTTTCTTCATTCTATTTTATACCATCAAATTTGCTTTTGTAAAATAATGCTGTAATTATGTAGAGTTATTCTCCATTCTCAACTTTTCAAAGAACTCTCCTCAACTGTCGGGTAATGTTCAAACTCCTTGACATAGTGCTTGAGTTCCTTACAACCTGTTTCCCCATATATCTTTCCAACATCACTCTTGATTTCTCCATGGACATCTTTTACTTTTTAACCAGGATGGTCTATTTTATATTCTTCAAATGCTCCATGTGAATTTTCACTTCCTTTTTAATGTTCAAATTATCCTAGGATCAAATGATCTTTCTCCTTTCTATCTTGTGCAATCTGACTAATCCTTAATGGTTAAATCTAACTCTAAACCTCCATAAAATTTCCACTGACCATTCTCTCAATATAAATCACTTTCACCCAACTACCACAACACTTGATTGATCATTGTGTTCAGCATTCTTTTTCTGTTTATGGCTGATTATCTCTACTATTGGTGAAATTTTAACTTATGCAAATCTCATTATATGACTAATTCAAATGTCTCAAGAATAGGGACAGCAGTCTCAAAAGTATTCATTGAATAAATGCTTTTATTACCCCTCACATCATTGATCAGGACTATTGTGATTCTCATTTTTTTCTCACATCTAGTATGACAATTTAATGATATCCTTATTTAACATACATGATTTTAGTCTTTTCCAAGTTTTATGGGTATTTTTGCTTATTCTGACCATTTCTTATGATATTATTTTCCATTGATTCCTGATTTTCTGCCTTCATGACTGATGGCCTTTAAAAAAAATGTAGCCCTTGCTTTTTAACTTCCCAATTCCATCACCTTCCTCTGCACTAAGCCAATGGCTAAGATTATGAGGACGAGAAGGAAAAAGAAAAGGAGGCATTAATCTAAATGGTAGCATGCCTCAAGGTACAAGGATTTGGTGTGTGTGTGTCTGTGTCTGTGTGTGTGTCTGTGTATGTGTCTGTGTGTGTATATATGTGGACAATGTTATGAGAAATGTGAATTTTAGAAATACAACATATTCAATAAGTAGAGATAGAAAAAACTGTTGCTCTCATTCATATCCCAAGATATGAAAGGAACATGTGGTCACCAGATGTGATAGAATGTCAGGACCCCACTGTCCCAAACCCACTAGGCCTCTTTTGAATGCTACCACCACCCAGAGATTGAACAGAGACCATTTCCCCAACACACACACATACCCACACACACACACACACACCTGCCTCATTTCCAAGGCCATGTCTCTAGAGTCATGGCCATGCCTTTTTCCTTTTTTAGGCTCACTGCTTAAAACAGAACTTCATTTTACAATAATGGTGAGGTATTTGGGTGCTCATAGCATTAGTTATTATTTGTTCAATTTTCTCAAACTTGAAGAAAACAAACAATTTTATTAAAAACTTGTGTCACCTTCACCGCCTGTTGCTTGGCCTCCCTCCTGTTAGCCTTTCTAGACCTCCAGGCCCAGTTAAAGCTCCTTTCCTGCAAATCCTGTGCCTGTCCCCAGCTTCTGTTCTCACATGCTGAACATCTGTGCCCAGTTCCACTGTTTCCTTTGCCAGATGCAGCCAGCTTTGCAAATGAAATTATACTTTTGAACCAGATGAGTTTGGCTTGGTGATTGGCCCTGTGCAGAGTCTATAATTTGGGTCAGACTTATGAAAAGTTTGGTGAATTTGGCACCATCTTTGAGGAGTGTGGACTGTCTTAAAACTCCAGAGAGAAACCTTCAGGATCTCAGACATTCCGTCTTTTGTGGGCTTCCAGAAAAGGCCACCCTCAGTTGGCATAGGAGAGAGGGCTCATTTTCAAACTATTTAAGTCATGTTGTGACTAGAAGTTGAAGTCTGGTGCAAAATCATGAAAACTGAAGAGATCATTTGCACTGATGCTAGAATAAGCAGCTTTACTATATAGGCACTCTGGTTTAGACAATCTAGGAAGATAATATTTCTACCACTGAAGTAGAATTCTATTGAAGAGTTTGTTTTAAGCCATTTGTATATCACAGAATAATTGTCATTTCTAAAATGTGAGGAAAAAAATAGAGCTGAGTTAGTTTGTTGAGGGAATCCAATGACCTGTTCCTATTTATCAATTAAAAGGAATTTGTAGGTTCCATGATGAGATTCCCTCTATGCTTCCTCCTTTTGTTGGCTTCAGTAGGAATCAGGCTTCAATTAGGATCTCAGTACTAAGGTCTAAGAATTTTTTCCACCCCAGATTTTTAAAGAATCATAAAGCAGCTTGAAAGAAAGCCTCACTCACTCACACTGAAACCTCCACTGAAAAATAAATAATTGAAACTGTAGCTGAACATGATTAATGAAGATACATTATAATAATTTATAATAGTGTTTTTGGAGGGCTGTTTTTCCTCCATTTTTCCTCATCTGTCTCCTCTATTACCTCTCCTACTACACTGGAGACTGAGCAAAATGCAGATGTTAAGAACATAAAGATATCAAAGAGTTAGTTTTGGCTGAGTTGGCAGTGACCACATTGCAGATCTCAGATTTTCTCTCCTTTCATGTGGCTTTTTTGTAGGCTGGACAATAAATCTTCCACTACACGTTTTATTCGAACGTGCTGCAATGGATAAAAGAGAGTAACTATGGATAGGTCTACCAGAAACTTGTAGATCAGACTCAGGCATGCACAGAGGACCCTTAAATATAGATGAGACTTTTTCAAATCTAACAAATGCAGTGTTAAAATATTTGGAAAATTCTTAAAACAAATGATAGAAAGCCCTCCTTGTGCCTAACTACTACATGTATTTTCATACAGGAAGCCATATAATTATAATTAGCTAATGCAGATTCTATTCACCAGAATATATCTCTACCTTGGGTGAAGTGTTACCGTCTTAACATTCTAGCTGCACCACTTACCCCTTGTTTCACAAAGCCCTGATACTTAAAAGTGTTTAATTATATATGGGTCGTATATCATCATAAAACACTGCTAAAAATGTGTGCTTCTTGTTTCAATTGTTAAAGCTCATTTTTTTTTTTTCTTTTGAGCCGGAGTCTCACTCTGTCACCCAGGCTGCAGTGCAGTGGTACGATCTCAGCTCGCTGCAACCTCTTCCTCCTGGGTTCAAGCGATTCTTCTGCCTCAGCCTCCCAAGTAGCTGGGATTACAGGTGCGTGCCACCACACCTGGCTAGTTTTTGTATTTTTAGTAGAGACGGGTTTCACCATGTTGGCCAGGCTGCTTTCAAACCCCTGACCTCAAGTGATTTGCCCACCTTGGCTTCCCAAAGTGCTAGGATTATAGGCATGGGCCACTAAGCCCAACCAGTTGTTAAAGCTCATGTCTAGAAAACAAGAGCTTCTGTATTTTTATCTCAAAAGAGTATATATTTAGACCAGGCATGCTGGCTCACACCTGTAGTCCCAGCACTTTGAGAGACTGAGGTGGACAGATCACTTAAGGTCAGGAATTGAGATCATTCTGGACAACATGGTAAAAGCCTGTGTCTAGAAAAAATTACAAAATTAACTGGGTGTGGTGGAGCCCACTTCTGGTCCCTTCTACTCAGGAGGCTGAGGTGGGAAGATTGTCTGAACCCAGGGAGGATGAGACTGCAGTGAGCTGTGATCACACCACTGCACTCCAGCCTGAGCAACAGAGTGAGACCCCGTCTCAAAAAAAAAAAAAAAAAAAAAAGAGAGAGAAGATATTTAGAGCAATGATTTTCAACTTTAACTGCACATTAAAATCACTTGAGAAATTTTTTTAAATTCTAATGCCCAAGCCATACACCAGACCACTTAAATCAAGAATTTTAGAACATGATACCCAGGGATAAGTACCTTTTCTAGCTCCCTTGATAATTCCAATGTGCAGCCAGGGTTGAAACTACTAATTTAGAAAGGTAGAATGTTCCGGTAAAAAGAGCAAGGGCTGTGGAATCAGCCAGTTCTTTGCTTGTCCATTCTGTTTTCAGCACTTCATTCATTTGGTCAAATATAGTTTAACACCTAATAAAAAATAAAATGCCTAACATATGCCACATACACCAGGACATGCAATACATAGAAAGTATAATAATATCGTATATTAATAAAAGTATTTATTAATGACATTATATAGATATAGAAAATAAATATTATTAACTTAATAAAATTGTATTTTAAGTGCCTTGATATGCTTGAGGGTTAAATTATATATGTTGTATTTCTACGGATGACAAAGCCAAATGGACATATCTCATCCTTTGAGTCTTTTTAACACTTTAAAGCCTTTGAGTCTTTTTAACACTTTGTACTTCCTTTAGAGTGATTATTTTAATTCCGTCTTGGATTGTATACATATTATCTTTATCACTGCGTGAGAAGTATTACCTCCATCAGTGCACAGTAAGCTTCGTGAGACCAGATCTTTCTTACTCACTCTGGTATCTTTCTCTTAGATTGGTGCCTTTTTCTCCATGATGCAGCTTATTTTTCCTGAAACCAGTGTTATAAACAAATTGTGCTGTATTTGATTGGTTATATTTGGGAGGTTATTAAAAATAGGGATTATAAATTATATCTCCATGTGGGGTGTGCGTATTTGTCTGTGTGTGTGGATGTGTTTGGAGAGAGAGAAAAAAGATTTTCTGTTAAAGAAAACTATGCTCCTTGGCTCATGGTCTTTTGTAATAGGCATTTTGCTGAGGGTTGTCAGAAGACTGATTTTGTGGGTGGTCTGCCATACTGAATTTTGGATCTAAGATCTCAGCTCCAAGGCCCTCATCTTCCATAAAGCCAGCAGACGGTACAGTCCATCAACACCTAATTACTTCCTAGTAGTTTGAACCCACAATCTTTTTGGTTTGGTACCAGAATCAACTTCTGAAGATATTGAAGAAAGAATGTCTGGAATTGGGAACCTAAATATGTGGACTTTTCTTTGAGAGGTGAACATCAGAAGAACATTTGCTATCCACAGTGTTCTTACAGAAGACAGCTTAGAGAAGGAGGGGTTTTAACCTCATGGCAACCATTCTTGCCCACTGAAGCTTCTGACCTGATTGCTTTTTGCTTTAGCCCCTATTTTTATCAACAATTTGAGGTGGAAACTAGTTAATTAAAAGGGTATAGTCCTTTTAACTATCAATTGACTATAATAACCAAACTGCCCTAGATTTCAGTTGTAGCTGAAGCCTCCACAGAGCTGAATCCCTCATGCACCCTAGACTAATAGGGGAAAACCTGAGCTAAGGGTAAAAAGGGTTTCTGCAAATGGTCTTTGAAAGCAGATAATGTGTTTTCTAAGGAAGTAATGAAATAGAAGAATATTTGTAGCTTTGCCTTGCTCTACTAAATTTATAGTCAAGTAGAACCTATACAGATGGCTAGTTGAGATTAGGGATTGATATGGTTAGGATTTGTGTCCCCACCCAAATCTCACCTTGAATTGTAATCCCCAGGTGTTTAGAGAGAGACCTGGTGGGAAGTAATTAGATTATGAGGGTGGTTTCCCCCATGCTGTTCTCCTGATGGTGAGTGAATTCTCATGAGATTTGGTGGTTTTATAAATGGTAGTTTTTCCTGCACTGGCACACACACTCTCTCTTGCCTGACGCCATATAAGACGTGCTTCTTCCCCTTATGCCATGATTGTAAGTTTCCTGAGGCCTCCCTAGCCATGCAGAACTGAGAGTCAATTAAACGTCTTTCTTTATAAATTACCCAGTCTCAGGTATGTCCTTATAGCAGTGTGAAAATGAACTAATACAGGGACTATAGATGGGCTTACATCATTTTATTAAGAGTCAATTATCTTAACAAATATAATATCTTAATTAATCACCACAACTTCCACAAAACCCATGAAAACAAAGCTACGTAAAATAGTAGGTGGAAGCAGAAAAGTAGTAGGATGTAGATGGCAGCTTTCTCCTTTTCTACATGCTGGTTTCCCACAGAGGGAATGACTAGCTTTCTTCCTGTGTATATTATTAATTTTATTAAAATTATGCTTAACAGAGCAATGTGACTGGGTACAGAAGCAGTGCTGAAGATGCTTTTTCGATGCCAGAGAGATCTGAGTCCTAATCAGTATCAATCCTGAGTATATATGAGTATCTTCCCATATAACTAGGTTAAACTGTTGATTTTTAAATGGGAGAAAAGTACATTTAATTCTGAATCTTAAAGCTAATTTAAAGAACATAAATCCTTTAGGTCTGAAAGTAATACTGATTATCCACAAATATAATTAATTTTGAGGTATTTTACAGAGTAGGGGATATTGAAAAAGGAATAAAGGAAATTGAAGCTTCCACATCACAGATACCAATCAATACTTTGAACTTAGATGTATTTGAAATCCAGAATTATTCTTCAGTCAGCAGTTTCTGGTGTATGATCTCACCTGAGGACAGAAGAGCCTATTAAAGAAAGAAGGAAAATCAATAAACGCCGTACTATTTCCCACCCCTGACGTCAGTACCTCTGCAAAGACCCATTTCTTCTTCTTCACAATTGTGATCAGTCAGACATTCCTAATGTGCAAACATATTTGTATTCTCAGAACAAATTTCTCCTATTCTTTTCTCTCACCTTAACTTTAGAGTTTTGAATACATGCATCTTCTCTATTCTTGACTACTTCTAATTATCTGTAGTCAATCAAATCCTGGGACATTAATCCATTTATATTAAAAGTGTTATACATTTTGTAACGAAACTTTGTTGGATCAAAAAGATCCTGTTTTATCCCTGTGAAATGGGAAAACACCTGAATCTTAGAGGGCTATTCTAAGTAGGTGTAAGTTAAGAACACCCAGCTTGACATTTTAATACAAGCAATATTTTGAAAAGCATTGTTTTTGACAAAATACAATTAATGCTGTGACTGATGAGTTACAAAGCAAAATGCAAGCCAGTAAAGACATCATTTTCTCTAAAAGAGTTGGAAACTTGGGAGAATATTTTTAATGGCTGGTGTTTAAGATTGGCCTTTGGTCTTTCTCTAGTTTTTATAGTGTATATTTTGTAAACTCCTTCCTCTACTCACCCACACCTTCCCTCACACTTGGCATTGGATTAGATGACTTGAAATGGAAATCCTCCTATATCTCTAAACAGATCTTTCTAGTACAGAAGTTTCACTGGACTCCCACCTTAATCAGTAAGAGATACTATATGGTTCTCAGCATCCCCTGCCAAGAACTTTACTAACATGATTGATTCATTTGGCATTAATCGTCCCTTTTTCTGTTCTGTGATCTAGATTATGATGGGGCAGTCCTGAGAACTGTAGCACCAGTGAGCCAGATCCTACTTTCCGCTGTAAAATTTCTTTTTCTATTGGGGGTTTCATGCGTAGCCTCTTACTGTTTGTGTGAGGGCAAAATGTGTCTGACCCAAAGATATTCTAATAGCACATCCTGGGAAGGCCATCCAGCCAAAAACATCATTGGATGTTCATTTTGTTCCCTAGTTTAAAGAGAGAAAAGCAAATCACACCTTATATGTGATGCCATAAATGTGCTTTCTTTGGTCAATTATGAAGAGTGTGCATTGGATTTTAACATGTTGGTCTTTGAGTTTGGGGGTTGAGATATTTTACAATCATCAGATCACCTGATTTGCTTCCAGTATAATCATTTAATTAAGGTATTAAAAACTTAAAGAGGGCAACATGGAAAATATTAATATCAATATATAACATTTATTGAATGTCAGCACAGCCCAAGGAATTGAACAAAGCACAAAATTACAGTGCCTGCCAGTTAGCTTAGCACACATAGCCAAATTTTTAAGCTGTTATTAAAAAAAAAATGTGCCTTTATAACCACTGCAGAATAAAACCTAACTAAAAAATCTGGTTGATCCCTTTCACCAAAATGCATTATCATTGATCTGTTTTACTCATACCTTTTTAAAAATACTACTTCCACTGTCTTCACAAGTATGTCAACGTGTACTGGAATAACTCAATCTTCCTGTCAAATTAGCAATGGAGAATTTGGGGGGAGCTGGATAAATAACCTTAGCAAAACCAAAATTTTTTTAAATTTTAAGTTCTTGGATACATGTGCAGAACATGCAGGTTTGTTACATAGTTATACATGTGCCATGGTGGTTTGCTGCACCTATCAACCCATCATCTAGATTTTAAGCCCTGCATACATTAGGTATTTGTTCTAATGCTCTCCCTCCCCTTATCCCCTACCCCCTGACAGGCCCCAGTGTGTGATGTTCCCCTGCCTGTGTCCATGTGTTCTCATTGTTCAACTCCCACTTATGAGTGAGAACAGGTGGTGTTTGGATTTCTGTTCCTGTATTAGTTTGCTGAGAATGATGCCTTCTAGCTTCATCCATGTCTCTGCAAAGGACATGAACTCATTCTTTTTTATGACTGCATAGTTTTCCATAGTGTATATGTGCCACATTTTATTTATACAGTCTATCATTGATGGGCATTTAGGTTGGTTCCAAGTCAGCAAAACCAAATTTTATCTTAAGAGCTAACTGAAGGAAAGATTATGTCTCATCCCAATAAGTCTTTTGGCATGAGTAATTGCAGGTTACTATACATTCCCTAGCTGAAACCTACGTGAGCGTCCAGTTGATTTTGAGTTCTGCAGTGATTCACTGGTCATGTATTCACAAAGAAGAAAAGCCAATAGCTGTTCTCACAAATAATTCCTACACATTCAGAGTCTCCTCTTTACCTGCTCTTTTTCTTTTTTGGCCAAATTGATCCACAACACAAGCAAACAAAAAACCAGGGCAGTCTACATGTGCTACCTACTCCTCTTACTTGACATCCATCCCTACTACTGAAGGCAAACTCCTCTGAAAGATCTCGTGTAACTCTAATTACCAGATTGAATGGCTTTTTCCCAGTCCTTGTTTTCATGCAAACTGTAAAACAGTTGACACTAGGCAGTAGTTAAGACTGTTGAACAGCCCCTCTTTTATTACATTGTCTTATGGAGACTCTCCTCTCCTGGGCTCTCCTTGTCATCTTCCTTTAATATTCTTTTCTCTTTATGTTTTTCCACTACCTAAATGGAGGCATTTCCATAGATTCTGTTCTTGTCATCTTGTTTTCTTTCTCTTCAAAGGACTCTTATTCTTAAATTCATTGTAGGAAGTTAACTCTAAGATTTAGTCTGCTACCTCCGTGACCCCCATCCCCACTGTCTGCTCCCTTGCTCCTTCTGATTTAGCCACACTGGTCCTTTTGCCATTCCTTGTATTTGCCAAGTCTACACTCACCTCAGAACTTTTCCACGGGATGCCCTCTGTGCTCGGACTGTTCTTCCCGAAGTATTTGAATGGCTTGTTTTCTTCTCTCCTTCAAGTCCTTGTTCAGGCATTGACTTACAGATGAGGATTTCCCAGATCACCTCATGTAAAATAGTAATTTCTACCTCCATGCTCATTTTCTTACTTCACGTTTCTTTACGCTACTTAACACAATTGCATATATTACGGATTTTATTTTCCTTATCATCTGCCTCTCCATTCTTGAATGTGTGTTCCATAAACACACACAGGGATCTTTATCTGCATTGTTCACTACTATATTCTCAGTGCTTAGAATTGTGCCTGGCACATAGTAGGCCCTCAGTAAACATTTGTTGAATAAATGAATGAGTGTCAGAAGAGTTATAAGGAAGTGAAAAACTCTTCATTTCTCCAAAATTCCTTAATGTTACTATCCTTCATCTCACCTGTGGGATAACAGCAGTGAGGCATCTTCTCAAGTCATCTTTCAGATTATCATATGAGAATTTGTGTGGCAGTGATTTATTAAGGCAGTTCTCCCAGTTTCTTCTCTGGAGATAGTGCTGGGAAAGATGGAAGAATCAGGCAGAATATAGACCTGAATCTGACCCCAGTGCTTTTGACTAGAAAACCCTTCTCAGGTAAGAAAAAGTGGTCATACATAAGATTCACAATAATCTTGAATTCAACTGAGTTATTTAATTGTTAATTGTCATCAACAATTTGTTGTAGCATATTGACATGGCCAAACACAGCTCATTGACAAAGTCAGTAGGTGGAAGAGCCAAATAAGATTTTATAATTCCATGGTTTTGATAGGTCATTTTGCCAATAATCAAATGATATGGCACTACAAATCACAGGGGTTCTTATTTGAGCTTTTCGATATATTCATATTAGACTCTTCTTAAGACCAGTATATGGTCTCTTTGTTATTTTTATGTCTATAGGCTCATAAATCCCACTGAAAAAAGGTCTTCATTAAAATATTTTGTAAAAAAAATTTAAAGCCTTTCTATGAACAAAACTAAGTTTTTTCACATTCCTAAAAATATATTCTATATAAAAATCACAACTCTCAAGTCTGGTTAACTCACAGAACATGTTCTTGTTTTCAAGAAAGCAACTATCACAGTGAGTTCAAAGTAAAATGTTAGGGTACAATACTGTATATTCATTTGAGAAAAGGTTTTATTTTAAAATACTTCTTTTAAGGAATATTTGTCTAGACATCTCTTCCTTCCCTCATGTGAAATTAATAACTTAAAAAGAACTTTGTGAATGGTTCCAAATGCAAACTTCAAAATTGTTGAATAATTTAATAAGGATGCATTTCATTCCTGGTTTACCAAATATGGTTTTGACAGTATTTCCAATAGTCAAGATGGTTTCTATAATGGAGAAAGCCACATTATTTAATAATAATGGCACCCTAACAAAGAACTGTAAGTGCTCTTTAAGACTTTAACTGCACAGACCATCTATTCAGTACTGGAAAAATAACTTCATGCAAGTGTCCTCTGAGATTAACAGGGTAGAAAAAGGTTTTCTAACAGAGAAAATGCTCTAATTTGAAAGAAAAATTCTGAATCTCTCCCCTATTAGCAAAGAGAAGTGTTTACTTGACCAACAATTGTACAAAATAACATTGGTCTATGTGAAGTGGAAACACACTTAATGGAGAAAAACTCCTCATTGAAACTCCTCACAGTCTCAGATACCTTTGCATACATTATTTTATTCAATCCTCAAAAACAACCCTATCAGATAGGTGTAGTTATCTTTGGATGTCCAGGAAAATTCTGATTACAAGAGATTAAAGGATTTATAGCCAAGCTAGAATTTGAACCCAGGTCATGACTCCATGGCCAATGTTCTTTCCAGTAAATTATTCTATCCCATGAGTCTGTCCGATCATCTGTGAGGCAGAAATGCTATTCACAATCCCTTGGTCAACAAATACCATTAGAGGCTGTCACAAATGCCAGTGCTCCCCCCATATTCCTTCAGAAACTTCCCACAGAAATTCTTACAATTTCAGTGTCTAGTGTTCTAGACTCTATGGCTTGTAACAAAGTATCTCACAACTCAGTGGCATGAAACAAACATTCATTATGCTTATAGATTTTGTAGGTCGAGTTTGGACCAGGAACAGCATGGGCAGAACGGTCCTAGCCTATGATTTCTGGGGCATCACCTAGGAGGCTGAGAGATGGAATCATTGGAAGACTAACTCATTCACATGTCTGTGGATGATACTGGCTATGGGCTTAGAGACCTTAGTTGGAGTTGCCAGCCAGACATCTCCGTGTGGATAAGGCTTCCTCATTACATAGTACCTGAGTTCTAAGGGCAAGAACTGCCTGAGAAAGAGTCAGAATCAGGGAGTAGGACACCTTTTTGAGCCTAGCCTTGGAATTCATGCAGTGTCTCTTCTGCTGCATTGTATTCGTTAGAAGTGATCACTAAGACATGCCTATATTTAAGGAAAAAAGAATTAGATCACCTTTTGTGGGAAAAGCATTGAAGAATTTATAGAGATGTTTTAAAATTACCATACTGCCCCTCCTTAGCGTTGATGCACTTTTGCTTGCCAGAGTCTGTTCCTATGATTCTTTCTTGAAGGACTGCCCTCAAGTAGAGCCACTTTGCTTCTAAGCCACAAGCACAGAAAGCCAGAAGTGCCTGAGAGTTGACATAGGGAAGACCTTTTTCACAGAATGAAACCAATTTTATTATTTTGCATGTGGAAATCCAGTTTTCCTAGCACCATTTATTGAAGAGATTACTCTTTCCTCATTGTGTCCTGTTCATGCCCTTGTCAAAAATTAGGGGACCATACATGTTTGGATTTATTTCTAGACTCTATTCTTTTCCACTGCTCTGTCTGTTTTTATGCCAGTAACATACTGTTTTGATTACTATAGCTTTGTAATATAATTTAAAATCAAGATGTGTAAAGCCTCCAGCTTTGTCTTTCTTTTATATAATTGTTTTGGCTAATTGGGGATTTTGATAGGGGTTGCATTGAATGTGTATATTGCTTTGAGTAGTACAGACATTTTAGCAAAATTAATTTTTACAGTTCTTGAGCACAGGATACCTTTTCATTTATTTGAGTCTATATCAAATTCTTTCATCAATGTTTTTATAGTTTTCAATGTACAGATCTTTCACTTCTGTGGTTAAATTTATTCCTAGTTATTTTTATGCTATCATAAGTGAGATTGTTTTCTTGACTTCTTTTTCAGATAGGCTGTTGTTTTGTGTTTAATGATGATATTGAGTTTTGTGTGTTGATTTCATATCCTACAACTTTACTGAATTCATTTATTAGTTTTAACAGATTTTTGTGGAACCTTTGGTATTTTTTTTTTACATACAGAATCATGTCACCTTAAAATCAAGATAATTTTATTTTTTCCTTTCTGATTTGTATGCCTTTTATTTTTTTTTCTTATCTGATTGCTTTTGTTGGTACTTCCATTACTATGTTTAACAGAAGTGCCGAGAGTGGAAATCTTTGCCTCAATCTTGCTGGAAAAGCTTTCAGTTTTTTCCAGTTGATTATGTTAGCTGTGCATTTTTCATACACAGTCTTTATTACATTGAGAAACTTTTCTTCTGTGCCTAAACTGTTAAGGATTTTTATCAAGAAAGGATATTGGACTTTGTTGAATTCTTTTCTCTTGTCAATTGAGATGATCATGTAGCTTTTGTCCTTCATTCTGTTAATGTGATGTATCATATTGATTAATTTGCATATGTTAAACCAGCCTTGCATGCCAGGGATAAATCTTACTTGGTCATGATGTGTAATATTTTTTATGTGTTGTTGGATTCAGTCTGCTAATGTTTTATTGAGAATTTTTGCATTAACGTTCATCAGACATTGGCTTGTAGTTTTTTTTTCTTGTAATCTCTCTGTCTGGGTTAGGTATCAAGGTGATGCTGGCCTCATAAAACGTGTTTGGAAATATTCCCTCCGATTCTACTTTTGGGAGAGTTAAAAAAGTATTGTTATTCTTCTTTGAACATTTGGTAGAATTCAGCTGTGAAGCCATCTGGTCCTGGGCTATTCTTTTTTGGGAGGTTTTTTATTGTTTCTTCAATATCTTTATTTGTTATTTTTCTCTTTAAGCTTTGTAGTCCTTCCTTATCTTGGTAAGTTGTATTTTTCTAGGAATTTATCCCTTTCCTTTAGGTTGTCCAAGTTGTTGGCATATAATTGTACATGATAGTCCCTTATGATCCTTTTTATTTCTGAGACATCTGTTGTCATTTCTTCACTTTAATTTTTGATTGTATTTATTTGTGTCTTCTCTCTTTTTCCTTAGTTAGACTAGCTAAAGGTTTACCAATTTTGTTTACTTTTTTAAACCAACTGTTAGTTTTATTGATTCTTTTTATGGCTTTTTGTTTTCTATTTGATTTAATTCTGCTCCAATTTTTGTTATCTCCTCCCTTCTGTTAATATTGGGTCAAATTTTTTCTTTTTCTAGATCCTTTAGGCATATTGTTAGACTGTTTATTTGAGACTTTTTTTTCTTTTTTAGCATAGGCATTTATTGCTAGAAATTTCCCTGTTATAACTGCTTTTCTGAATCCTGTAAGTTTGCTATGTTGTATTTTCATTGTCATTTGTCTCAAGATATTTTTAATTTCCCTTTTGTTTTCTTCTTTGATTTACTGGTTGTTCAGGAGCATGTTGTTTAATTTTCACATATTTGTAAATTTTCTAAGATTCCTCTTGTTATTGATTTCTCGTTTTATACCGCTGTGGTCCAAAAATTATACTAGATAGGATTTTGAGCTTCTTAAATTTAAGACTTGTTTTGTGACCTAGTATATGATCTATCCTGGAGTATGTTCCATGCATGCAGGAGAAAAATGTGTGTTCTTCTGCT
This sequence comes from Hylobates moloch, assembly GCF_009828535.3. Taxonomy (NCBI): domain Eukaryota; kingdom Metazoa; phylum Chordata; class Mammalia; order Primates; family Hylobatidae; genus Hylobates; species Hylobates moloch. The sequence continues at coordinate 29,945,220 of NW_026652292.1, read as the reverse complement.
ATTGGATGGAGAGTTCTGTATATATCTGTTAGGTCATTTTGTTCAAATCCAGTTTCCTGCAATCAAATCCAGTTTCCTTATTAATTTTCTGTCTGGGTGATATATCCAATGTTGAAAGTGGGGTGTTGATATCTCCTACTATTATTGTATTGGAATCTATCTCTTCCTTCAGATATTTTAATATTTGTTTATGTATTTAAGTGTTCCAATATTGGGTGCATATATGTTTATAACGATTATGTCCTCTTAATAAATTGACCCCTTTATCATTAAATAGAGACCTTCCTTTTCTCTTGTGACAGGTTGTGAGTATAGCCACCCCTGTTCTTTTTTGGTTACCATTTGTGTGGACTATCTTCTTTAATTCCTTCACTTTCAGCCTATGTGTATCTTAAAGTTTAAATGGGTCTCTTGTGGGTAAGACATAGTTGGATATTGGGGATTTTTTTTAGCCATTAAGCCACAGCATGTATTTTTTATTTTAGAATTTAATCTATTTACATTCATGATTATTCTTGACAGCTAAGGACTTACTACTGCCATTTTACTTGTTTTCTTGTAGCTCCTTTGTTCATTTCTTCCTCTCTTGTCTAACTTTGTGATTTGATAATTTTCTGTAGTGTAAAGCTTTGATTCCTTTCTCTTTATCATTTGTATAACTGCTGTAGTTTTTCATTTTGTGGTTACCATGGGACTTACATAAAACATCTTATAGTTATAATCTACTATTTTAAGCTGATAACAACTTAATATCTGTTGCAAAGAAAATCTCTCAACCTTTACCCTCCCCCAAAATTAATGTCTTTGATGTCACAATTTACATCTTTTTATATTGAATATCGCTTAACAACTTATTATACCTTTAGTTATTTTTTATTATTTTGACTTTTAAAATAATTTACACACTACATTACAGTGTTAGAGTATTCTGGATTTGACTATGTATTTGCCTTCACCAGTGAGTTTTACACTTTTGTATCTATTCATTATAGCAATTATCATCCTTTCATCCTTTAAAGAACTCTGTTAAGCATTTCTTGTAAGACAGGTCTAGGAGTAATGAATTCTCTCAGCTTTTGCTTCTCTGTGAAGGACTTTGTTCCTCCTTCATTTACAGAGGACAACTTCCTTGGGTATAATGTTCCAGGCTTGAAATTTTTTTCTTTTGGTGCTTTGAATGTATTATCTCATTCTCTCCTGGCCTGCAAGATTTCTGCTGAGAAATCTACTGATAGTCTAATGGGGATTTCCTTATATGTGACTGGATGCGTTTCTCTTGTTGCTTTCTTTGTCCTTGACTCTCGACAGGTTGATTATATTGTGCCTCAGAGAGGACCTCTTTGGGTTGAATCTATTTGGAAACTTTTGAGTTTTCTGCATCTGAATGTCCACATTTATCCTAAGACTTGAAGACTTTTCAGCAATTATGTGATTAAATGTGCCTTTTGTCCCCTTTTTCTCTCTTTTCTCTTTCTGGAACTCCCATAATGTGAAAATTTGTTCACTTAATGATGTCCCATAAGTCCCGTAGGCTGTCTTCACTCTTTTCATTCTGTTTTCAATTTTTCTCTGAGTCATTTCAAAAGAACTATATTCAAGTTTATAAACTCTTTCTTCTTCTTGATGTAAATTTTTGTTTCTTTAGGGTCAGTTACTAGAGAATTATTGTGTTCCCCAGGTGGTGTCACATTTCCTTTGTTTGTTTGTTTGTTTCTTATGTACCGGCATTGATGTTCTGCATCTGGTGGTATAGTCATCTCTTCCAAACTTTACAGAGTGGCTTTTATAAAAGACTTTCACCAGCATATGGGCCTGAGGGTGCCAGTTCAACAGAGTGCAATGGCTCTGATTCCATATAGGTGCAGTAGTATAATTACCATGCAGCTTCTTCATTTGTCATCAGTGTTAGTGATGACTATAAGTGTCTCAGTGGTCTAGGCTGTGGGGATTATGGCAGTGACAGTGGCTGCTTAGGTTATTAGGGCAAGCTTTAAGGATCCTCATATTCTTATCTTTCTCACAGTGGGGAATCATAGCCATAAGAGGATCTCTCTTAGTATTGGGACTGACATGGGTCACAGGCAGCTATTGTAGCCATATGGATGACAATGGCACTAGAATCCAGGGCATAGATGTTCAGAGCAGCCGCAAAGCTGGTTTCCTGAGCTTGAGGTCTTATAAAACTAATATAGCACCAGGGACTTGAGGTGCCAGTTTACTCTCCAAAGCACGAGTGAAGGTTGTTCTCCCACTAACCTGGGGTCTGCTGCTCTGAGGCACACCCCAGGAGCTTGGGCCCAAGGGGCTGTGATATAGCTGTGGTTCTGAGCCTGGTGGGGAGGGGCACAACACTGGCATAGCTCTAGGAAAGAATGGGTGCTCTGGAGTGCCCCAAGATGGCTCGCTACTGTGGTACAGTACTGGCTAAACTTCCAAGACAGAGAGGTGCAGTGGCTACTCACTCCCAGAGCAAGACACACTGTAGCAGGGTTTGGTCCCCAGGAGCAAGGCACAGCAGCAGTTCAGTACTGAGGACCCAAGAGAGCATAGTGACAGCTCGAACTCTGGGTGATAAAATACCATGCTGTGGTGACTCTGGACCCTAGGATGATGGGACACAACAGTAGCCCAGGCTCTGTGAGGTCAAGTCCAACAGCAGTAAGGACCCAGGAATGTCAGTATGTCACTGTGGCTGTGCCCAAGGGGGAAGCGGGGTGATGGGGAGCAGTGCAGCAATGACTCCACTTTCCATAGGGGCAGGGTGCTCAGCAGTTCAGGCTATGGGACCTTAGTCCAGCTCCAGGTAGGCAGGAGGCTATGACTGTTTGTCCTGGACTGTGGAGTGCCACAGTTCAGCCAAGGCTCTGATTCCCTAGGACATGAGTCACCATGTCTGCTTGGCCCCGGAAAGCCTGGCTACGTGAGTGAGTGGAGTCCCTGGATCACAGGGAGTGGGTCACTGCCTTAGCTGTGGTGCTAAGGGGCACAACTGCTGTGGTGTGCAGGAGACCTGGGGTGCCTAGGAGCAAAGTGCTGCCTCAGCTGTGGCACCAAGGGGGTGTTACTGCTCCCATGTGAAGGAGGCTGGGTAGTCCTGGGGGTGGGATGCTACCTCAGCTGTGGCACCAGGGGTATGACTGCTCCTGGAATTTCTAGGCTTCAAGTCACCAGAGGTGGGACACCACTTCTGCTCAGCCCTAAGGAGAGGGTAAACCAGCGACTAGGATAGGGGACAAAGTCATTCTGTGGTAGCTTGGCCCTAGTGGTCAAGTTATAGCAGCAGCTTTGCCCCATGATGGCTCACTATTGAGTGTGGTATAGTGCTGGCTAGACCTCCAGGATGGAGAGATTCAGTGGCTACTCATTCCCAGAGCAGGCCACACTCTAGCAGTGGCTCAGGTTCTGAGAGGGCACAGAGTAGTAGCAGCACAGGTCACAGAGGGATAGGGCACAGTGTCTGCTTTTTCTCTGGGCATAGCCCAGGATTTAGACTCCAGGGAGCTCCCTCAGTTGGGCTCAGAACCTGCGAGGATGGCAGCAGTGTCCAGCAGTGAAGACTGAAGGTGTCCACAGCCATGACAGGGGATTCTGGGTCCTCTTGCTTGCTTTTCTTCACAGGAAAGAAGTCCCTCCTAGCTCCTAGGGGGTTTGATTGTGGGTGGCAAGGGTGTGGCAGAGGCGAGGTGTCTCCTTCCTTTCTCTATGTGATCATCCTGAGTTTCTGTGCTTTTGCCCGATTTTGGCTGTTTCTTTGTTGTTCTCCAGTGCTCTCCTTTTTTTTTTTTTTTTTTTTTGTCAAAATGTTGTTGTATATTCATTGTTTGGGGCTTTTTGTGGTAAGGAAGGGACACCAGGAGGGTCTAAACAGCCATCTTGTTGACTTTACATCTCCAATTTGGGACTTTGGAATGGGGAAGCAATCTGAAGGGATTGAATAAGAAGCATTACATTGATGTGATAAAAGTCCTTCTGCATGCTATTCTGATTTTTAAAGTCAGCTGAATATACAAATTGTTGTTATTGTTGTCTTTTTAATTGAGACATCATAGTTGTACATATTTTTGAAGTACATGTGTCATTCTGATGCATGTACACAATGTGTAAAAATCAAATCAGGGTATTTGGGATATCTGTCACCTCAAACTTTTATCTTTTTTGCGTTGCAAACATTACAATTCTTTTCTTCTTGACTATTTTGAAATATACAATAAATTACTGTTAATTATAATTTTCCTGCTGTACTATCAAATACTAGAACTCATTCCTTTTATCTGACTGAATTTTTGTACCCATTAACTCAGGGGGCCCCAACCTCCATGCTGCAGTGTGGTACTGGTCCGTGGCCTGTTAGGAACTGGGCTGCACAGCTGGAGGTGAGCAGCTGGTGAGCGAGGATTACTGCCTGAGCTCCGCCTCCTGTCAGATCAGTGGTGGCATTAAATTCTCATAGGATCATGAACCCTATTGTGAACTGCGCATGTGAGGGATCTAGGTTGAGCACTCTTTATGAGAATGTAACTAATGCCTGATAATCTGAGGTGGAAGAGTTTCATCCTGAAAGCGTCCCCCTCCCCTTCACCACCCCCATCCATGGAAAAATATTCTTCCATGAAACTGGTCCCTGGTGCCAAAAAGGTTAGGGACCGCTGCATTAACCAACTTCTCTTCATCCCCTGCTCTCCCTTCCCAGCCTCTGGTTATCACAATCCTACTCTCTACCTCTGTGAGATCCACTTTTTTAGTTCCCACATATGAGTGAGAATGTACAATCTTTGTCTTTCTGTGCCTAGCTTATTTCACTAAGCATAATGTCGTCCAGTTCCATCCATGCTGCTGCAAATGACAGGATCTCATTTTTTAATGTCTAAATAATTTTCCATTGTGTGTATATGTATGTATATGCACACACATACACCATATTTTCTTTATGTGGATGGACACTTAGATGTGCTCCATATCTTGGCTATTGTGAGTAATGCTGTAAATACATTGGAGTGCAGATATCTCTTGGATATACTTATTTTCTTTCTTTTAGATGTATACCCAACAGTGAGATTGCTGTATCTTATAATAGTTCTATTTTTAGTTTTTAAAAGAATCTCCATACAAATTCTTCATGTGACTGATTTTAGTTGTAGAAACTAAAGGGGAGCTGAATATCAAAGTGAGATCAGTGTGCTGTAGAAAAAAAATACATTAATTAAACATATAAGGCCCAAAAACAATAATGTCGTGGGAATATAGACCCAAGGAATTTACAGAAATCTTGGAAAGGTTTAGTGTTTTCTTAGATTATAAAATTAGATTGAGGCAATTCTAAACATAGCCAAAAGGTTTACAAAGCTCCAACTGATATCTGGGTTTCAAATCATTTTGTCAAATTCCACCCCCTACCATGTACAAAATATAAATCTAAAGTTATTTAGTAGTATTTAACTAGACATATTCAACTGATATTTTATATGAATTGACATATTCACAATATTAAGACTTTTCTTTCTTAATATTGTGAAGAAATATTATGAAGGATATTGCAAGTCCTCCCCACCTACCCCCTTCCTGTGTCCTCCAGGAGAGTCAACAGAATGTGCCCTTTATCAAAGATGTGAGAAATAAATTCATGAAGGAAGCGCTCAGCATCCTTGAAGCATTTTGTGGTGGAAACACTTTTATTCATTGAGGAAGTAAACAAAAGTGTTATAAAGTTTTCTTCTGATAGAAGAAATGTATTACTGGGTATTTTCTCTCTTGTAGTTGCAATTGTGAAGGGTATATTTTCATTATATTTTCTATTAGTGTTAAAATACAGAACTATTAATTTTGGATTAATTTTATAAATGACAAATTTTCCTGAATTATAGTATTATTGTTAAACTCTGCCACAACACAATAGATGGTTTCAAAAATTTTAACTCCATAAAATGTGGGATTATATTATTGTAAGGTTAATGAACTATCTGGCCCAAGTCTATATATGGGAGTTCTAATGTCCACTTGTAAAATCCAAATGTATCCCAAGTCTTCATGGCAATTGCTATTCTCATTTACATATCAATGGGGACAATTTTGGACCTGGTGGCTGGCTGGAACTTACAGCATAGCAGCAGTGATCCCAGATCTCTTATTTGATACCTGATTTGTTAGCCAGATCTGGCAATATTGGCCCAGGAGAATTGTTAGGACATAGGAGCTCACTTTGTTTTCTCTGTATCTTTAGATAGGGCTTTCTGCCTTATATATTTGTCCCTCCACTCCATGTCCCTCGACCTGAGAAGGTAAGAATTTTTAGTCATTTGAGAATGGAGTCTTGAGAGGGAGCTAGAGCCAGTGGCCAACCAGGTGATATCTGAATTTTGATAATTCTGGGTTATCTAATGGCAATTTTCTTTGCTGCAATTGGAGTCATTGTCTGATTAACTTTAGGGTAATTATATATTCTCTATCATTATTAAGATTCATCTGTATTCTGGACATGTCAGCTAGTTAAGTTCAATAGAGATGTGGTAGGTACTAATCTCTACAATCTTTCAGGAAAGCAGTATTTCTCTTTGGCTTACTATTTCTGGAGATAGAGTCAGTCCTGGTGACCTGCACTTGATCTTTTCTATAATAATGGCCCTCACTTCATGAGTCAGGGAACTAATATAAGAACTCTACCACCTGTGGAGTAATGCTTTCCTATTATTCATTCCAGAACTTGGGAAATAACCACAAGATCAATTCAGGGATCCACTGGGCACACTGCAATGGATCTGAGCCAAAATTTCACTGGTCTCCTGATTCTCCAGAATCCCCTGCTCTGACTGGTGGGCCACAGTGATGCTTGGGTCTCTGGGAATTAGTATCAGTTCAGAGCCAGCATCCAGTGATCCTCCAGTAATTCTGATAATTTTAACTTCCTCAGTGCACAGCTGCATGGAAGGCTGGGAGGAAGATTAACCATATAGATTTTTGGCAGTATAGAAGAGTCCTTCAAAAGAACTTTGCACGTTCTTCAAGGGAACTCGGGCTCACCAACATTGAAGGGGTTCTGAGTCTGTGAAAAAGTTCATAACTTGGAATTGATTGAGACCTAACTTTCCATTTAAATTATTCAAATCAGACCTCTCTTCACTAGACATAGAGCTTTTCTGCCTATACAGAGTAAGTAAGAGTTTAGTAGTATATCTATCTATTCAGTTTTAGGAATGCCATTATCAACTAGCCAACGCTAAAGATCTCTGCAAGTCAGACTGTTCTGATTACTGCTTTGGCTTTATTGTTTATTACAGTAACCAAATTCACCCTGTCTGTGGCAAAAAAGCACCATCACTACCATCCCAGAGTGCCACCATCTGCACTGACTTGAGGAATCCCAGTTTGATGATAGCAGTTTTCACCCTAACTCTTGACCAGTAAAGAACCACCATGGAATGCTTCAAGGATGCTGAGTGCTTCCTTCATGAATTTATTTCCACATCTTTGATAAAGGGCACATTCTGTTGACCCTCCTGGAGGACACAGGAAGAGGTAGTTGGGCAGGACTTGCAATAATCCACTCTAGCACTCCAATCTCTTTTCTCTACTGTTTATCAGTCTCCTCTCTCTATTTGCGCTACTTATTTTGGCATTCCAACTTCATTATTCTAGGTTATTTTGTGGCCATGTTTTATTCAAGCAACCAAGCAAACTCTTAAAGCCATTTGCAGCCCTTTGAACTAACACCTTGAAATTGGAATCTCTCCCATATCAGTAGAACTGTCTTTATGCAATTCTACATTTCTTCCACCTTGATTCCATGATTTGAATGTCCTCTCCAAACTCAAGTTGAAATCTAATCACCATTGTGGTTGTATTAATAAGTGTATTTAAAAATAAATATTAAGAGGTGATAAGGCCATGAAGGTTCCACCCTCATCAATGGGTTAATGTTTTTATCACAGGAGTGGGTTTGTTTTCACAAAAGTGTGTTGTTATAAAAGTGATCCCAGCCCTCATTATCTCTTACTTTTACCCTCTCTTGCCCTTCTACAAGAGAAGGATGAAGAAGAGAAAAGAAGGGATAATACAGCATGAAGGTCCTTGTCAGATACCAGTGCCATGCTCTTGACTTCCCAGCCTCTAGAACTGTGTAAACTTCTTTTTTTGGTTTTTAAAACATAATATTTATTTTTTAAAGTTAACGTGTGCACTATAGGAAACTGAAAAACACAAGAAGCAAAGAAAAAAAATACTCATCCACAATCAGAAGCTGTTTGCAGTTTTCAAGTGTCCTTCTAGGTCCTGTATGTGTTTAGACAAAACATCCAATTTCATGGGCTTAACATCACACAAAATGTATCATATTTTTTCACACATCATAAATACTTACTATTTCAAAATGCCAAAGCTATATGAGTATTTTGATAACCGAGAATATATTACACTAACTCAATCTGTTAGAAAAAAAATGTAATCCTGTGCTTCTTGGAACAAAGACTTCATAGAAGACAAAATGGCAACAGTCTTCTAGATAAAAGCATTGGCAGAATTCTGATTAAAATACTGCATTCCCTTAAAGCTCAATTTAAAATGAAACACAAAGCAACAGGATGCAGTAAGTATAATGTTTTAAGAAAATTTATTATGAGACCTTACCATTAAAATATTAGCAAGAAGGTATTCTTTCATTGATCACTTAATGTATTCCCTATAGTCCAGCCAAAGACATGCACATACATCAGTAGCTTTTGTCAGAATGTAAATAAGAACACATCTCATACTTCTCTCCCTTTGTGCTTCCTTTTGCCCCTCTGCTGCCAACCTAATCCACAAGTTCTGACATACACTGCTCAGAAATCGTTTAACAATCCCATGTCCAAGATGCATCTTTTCTATCAATTATAACAAAAAGATGTTTACAAACTGGCTAATTCTCTAATTCTACTTTTTATCATGTACTGTCACCTCAAGACTAGTACATGATAGTTTCATGATAGTACATGAAAGTCTAGATGTTGTAAAATAATAATGAACTTTGATCCCAGTAAACACAGGCACTTTACTAAATATGCATATGCAGACCTATGGTTATAATCTAAAACCACCTTGTAGATATGGAGATACTAGCAAAGAGCCCTTCCATTCACCCTTCCTCTTCTCCATCTTCCAGCATTCCAGTGACTAAGTAAAGAACTATGCCTACCTCCAAGAGGTGGATTAAGAAAAGTCACTCCCAGAAGACAGTGCTTCCTAAAAACTAACAAATATTCATTTATAAAGGAATTATTTTACTACCTCTACTTATAACATACTTTGAGCATTAGGACTTGTTCATCCTTTAAACACAGCAATATTAACTAAAATGCACATAGAGAACAATGGTTCAACCCTCTGGACTAACCTAACTCATGAGCACATAATCCTTCTCTCCTCATCCTTCCTCCTCCCTTCACCTGCCACCACCCAGTGAACAGTCAGCATACTCTCCAAAACATCAACTTTAACAGTCCCATATCTAAATGCAGCCACTCCCCAAATGCAACCACTCTTATGAAATAACAAAAAAAAATAAGTAAGGGATGTGACTTTAGCCCTTTACTTTTAACACACTTTTAAACATCTAGAAACACTGGGTATTTCAAATAGGACTTCAGTTTTCCACTATAAGCCAAGCCAGCATTAAATAAATGATGCACATACACAACAAAGACTATAATTTGAAAGTATCTTCTAAATAGGAACATTTGGCCAACAGCCCTTCCTCCTTCCACCTCTCTCAACCTAGTGACCAGTCATAAGCATCTGTAATGTTTAGGAGGGATTTTAACATTTCATTTCCTAAGTGATTTTAAGAGCAGTCTTTCCTATAAATTTTAAGACAAAATATATTTGATGTATTAATTTACTAAATCTTTTTATACACTAGCAACCTCTTTAACATCTAGAAAGACTAAATATTGTAAATTAGGACTTGTTTAGACATAAGAGACAATGGTTAATCGTGCCTCGCTACAGGTGCACTGGCATAGAGCTCATTGCATTTTTCCTCCCTTCTCCCTTGAACCAGTGCACAAGCACAATGTGTATTACTCAAAAGGTTTGGCCATCCTTGCCCCCACTGAAAAAATTTTTTAAAGATATTTACAAAATGTGTTCTTTTACCTCCTCTACTTTTAACATATATCAGGCACTCCTGAACATCTATGAAGATATTTCAAAAAGTTCTTATCATTGTCAATCATACATGCAGTAGTGAGGAATAAAATGCACACACAAAACAATGGTTATAATACAAAAATGTCTTCTAAATATGACTAGTCTGGCATGAACCTTCTTTCCTTCTTAAGTCTTCTGCTCCACGTCCTCCATCCTCTAACCCACTAACATGGACATGTGTGGTTCCTTGTGCCACTTCCAGAGGTGGTCTAACAACTCTATTTCAAAAAGTCACTTTCAGAATACACGTAATTTCTATGATATTTTTAAACAAGTGGGCTTTTACAGGATGTGTAGTTTTCTAACTCTATCATATGTCAGCAGCCTCTTTTCATCTAGAAAGGCTAGATGTAGCGAATTTTTCTTTTAAAAGGTTGGCAGGATTGTTGAGAGCATCTTTTTCATATTATATACACAGGCCGTCTATAAATGGCCAATCTTCCCAAAGGGTGGTGGCCCTTTCCAATTGACCAACTGTGGCATGTCATTCTACCATTTCTCACTTCCCACATTAAGGTCTGGTGGAATGAAGACCAACCGCAACCACTGGATGACTGCCAACTGCTAACTGTTCCACCCATTGTCAGGTGATGCTCCATTTACCTTTCAGGTGTTCAGTCCTTTGTTACTCATTGTCAGGACTAGGTTGGACTCACTCTTAGGACAGAGCGGTCATGCCAGGACCCAGAGCTACATGGCTCCAAGCCTGAGGAGGTGGCCTAGCTTGGTACAAACACCTGCCTCCTTCTGCCCCACACCATGGTGGCCCTCAATACATGTGGGGCACCTTCCCACCCCGCCACACTTGCTGCCACCCAAAGGTGCTACATCCAAGTGCAGCAGGGTTGGACAAGGAGACACTGGCCACTGGTGGGGCCAGGCTTGGAGAGGCCACTGGTGCCATCAGGTCACCAAAGTGGGGTGGAGAGAGGTTTGCAGCTGCTTCAAGGCCTAGGCCTCGCCGGTGGGTGCCACAGCGAGAGCTCCAGGTGTCTGCAAGGCAGAGGCTGTGCCTGTCCCAGATCCCCAACTTACCTGCCTGTGAGGGAGCTTCCCTGCTTAACTTCTTACCATACTCTCTGCCAGACTCTAAACTTCTTCATGTATTATCATTTCTGTGGTATTCTGTTACAGCAACACAAAGTGACTAGGATAACCATAAGATCCATTCCTACACACATTCTCTGGGTTTCTATTGATAGAAATTGGCAAAATCATGCAATACTTTTTGCTGTGTATTATGGCTCCTCTAAGATCATCCTCTGTATCTCATCCTTAGACTTGCTGACAATGGTGGCAGGAGGCAGACAGGCTCCTAGGCGGGAAGGAGTGGGTCCCCAGTGAGGCCCAAACCTTAAGCCAGAGATGGCCTGAAGCCTGGGGGCTGGGCTGCCAATTCTGGGTGGATTCCATGGCCCAGTGTGATAACTTCCTTGATGCCTTTCAGCCAGTCAGATAGTGCTTTTCCTGGGCCCGCCCATGGACCAATCAGCATGCACTTCCTCGATTCTGAGCGCATAAAAACCCCAGACTCAGCCACATGTCAGAACTACCTGCCTGTGCATAGGAGCTACTCCCTTCAGGTCTCCTCTCTGCTGAGAGCTGTTCTGTCACTCAATAAAGCACTTCTCTGCCTTGCTTACCCTCCAGTTGTCTGTGTAACCTCATTCTTCCTGAACATGGGACAAGAACTCGGGACCTGCTAAATGGCAGGCATGAAAATGTCTGTAACACTTTCCTGGCTGGCTTGCTGAGCTGCGGGCAGTAACATGCTCCCATTTGTGCAACTGTGGGAGTGAAGTGTGGTGACCCTTCTGGGGGTCCAGACCTTGGGACTTCCTGAGCCAGCACTGTAACACTATAGCCCTCCTACCTTTAACTGGTGTCAGGAAGCTGCCCCATGTAATGGGAAGCAGCAGCAGAACCAGGCCAGCCCAGGAACCATGGGCCAGAGTGAGTCAGTGGGACTCAGCAAGCTGTAACACCAACTAGCTAAAACACACCCACTTCGTCATTCACCGTGCTGTGGGTGGTGGGAACAAGAGAGCTGTAACATGCCCACCCCCACCCTTTGGGGTTCCAGTGTTGCTGATATCTCTGAGTTTTCAGGCACCACTGCATTCTCCTCATCCAGATGCCAGTGTCCACAGCAGAAGCTGCTTGAGGTACGTCTGGTCTAGCCACAGCCTCACACAGAACCAGTGCCTGGAGCTACCCACCCCACCGCAGCAGCCAGTGTACCTGGCTGTGTGCAGTGGCCGGACCCTGCACTTGCTCCCTCACATACCCCTCACCTCTTCACTCCTGGCTTGCCATCAGTGGGTGTGGGATCCAGGCCTGTAGCGCAAACCAAGTGCATCCTGACAGGTTGAGTGGGCGGGACAAGCCCAGCAGGCACAAGCAAAACTCAAGCAGAGGCACTGCTGGCAACAGAGGTTGGTGAAGTGACCCCCAAAGGATTGTGTGACACTGAGACTTGTATCTAGTTACAGTAGCAGAAGCAATGACAGGTGGTAGGGAAATGTTCTGAGGAGAAGCAGTTCTTCATGCAAAGGGGACAGCTCTTCACACAGGAGTGGAGGGCTGCTTCTACTGCCAAAGACATTTATTCTGTAATTGAGGTACACATGGTATTAGACTTTGCATTTGGTTTTCAGAAATCTCAGCCTTGCCGCCCCAGGAGGTAAGTTTCCTTGGGAGTAGTCATTGAAGTAGTACTGTGAGCTGGGAACTTAAAGCCCTTCATTCATAATTTTGTTTCCCTAAATGCTCCAGCACACTTTTTATTTAAATGCTCTATAGCAGAAAATATTTTGTCACCCACAACCTTTGCTTTCTCTTTCTGTAGACATATTATTATAGGTATGTCCAGGTGATAATTTGAGTAACTGTTTTGCCACTGCATTTAATAGACTATTAATGCTGTCTATACCACTGGAAACAGTCATTAATGCCTTTAAAGCAGAGCAGAACAGAGCACTGAGAAAACCCAGAGTCAGTTTAGCAACTAATATTTAAGACTGTGTTTCTTAGAAACTGCTTTCAATATTATTTTTATTTTCAAACTTTTATTTTTTAATTGAGAAATGAAAAGTATATGTATTTATTGTGCACATGTCATTTTGGAATATGTATACATGGTGGAAGGGCTAAATTGAGCTAATTAACACATGCATTACTTCACATATTTACCTTTTTTGTGGCAGTTCTAAATTCTGTATCATTCAGATTTCAGTCAGAGAAACAGAACCACCAAGATGAGTGTATGTGTGTGTGTGATTAGAGAGCAGTAAAGTAGGCACTTTCCAGCCTTAATTTCTTTTGAAACTTTTTCATGAGGTGGGGTGTCGGAGGGAGTGGAGAAGGGTTCTATAATATTATCAAATCTGTCTTTTTGTAGGCCTGTGTCCTTGGGCTGGAAACTTCACAGGTATTTCTTAGCTTTTGTCTCACTTAGATGAGACAGAAAGTCTAGAGAGGACTGAAGTTGGGTAATTGCCCTTCCCCTAGGTGGGACTGAGCTCTGGTAAAGTCTTTTTCTAAGAGTACTTTGTGATGAAGAATGTTCTGAGTGTGTTTCAGGTGGTTATTTTTACCTTCCTTCTGGGCTCCTCACTGTGGGAACCTGGTAGTGTTTCTGGAGGTAAAAGCCATGAAAGAGCCGGGGTCACTTAACACTGTAACCCCCAAGAGTTTCTCTCTTCCACACTCAGCCTCCACCGATTTGCCCAATCACTATTTAGTTTTTCCTACCAGTTTAAGGCTTCAGTGGCTTCTACTTCAGGTAAACTGATCTCAGTTGTAATTCTCTGTGTTTGTCTGTCTCTTCAGATTGTAGGATGACAGTTTGCCTTGAAACCTCATTGGTAGATCCAAGAAGAGTCATTGACCTTCATTTTGTTAGACGTTTTTCTTCTTAGTAAGGACAAGAGTGTCAACTTCCAAGCTCATTATGTATTGGAGTTGAAACTGGAAGTTGGAGTCTTTTTTAAAAAAAAAATCCTTTAAAACTAGTATTTTCAATAGACTATGTCTCAGTAGTGATCATTTTCTTCAAATCATCCTCAAACAATACAGTGCATTTGCAATTGGAAAATTTAGTTTTTTTTCTTTTTATCTTTGCGTTTTTTCCCATCATTTCTACGTACTTAGGGAAACAATTTATTCACATGTCACCTCATCTCCTTTATTAGTTCACCATAGCTTCACATTTTTTTTTTTTGAGACAGAGTCTTGCTCCGTCACCCAGGCTGGAGTGCAGTGGCTTGGTCTCAGCTCTCTGCCCACTCCGCCTCCCGGATTCATGCCATTCTCCTGCCTAAGCCTCCCGAGTAGCTGGGATTACAGGTGCCCGCCACCACGCCCAGCTAATTTTTTGTATTTTTAGTAGAGATGGGGTTTACCATGTTAGCCAGGATGGTCTCGATCTCCTGACCTCGTCATCCGCCCACCTCAGCCTCCCAAAGTGCTGGGATTACAGGTGTGAGCCACCGCGCCTGGCCCACCATAGCTTCTCTTTACTTCCTTTTACCATTTATCTAGGTTAGGCGTTCTGTTAGTATTTTCTTGAGATTGTCACCAACTTGGTCTTTTGCTACAATCACTTATTTGTTATTACTTAAAAATAATTAATTGGTTCTTAGTTTTATTTTGTCCCCAGTTCAGTCTCCAGTCACATTTTTACCTCATTGTGTTGTCATCATTTCATCTTGAATTTCTTCTTTCAAACATTTCATCTTTTCTTTAATTTTATTTAATTAATAAAGATTTTTTTATTATCAATGTCTTTCATCCAGACTGGATAATTTTTGTAGGTTGCAGAATGTATGCTTACATATTATTTGTTTTTTATTGTCAAAATTTTCTTTTTCTTTTGCTGTATTGTTTTGCTGTAGCTGCTTCGCCTTTTCTACTCCCCCTACTCATTTCCCAAATATATGGGTGGATTCTCCTTGCCTACCTTTCCACTTTATCTCTGGTCCTTCTTGTAACCCCTTGATCTTATTGGCTGGATTTTATATTAGAATTTTTAGTTGCCTAGAGAAGGGGAGTGGTGGCATGGAGGAGAGAGGGACTAGAGATATGCATCATTTCTATTCAAGGATTTTGTCTTTAATCTCTTTGGAAGTTTGTTAAACCTTTTGTACTAGATTTTTTTTTTTTTTTTTTGAGACGGAGTCTTGCTCTGTCACCCAGGCTGGAGTGCAGTGGTGCAATCTCGGCTCACTTGCAAATTCCGCCTCCCGGGTTCACGCCATTCTCCTGCCTCAGCCTCTCCGAGTAGCTGGGACTACAGGTGCCTGCCACCACACCCGGCTAATTTTTTGTATTTTTAGTAGAGATGGGGTTTCACTGTGGTCTCAATCTCCTGACCTCATGATCCGCCCGCCTCGGCCTCCCAAAGTGCTGGGATTACAAGCGTGAGCCACCGCGCCCGGCCCTTTTGTACTAGATCTTATACTATTTGTGGGGAACTTCGGATCATTCCCTCCATTTTAGGGTGAGTCCACCAGTTTCGCTGCACTGAGTCCTTGGATATATGAAAACAACGATTGCTTACCTCACCATTTTCCAGCCATTTCTCCTCTCATTTGAGGGAATGTTGGAGATATACTCAAAATTTAGAGGTTTTCTATACAATGTGATGCTTTTTAGCTACTATGAAAAAGTATCCAGTGGTTTGGGGAGTGGCAGTTTTCTCTTATTCTAATATTTTCTTCTGCCAAACTTTTCTCTAGTATAGACAGTCAGTTCCAGATAATTCTTCCTGAGGTATTTCTCTCATGTTCCTTTAAGCCAGGAAAAAACAAAATTGTAACTCTCTTCAGTTTTTCCGGCTTTTCCTTCACCTCCCCTTCAGTCGTCTTTCCTGGGCCATCAAGAGACTTTTCAGGATTTTATCCACTCAGTTTTTATTCATGGTACAGCTTCTGCTTGGGGTGTGTGTGTGTGTGTGTGTGTGTGTGTGTATGCACATTTAGGAGGCAGAGGGGTGAGTAGAGAAATCCTGCATTATTCTTAAAATCTTCAGTATATAAAGATACTTTTTAAAATTTAGGATTCATGGTCTGTCTCATTTCTTGTAAGAGTATTATTTCTATAATTTTGTGTTTATTTTACTTCTTACTTTCATTAGTTTAGGTTTAGACAAGGGAATGTCTATAATTATATATTTACTCTACCATATTTTTTCATAAGTCTTTTAAAATAATTCAATATTTGGTGGTGATCAAGTGACCCAGTGTTTCTTAGAGGAGAATTGTTATGAAGATTAACCTAATGAATACACATCACAATGTGATTTATCTTCTAGTGTGAGAATTTAGATAATGGGAAAAAGAGGCTGAGAAATTGAAATCTATCCATGCATTAAGGATACTGAAAGGATTTTAGCCATTACTATCCACTTCTTCTCTGACTAAATTTGCTACTAGTCTCATTGATTCTGCTAAATTCATTATAAAGACAGAATGAGAAGTACAAGGGTCAGATAGGAAATAAAAGAAGGACTGTATAATTCACATGTCTGATAGTTACCACTCCTCTACACCCGCCAGCCCCATGTCCAGATATATGAAAGCTGACCTGTGTCTCAGAAATGACAACTTACCCCAAAAGACATTTCATTTTGTATTAATCCATTCTCACACTCCTCTAAGAACTACCTGAGACTGGATAATTTACGAAGAAAAGAGGTTTAATTGACTCACAATTCTGCAGTTTTAATAGGAAGCATGGCTGCAAGCCCTCAGGAAACTTACAATCATGGCGGAAGGTGAAGAGGAAGCAAGCATGTCTTACCGTGGTGGAGCAGGAGAGAGAGAAAGAGAGAGAGAGTGCAAAGTGGGAAGCGCTGCACACTTTTAAACAACTAGATCTCATGAGAACTCATTCACTATCACGAGAATAGCAAGAGCAAAGTCCACTCCCATGACTCAATTACCTCCCACCAGGCCCTCCTTCAGCACATGGGGATTATAGTTTAACATGAGATTTGGGTGGGGACACAGCCAAACCATATCAATCTTGGAGATAAAGAATAGTTAAAACCAATATAGTGAGATTAAATACAGGCAAAACTATGAGGTTGGTGAAGTTTGCCATCTGAGCCACTTAATGTTTTGTTTCCTGGATCACAGCTTCCTCAAGCTGCTCATAACTATTCATATGCTCCTCGGCAAAACCTGTTCTCAATTTTTTTTACTGTGAGGAATAAATAACTGATGGAGGACCCCGCACTGGGGATATTTGTATTTAATCAGGATTTAATGATTAAGTAAAAGAGTTAGATTGTGGAATGTGGAATTTTATGTATCAGCAAGCTTATAAGGAAGAATTTCTTTTCACTTTGGGGCCTCTTGGTTCCCTGAAATCACATTATATGCCTAGTGCCTATTCTATTCTTTGCATAAGGAAAACTCTCAGTGGTTATTAACTTCTTTTCGAGTTCTCCACTCTGCTGAAAGTTAGCAAAGCTTTGTGTACTCATTCAGCAAATATCAACTTATTTATATTTGTTTAATACAGCAAAGGGAAAAAGTTAGAAATCTTTTTCAGTAATTTGTTATTTTACCAGTTTTGACCTTCAGATTATGTGAGGCCTTATAATACCTTACTACTTTTTAAGGTTTTATACACTAAAATCCTAAACATTAGGCTGGGACTAATGTTTAAGCCCTGGGGCTTTCCTTGACTGAACATTTGCCACGACGAGACAGAATATCTAGAATCCTTCCATAGCTCAACTACTTTGGAGCCTTTTCTCATTTTATCAAGAAATAAAGGACTCAAACATTGCCCAAATCATACTTGAACTCTAGTCTAAGTGTATTTAAAACTTCTGATTCAAGCTAGGAAGCATTTATGCAACCCTGTGCAAGTACTATCAAGTGCTATGAGGAAATAGATTTATTTCATGCAACAAAACCTTGATAATTTCTTCTGTCTCCTTATGGTCCCATGAGCATGTCAGGGTTACAGATCTTTTATCACAGTGGAGATAGAGTGCAAGCAGGGAAAGGCAGATCATAAACAAACAAAAAGTAAAATATACAATGTGTCAGATGGTCTTAAGTATTATGGGAAAAGATGAAATAAGGAAATGGGTTGGGAATGCTAGGGTTGGGGGAGAGTTGCATTTTAATCTAAGGTAGTTAAGGAAGGCCTCTTTGAGGTGACAGTTGACAAAAATTCAAAGGAGATTTAGGACTGAGCCACTCAGATATTTGGGGGAAGAGTGTACCAGGCACATTGAAGAAGTGCAAATACTTTTTCAAATAAGAGTGTACCTGGGTGGAGCTAAGATGGCCGAATAGGAACAGCTCCGGTCTCCAGCTCCCAGCCCCAGCGACACAGAAGACTGGTGATTTCTGCATTTCTGCTTGAGGTACCGGTTTCATCTCACTAGGGAGTGCCTAACAGTGGGTGCAGGACAGACGGTGAAGCGCACTGTGCGCGAGCCGAAGCAGGGCGAGGCATTGCCTCACTCGGGAAGTGCAAGGGGTCAGGGAGTTCCCTTTCCTAGTCAAAGAAAGGGGAAACAGACGGCACCTGGAATATCGGGTCAGTCCCATCCTAATACTGCGCTTCTCCAACGGGCCTGGAAAACGGCACACTAGGAGATTGTGTCCCGCACCTGGCTCGGAGGGTCCTATGCCCACGGAGTCTCGCTGATTGCTAGCACAGCAGTCTGAGATCAAGCTGCAAGGCGGCAGCGAGGCTGGGGGAGGGGCGCCCGCCATTGCCCAGGCTTGCTTAGGTAAACAAAGCAGCCAGGAAGCTCGAACTGGGTGGAGCCCACCATAGCTCAAGGAGGCCTGCCTGCCTCTGTAGGCTCCACCTCTGGGGGCAGGGCACAGACAAACAAAAAACTCAGCAAAGAACCTCCACAGACTTAAATGCCCCTGTCTGACTGACAGCTTTGAAGAGAGTAGTGGTTCTCCCAGCATGCAGCTGGAGATCTGAGAACGGACAGACTGCCTCCTAAAGTGGGTCCCTCACCCCTAAGCAGCCTAACTGGGAGGCATCCCCCCAGTAGGGTCAGACTGACACCTCATTCAACCGGGTACTCCTCTGAGACAAAACTTTCAGAGGAACTATCAGACAGCTGAATTTGTGGTCTCACTAAAATCCGCTGTTCTGCAGCCACCGCTGCTGACACCCAGCCAAACAGGGTCTGGAGCGGACCTCTAGTAAACTCCAACAGACCTGCAGCTGAGGGTCCTGTCTGGTAGAAGGAAAACTAACAAACAGAAAGGACTTCAACACCCAAAACCCATCTGTACATCACCATCACCAAAGACAAAAAGTAGATAAAACCACAAAGATGGGGAAAAAACAGAGCAGAAAAACTGGAAACTCTAAAAAACAGAGCACCTCTCCTCCTCCAAAGGAACGCAGTTCTTCACCAGCAACGGAACAAAGCTGGATGGAGGATGACTTTGATGAGTTGAGAGAAGAAGGCTTCAGACGATCAAACTACTCTGAGCTACGAGAGGAAATTCAAAACAATAGCAAAGAAGTTAAAAACTTTGAAAAAAAATTAGAAGGATGGATAACTAGAATAACCAATGGAGAGAAGGGCTTAAAGGAGCTGATGGAGCTGAAAGCCAAGTTTCGAGAACTA
This sequence comes from Hylobates moloch, assembly GCF_009828535.3. Taxonomy (NCBI): domain Eukaryota; kingdom Metazoa; phylum Chordata; class Mammalia; order Primates; family Hylobatidae; genus Hylobates; species Hylobates moloch. Next base: position 29,925,419 of record NW_026652292.1, on the reverse strand, counting down.
CGCGAAGATTGCAGAAGCCTCAGTAGCAGATGCGATCAACTGGAAGAAAGGGTATCACTGATGGAAGATGAAATGAATGAAATGAAGAGACAAGGGAAGTTTAGAGAAAAAAGAATAAAAAGAAATGAACAAAGCCTCCAAGAAATTTGGGACTATGTGAAAAGACCAAACCTACGTCTGATTGGTGTACCTGAAAATGATGGGGAGAATGGAACCAAGTTGGAAAACACTCTGCAAGATATTATCCAGGAGAACTTCCCCAATCTAGCAAGGCAGGCCAGCATTCAGATTCAGGAAATACAGAGAACGCCACAAAGATACTCCTCGAGAAGGGCAACTCCAAGACACATAATTGTCAGATTCACCAAAGTTGAAATGAAGGAAAAAATGTTAAGGGCAGCCAGAGAGAAAGGTCGGGTTACCCACAAAGGGAAGCCCATCACACTAACAGCTGATCTCTCAGCAGAAACTCTACAAGCCAGAAGAGAGTGGGGGCCGATATTCAACATCCTTAAAGAAAAGAATTTTCGACCCAGAATTTCCTATCCCGCCAAACTAAGCTTCATAAGTGAAGGAGAAATAAAATACTTTACAGACAAGCAAACGCTGAGTGATTTTGTCACCACCAGGCCTGCCCTAAAAGAGCTCCTGAAGGAAGCACTAAACATGGAAAGGAACAACCGGTTCCAGCCACTGCAAAAACATGCCAAATTGTAAAGACCATCGAGGCTAGGAAGAAACTATAGCAACTAACGAGCAAAATAACCAACTAACATCATAATGACAGGATCAGATTCACACATAACAATATTAACGTTAAATGTAAATGGGCTAAATGCTCCAATCAAAAGACACAGACTGACAAACTGGATAAGGAGTCAGGACCCATCAGTGTGCTGTATTCAGGAAACCCATCTCACGTGCAGAGACACACATAGACTCAAAATAAAGGGATGGAGGAAGATCTATCAAGCAACTGGAAAACAAAAAAAGGCAGGGGTTGCAATCCTAGTCTCTGATAAAATAGACTTTAAACCAACAAAGATCAAAAGAGACAAAGAAGGCCATTACATAATGGTAAAGGGATCAATTCAACAAGAAGAGCTAACTATCCTAAATATATATGCACCCAACACAGGAGCACCCAGATTCATAAAGCAAGTCCTCAGTGACCTACAAAGGGACTTAAACTCCCACACAATAATAATGGGAGATTTTAACACCCCACTGTCAGCATTAGACAGATCAACGAGACAGAAAGTTAACAAGGATATCCAGGAATTGAACTCAGCTCTACATAAAGTGGACCTAATAGACATCTACAGAACTCTCCACCCCAAGTCAACAGAATATACATTTTTTTCAGCACCACACCACACCTATTCCAAAATTGACCACATAGTTGGAAGTAAAGCTCTCCTCAGCAAATGTAAAAGAACAGAAATTATAACAAACTGTCTCTCAGACCACAGTGCAATCAAACTAGAACTCAGGATTAAGAAACTCACTCAAAACCGCTCAACTATATGGAAACTGAACAACCTGCTCCTGAATGACTATTGGGTACATAATGAAATGAAGGCAGAAATAAAGATGTTCTTTGAAACCAACGAGAACAAAGACACAACATACCAGAATCTCTGGGACACATTCAAAGCAGTGTGTAGAGGGAAATTTATAGCACTAAATGCCCACAAGAGAAAGCAGGAAAGATCCAAAATTGACACCCTAACATCACAATTAAAAGAACTAGAAAAGCAAGAGCAAACACATTCAAAAGCTAGCAGAAGGCTAGAAATAACTAAAATCAGAGCAGAACTGAAGGAAATAGAGACACAAAAAACCCTTCAAAAAATTAATGAATCCAGGAGCTGGTTTTTTGAAAAGATCAACAAAATTGATGGACCGCTAGCAAGACTAATAAAGAAGAAAAGAGAGAAGAATCAAATAGATGCAATAAAAAACGAAAAAGGGGATATCACCACCGATCCCACAGAAATACAATCTACCATCAGAGAATACTACAAACACCTCTATGCAAATAAGCTAGAAAATCTAGAAGAAATGGATAAATTCCTCGACAAATACACCCTCCCAAGACTAAACCAGGAAGAAGTTGAATCTCTGAATAGACCAATAACAGGTTCTGAAATTGTGGCAATAATCAATAGCTTACCAACCAAAAAGAGTCCAGGACCTGATGGATTCACAGCTGAATTCTACCAGAGGTACAAGGAGGAACTGGTACCATTCCTTCTGAAACTATTCCAATCAATAGAAAAAGAGGGAATCCTCCCTAACACATTTTATGAAGCCAGCATCATCCTGATACCAAAACCTGGCAGAGACATAACCAAAAAAGAGAATTTCAGACCAATATCCTTGATGAACATTGATGCAAAAATCCTCAATAAA